>NW_006921753.1:5955699-5990973 GCF_000298275.1 Orycteropus afer afer
TTTTGATGAGTTTGATCATGATATGTCTTTATGAATCTTTTGGGACATCTATCCCGTTTGGAATTTATATCCTGAATGGATATATTCTTATCTTTCATCATATCAGGGAAGTTCTCTTCCAACAAATCTTTGACAATTTTCTCAGTGGTTTTCCTTTAGATGGTATCCCACATGAACCTTAGGCTTTCTTCATTTTGTTTTGATTTTTTTTCTGATTGATCCCTTACCAGAGAAGTCTTCAGGTATTTTTCTTCAATCTCATTAATTCTGTCTTCCATTGATTTGATTCTACTCCTTTGCCCTTTCAATGGTTATCTATTTCTGAAAATTTAGTACTAATCTTCTGGATTTCTATTTGTAGATTCTATACCATTTCTAATTTTTCATTTATTTTGTCATTTTTTTCTTGTATTTTCTTTTGAAATTGTTCTAGGGTTTTGTCTGTGTTTTCTTTAATTTTGTCAGTGTTTTCCTTGATATGTCTCTCAATCCATTAAAGGTACCTAAATATAATTCTTTTGAATTCCTTATCAGGGAGTTCCAATGCTCCTTCTTCCTCAAGGATGTGTTCTGGGTCTGCATCCTGTCCCTTGTTTCTACTACTTCAGCTTTCTTCTTTGTGTGAACTTTGATGATCTGTTGTCTCTAAAACATTGTGACATTGTTGTATGTTGTTGTTGTTGTTGTTGTTATGTGCCGTCGAGTCAAACCCAACTCATAGTGATCCCTCCTTGGTTGTAGATCTCTGTTAATTGTTTGTGAAGTGCAGTTAAGTGTGAGTCAGGCTTAGTGGTTGTTTTTCACTGGCCCGTTGATGGAGAAGGATGTGATGGCTCTCACTCAGTAAGTGGAACTACAGGAGGCACAGGTGTGCTTGTGTTTTATGGGCACCATTGCTGTCTCACTCTCAGTTAGACAAAAACAACAAACAAAAATCCATCAAAAAAAAAATGAAAGCAAGTGGAGAAAAACACACCACATAAACACACAGGAACAGTAAACAAAAAAAAGATAAAAATTAAAAAAAAAAAAAAAAACTTGCAATATGTGGGGAGGGGCTAATAAGAGAAAAGATGTACAGTAGGAAAATAATGAAGAAAAAAATGAGAAAAAATGCAAAAAGGAAAACAACCAATAGGATTAACAATGAAAGGAAAAAAAATAGGAAACAGGAACAGGGAAGAGAGAAAAAGATGAAAACTAGAACCTGGAAAAGGAAGAATAAGGACAAATAATAGTAATTATAATTTTACAACAGACAAAAACAAACAAACTAAAAAGAAAAAGAAAAAAATCTGGGCAGGGCAGAACAGGGCACCCTTGTTCTGTGAGAGCACACAGTTGTTGTTGTTGTTATGTGCCGTTGAGTGAGCCCCAACTCATAGCGAGAGAGCACACAGAGTGGGATGGAATTCCTGCCAGCCCAGAAAGTGAGTGAGAGTGAGGAATGGTCACACCTCCACTCACCAAGAGGGTGTGGAGTATGAGAGTCACAAAGGGAATATTTCACCTTTTTAGTCATTTGTGTCTGGAATATCTCTGTGGCTCCTGGCAAGTGGAGCTTATTCTTAGGTTCCTGGAATCTGAGAGAATTCTGTTGCTTTAAATATTCAAAATTATTGAACTGCTTGTAAACATTCAAAATGGCTGCACCCTCCAAACAGACAAAAGTCCACAGCTCACCCTGTCTCCCTCTCTACTGCTTCCTCTTTTAGTAACCACCCACCAGTGCAGTCCTCCATGTAGGCCCTGGCTAGCAGAGCCAATTTTTTAGGTTAATTCTTAGATCCTAACACCACTTTGGGGAGTTCTAGTGGTGCGGTGCCTAAGCCATTTGACTGCTAATCAGAAGCCTGGAAGGTCAAACCCACCAGCCACGCCTTGGAAGGAAGGTTGGACAATCTACGTCCATAGAGATACCACCTTGGAAACCCAAGGAGGGGCGGTATGAGTTGGATACCACTCAACAGCAGTGAGTTTAAAAACACTTGGCAATATCCAAGCTGTCTGTGCCATCAGGATCACTGACAGCCTACAGCTCCGTTGGTCTCTTTTTCGGTGTTTTCATGCAGGTTCTTCAGCTCCTTGGAGTTTAGTCCACTTCTGTATCCTTCCTTTCAAAGCTCAGGGCTCCAGGATGATCTTTTGTATCTGAGTTAATTGGTCCCCCTTTTCTTTGTTGAAGAGGGTCTGTGCAGTCTGTTTGCCTATTCCATCATCTTACCGGAACCGATCCCATTTTGTTTTTTAAAGAGGCTTAATTAGTGCTCTATTTGGAATGATAAGTAGAATTCATATAGGCAAAAGAGAAGGAAACAAATGAAATATTCTGTGAAATATTCTCATATTCTTCAGTTGTATGTGAGAATTCATGCAGGGGAGGAATGGGGAAAAAATAAAAAATAAGAACAGGCACAAAGCAAGAGTTCCATAGATACTTTGTTACTCTGAATTTATAATCATTTCTATAGTCAAACCACTCTATATATCCATGAATATTTCACTATTACCCATCTTTGTAACAAAACTATTATAACATGGACTAAGACAAGGCACTGATTTGTATTCTTCTTTAAAAAAAAAAAAAAGGTAATGATATATTAAAAAAAAGAAAACCACTGATGTAAGTGATGACACAAGTAACCTAATCACTTATTTCCTTCCAGTTAGTTTAACCAAAATGGAAACTACGAAATAGAACACAAATACTAACCATTGTTTCCTGTCTTTCAGCTATTCCCCTGCCTTCTGTCTCTAAGTCAGCAAAGTTCTAAGGCTTTCTAACCTTTCATCTTTTTCCTCTCTTTGTAACTTGAGCTTGATTGTGCCCTCTCTGCTGTGGGAAAAAAAAAAAAAATCATATTCTGCAATCTTTTTAAAAATGTAAATGTCTTATTTTGTTTAAAATGAAAAGGTTTGAATTATGAAAAGTAATCAAAAGTTTTATTTCTCTTTCTCCTTCCTTTTCTTGTCTTTCTGTGATTTGTACATGTGCATATTTCCCATAGGTGAACCTGGTCAGGACTTGCTACCATAGAAGAATTTCCTTTAAAAGCTGTCAGGAGTTTCCTCTACAAATAGAAGTGTTGTAATTGGATGTCTCTGCTTGTAATAGTGATTCCATCTGGGTGCTTGTAGAGGAAGCAAGCATTTCCGGCTCCAAAATGGTGTGGTAACAGAGCCCTTCCCCATACTCTCTTAAAAGAGGGAACTGTGCACTTTGAACTTCCTAATTGATCAAGTATGAGAAGAGTTCTGGTTTAGGCATATTCCTCTATGGGAAAATTGTAGATAGGGCTCTTGCGGCCGCAGAGACCTCCTTGAGGAAAGTGGTAATCGTACTTTTTCCCTCACACCACAGTGATTGTTAAATGTCCATCTTTTATGCATCAATTGTTGAAGTAAATAACATTCATGATGTTCAAGTAATGACGTTAAGCACACGGCAACTCTGAAGAAGGCAGTATAAAATTATCAAATATTTAAACACATTAAAGGCGATGGGTGTGAGATGAAGATCAAAGTTAAAGCATAAATGTGGTAACAGTTCCTGTTATCTCCTGAATTACTGCACGCAAACCACTATGCCCCAAAAGAACCAAACTTAAGGATTGCAACCTCTGTGAGGTTGGAAAGGCAGATATTTTACTTTTTTTTTAGAAAATGAAACTGAGACACTGAGTGGTTAGGTGACTGATTATGGCGTAGCTAGAGAATTAGTCTATATCTGCACATGCCTAGTCCAGCTCTCTCCTGAACACCAGGCCGCCTCGTTACATCAGGACCAGAATAGTGATGAAAAGTGGAAAAGGGCTGATAAACACAATGATGAGAAAACAATAATAATAAAGTCATGTATGGTTTTCTTTTTGCATTAAATTTAATGGTCTCATTTTCTAAATTCCTTCAGAAGACCTATTCTAGAAACCGACTATCTTTTATTATTTATATAACCATCCTAATTTTGTTCCTGCAAAGTGTCCAGAGAAAAATTTTGAGTGTAAGTGGTTTATTTGCAAGGCAGTGAGAGAGTATGGAAGGGAGACAGAGAAGGAAAGAGAGCCAATAACGAGTACGTTAATGGATGGGATTACACATTGTCCAAATGAAGCTCAGTCCACATGGGAACCCTCTCACAATATAGAACAAAACAGAATTGTCTCATTGAGGAGAGAGGAAGCTAGGATGTTATATTTCCACTCTTGTCTCTCACTGGTTACAGATTGTTCCTGTGACCTTAATATTGTGGCATTTCTTGTTTATTCCATTTTGTGCAGACCAATCAGGCTTAGGGACCAGATAAAGTTTTTATACATAGAGACAGACAGAAAGTCATAGAGAATAGAGGAAACTCCAGGGTGATAAAAGAAGATAGGGTAACAACAACTGGTAAAATGACTTTGAATGGAATTTGCACTGAAGAGTGTTTTGATAACTTATAATAAAGTACAAAGAAAAGTAAAGCAGAGAAGTTGATTTTTCCTTTAGCCTAACTTTCCATAACCACTTAAATTAACTTATGAATTCATTACTAAAATAAAATGGTGGAGGACCATATAATGCAAAGTGCAACAAACTTGATAATCAAGAACTAAAGTTCTAGTGAAAGCTGTATTAACTAGAATGAGATTGGTAGATATCTAATTGCTTACCTCTTACTGTAACACTATACACTGTCTTATCAAGTGCTTTGAACTTCAGGGACATCAAGGAGACAAAGTGGAACTTTCCATAAATCATGTAGGTTTTGTTGCATGGTCATATTAATTGTAAAATGTTTCATTGGTTCTCTAGTGTTGTTATAACAGGAATACCACAAGTGGATTGCTTAATAAATAGGAATTCATTCTCTTACAGTTTATTTACGAGGCTAGAAGTCTGAGTTCAAAATGCCATCTCTAGGGGCTGGATGAAGGCCCCTGGACTTTGGGCCTCAGCTCTGCCTCCTTTTCCAGGCCCATGAGAGCTGCAGCAGCTGGATGTTGAGGCTGAGGAACTCAAGGTTGACAATCAAAATGGCACAGTCCCAAGATTAGCAGACAACATGGCAGGCCACTGAGATGAAGACTCAGCCAAATGCAGGATCCAGATGTGCCAAAATGTGAGACCTTTCTCAAAACTTCTCCTTATATACTGGAAACAGGCCACACCCCACAGGCAGCTACTTAGCTGTTCACAACAGATTACACCATGGGGTCGATTACCAATCTCATCGTGTGGAAGAACTGCATCCAGCTGCCCAGCCACTCAAAACCCTAACCCAACCATAGTTGACACACAACCTTAGCTACCACAAATGTTTAGAATTCATGAAATATATAACTGCTACTATATTAGATGGGCTATGATCTTAAGAACTCACTGCCCTCTCAGATTGATACTGACAAAGCAACTACAGACCACTCTGAATACAGTTGAGCCGAGTGCCTGAACTCTAGGTAGCTATTTTCAATTGTTGGTACAAGTGATACCAAGATGGTAATTGATTGCTCAAAACATAACTTCTTTTACAAAATTTAAATTAGACACAGATGTACATACTGGCCCAGGCTGTGGCATATGGATATTGTAGAAACTGAAAAGTACATAAGGAGACAGGAGTATGCAGAAGTTGTGAAGCAGTAAAAGCTATGATTAAACAGAAGCCTCTAGATAGAAAGAAATTATATAAAAACAAGGGAGTAACAGAGACATAGAAAATCTCAATGTCTAGAAGGGTAGAACTCCATAGTGGTTTTGAGCTACTAAAACTACTATAGTGTTTAAAATAAGATTCACCCTTTTCCTGAGATCTAAAGACTTAGGTGCTAAGACAGGAAGCTTTCCTGAGTAATTCATGAGAAAGCAACTGGTGTTTTGCTTTTAATATTTTAATATGTTTTAGGTGAAAGTTTACACAGAAAATTAGGTTCTGATTGAACAATTTTTATATGAGTTGTTCCATGACATTGGTTACATTTTTCACAATGTTTTAACATTCTGATTATTTCCATTCTATTTTTTTCTGTTTCCATTAATCTAGGTCCCCTGACCCTCCTTACTTTATCATCTTTGTTTTAAGGGATGTTGATCATTTGGTATGGTATAGTTTATTATTTAGGAGTGCATAGTACATACAGGTGATACTGTTTATTTTGTAAGCCAGTCTATTAGTTGTATGAAAGGGGACGGTTGGGAGGGGCTTCAGTTCAACAGGTATCATAAAGTGGTAAACTCTGGAGTTCTTTCAGTCTATCAATCCAATATCTCTGGCCTTTTTTATGAATGTGAGTTTTGTTCTATACTGCTCTCCCTTTCTATCTGGAAATTTCTATTGTGTCCCTGGTCAGACACAATAGAAGTTGGCAGTGATAGCCAAGCACCAGCTTGGCTATCCAAGCTAGTTGTGGTCTTGGTGTAGATGAGACGGTGTTTCATGTGAGCTATTAGTCCTGTGGAATAGTTTCTTCTTTGAGTCTTCGGTTTCCTTCATTCTCTTTTGTTCCAGATGAGTAGAGACTGATAGTCACTATCTTGGATGGCCTCTCACAAGCTTCTAAGACCTCAGATGCTACTCACCAAATTAGATGTAGAACATTATCTTTATGAATATGTTATGCTAATTAAACAAGTTATCCAATGAGACTATGGTCCCAAGCCTTCAAACCCAGTAAACTAATTTCATGAGGTTTTGTTATGTCTAGGAAGTATCCTTAATTGTACCCCATGTGCTTTGTCATCTAAATATATATGCAGTGTGCACAAACAAACATATAAATATATATATATTTATATGTGTGTGTATATATATTGTGTGTGCATATATAGATATATATATATATACACAAAGCTAAACCAAACACACTGTCATTCAGTGGGATCTGACTCACAGCGACCCCTCCTTGGGTTTCCAAGGTGGTATCACTACAGAAGCAGATTGCCCAACCTTCCTTCCAAGGAGTGGCTGGTGGGTTTGAACCGCCAGCCGTGTGGTTAGCAGTCAAGTGTACTATGCTACCAGAGTTCCTATAACATAGGTAGATATGTATAGATGTATGTGTATAGATAGGCATATGTGAATATATGATTGTGCATATATATCTGTAGGCATGTTGTTGTTGTTATGTGCCGCCAAGTCGGACCTGACTCATACTGACCCCTCCTTGGGTTTCCGAGGCAGTATCACTATGGATGATCACTATGGATGTAGATTGCCCAACCTTCCTTCCAAGGAGTGGCTGGTGGGTTTGAACTGCCCGTCTTCTGGTTAGCAGTCAAATGTCTTAGGCACTATGCTACCAGAGCTCCTAAATATATACATATATATACATATATATACATATATATACATATATGTTTATATGCCTTTAGATACATATGCACAGCCATATACCCACATAAGCCTTTCTATACATATATATCCATACATATCTACCTATGTAACTACATGCATGTTATTTTTGTTGTTATTACTGTTGTTTCAAAATTGTATGTCATAACATTTACAAAAAATGTCCCTTATTCATGTGTATTTCTTAGTCTTCATTTACCTTGAACAAGTTATACAGACTCCATTCATGTTCAATATTACCTTTCTATAACCAAAAATATAAAGTATCTACTATCCAGAAAGTTATTCTCCTTCCCTTTCCTTTCCAACCTTGGTAATCATCAAAGTACATTGCTTTCAATATGTATTCTTATTCTTGACTTTTTTATAAAAATGAGACTGCACAATATGTGATGTTTTGTGATTGACTTATTTAATTCAGCACAATATCCCCCAGATTCATCCATGTTGTAAGATGTTTTGTGGATTCATCATTATTCTTTATAGTTGTGTAATAGATTCCATTAATGATATGTACTACAACTTGTTTATTCACTCATCTGTTGATGGGCACTTGGTTTGTTTCTATCTTTTCACTATTGTGAATAAAACTGCAATGAACACAGGTGTGCATATGTCTATTCATGTCAATGCTCTTATATCTCTAGAATGTATACCTAAGAATTGTGAGGCTGGTGCAGGATGAGGCAGTGATTAGTTCTGTTGTACATAAGGTGGCTATAAGTCGGAGCAGACTCAAAGGCACCTAACAAAACAATAACAACAACAACAACATATACCTAGGAGGGGACTGCTGTGTCATGAGGTATTTCTAATATTTCTAGGTTTTATGAGCATGTGCCATACTGTTTTCCATAGTGGTTGTACCATTTTACAATCTCACCAGCAATGGATAAGAATTCCAATCTCCCCACAACCTTGCAAGTATTAGTTGATTTCTACTTTTTTGATCATTGGCATATTTGCAGGGGTAATATATTATACCATTGTTGTTTTGATTTGACTCTTTCTGATTGCTAATGATCATTAGCATCTTTTCGTGTATTTGTTAGTCTCATGAATGCCCCCTTTAATGAAGTGTCTGTTCATGTCCTTTGCCTATTTTTGACTGGATTGTTTATCTTTATGATGTTGAATTGTTAAAGTTTTCTATACTTTTAGAGATTATACCTTTATCAGATATATAATTGCCAAAGATTTTTTTCCTGTTCTGTAGATTTTCTTTTTTACTCTTCTGATAAAGTCTTTTGATAAGCATTAAGTATTTAATTTTTAGAACATCCCAGTTATCTAATTTATCTTTTGTTGTTTATGTGTTTGTAGTTGTGTTTGATAGACTATTGTGCCAAAATTTAGGTCCTTTTATATTTCCTATGCTATCTCCAAGTAATTTTATAGTTTTAGTTTTAACATTTTTTAGTTAGTCTTTGTGTAGTGTGAGGTACAGATCCTGCTTCATTTTTCTGTAAATGGATATCCAGTTTTGTCAATACCATTTGTTAAGAGATTTTTTTCTTCCCCACTGAATGGCTTTGACCTTTTTTTGAACATCAGTTGCTGGGAGCCAGATAGATTTACCTCTGTGTTCTTGATTCTATTCCACTGGTCAATATGTCTGTCACTGAACTTACACAAGGCTGTTTTGATTACCGTGTGCAATGTAGTAAAATATGTACTGTGGCTTTTCTAGCCATAAGTCTTTGTAAACTCTGTGGTGGAATTTGCTGTGACCAACTGAGTAGCTCCTGATTGTTAAAGTCGTCCACCTCTAGTATTTCTGTTGGGAGCCACACGAAATAATTTTCTGGGAAGTTTGCTGTCTCTCAGGTATTTAGAACTCTGATGTTGACATTGGTTGGTTTGGGCCACTCTGCCAGGCTTGAAAGGAGCCCTCCTAGAGGCAGAAGGAGTCTCTCTGCTGGTTGAGAAATAGGCACTGCTGAGAGAAAGACACTCCTGAGAGACACACACTTACTGAGAGAGATGTAAGAGACACATGCTGCTGAGAGAGAGAGATGAAAGAGGCACGCACTGCTGAGAGAGAGACTGCCAGGGGCTAAGTGAGACAGCTGACTGTGAGAGACTGAGTACATTTCTGAACTTGAATTGTAGCCTGTTGCTGCCCTAGTAAATCCTATAATCTGTGACTTCTATGTGGCCACTGCAGTGAATTATCGAATCCAGCAGAGAGGTGGTGGGTGTTGTGGGAGGAACGGTTTGTGTCAGGGTTTGTGAAAGGGCTGAAGGGAGGCAGCATGTCTGGCCTCACAGGAATAGGCCTTGGGATACTGATGATGATTCTATCTTCCTCTTGTGGGGTTAGAGGAGGTCAGACATGTCCCCTCCCAGCCCCCTTGGCACTGTGGCTGTAGTAAGTTTTGAGATCAGGAAGTATGACAGCTCCTAATTTGTTCTTCAGTATTGTTTTGGTTATTCAGGGCCTCTTTTGTTTTCATACAAAGTGGGTGATTAGTTTTTCTATTTCATTAAAGAATGTTGTTGGGATTTGGACTGGGGTTGCATTATATCTACAGATCACTTTGGGTAGGTAGCATTGACATTTTCTCAATATTAAGTCTTCCAATCCATGAGCATGGAACATTTTGCCATTTATATATATCTCTTTTATTTTCTTGCTGTAGTATCTTATTATAGTTTTCCTTGTACAAGCCTTTTATATCCCTGGTTAGGTTTATTCCCAGATATTTAATCCTTTGGGGATTTTGTAAGTGATATTATTTTCTGGATTTCCTTTTGGGAGCTTTCTATATTAATGCAGAGGAACCCAACAGATTTCTATGTGTTGATCTTGCCCCTGACATTTTACTAAAAGTTTTTATTAGATCTTGTAGCTTTCTTGTGGTATCTCTGGGATTTTCTATGTATAAGATCATGTCATATGTGAATAGGGAAAATTTTACTTATTCCTTTCCAATCAGGATATCTTTTTTATCCCTTTCTTGCCTTATTGCTCTGACTAGGACTTCCAGTATAACATTGAATAACAGTGGTGATAGTGGGCACTCTTGTCTCAATTTAGTTCCCAATGGGAAGACTCTATGTCTTTCTGCATTGAGATTATGTTGCCTGTTTGTTTGGCATGTTGTTGTTGTTTTTATGTGCCATGGAGTCCGACCCGACTCATAGCGACCCCTCCTTGGGTTGCCGAGGCAATATCACTATGGAAGTAGATTGCCCAACCTATGGTGCCCTTAATTATGTTGAGGAATTTCCCTTCTTATTTTGCTGAGAGTTTTTTTTTTTTTTTTTTTTAAGAAAAGACCTGAGATTTTATCAACTGCCTTTTCCATATCAATTGAGATGATCATGTTGTTATTTTCCTTTTTTTTTTTTTAAATATGGTTAATTACACTGATTTATTTCCTAATATTGAACTACCCTTGAGCCAGGTATGAATGCCACTTGACCATGATGTACCATTTTTTTTTAATATGCTGCTGTATTCTGTTGGATAGAATTTTGTTGAGAACAGCAACTCTTCTTTGCAATCAGAAGGAACTTAACTGAGTTAATGCTTGGAGTTAAACAGCTATTAAGGGTGATAATAAGACAGGAAAAAAAAAACAGATTTCGTAATAAGGGTAAATATGTTTATTAATAGACTAGAATTTATTTTATCTAAAATAAACACACACACACACATACACACACACTAAAAGTGAGAATAAAAAAGAAAAAAAAACTTTTAAACATAGAAGTTTAAATATAAGACTACACTTATTTATAGAGGTGGAACTGGAAATCAATACTTCAAACTGGTTCAAACCAATTCAGTTATAGCTGATGCAGCAAGACTGGAAAAGGTCTAAATTTGTAAAATGTAGATATAGTGGAACAATAATCAGAATGGGAAAAAATAATGAGTTTGAAGCCCTGCAGACTCACAAGAGGTGTAATGAGACCTTTTAGGAGACTCTTAATAGTAGGCTGATCCAAAAGGTTGGATTATTACCAGAACTGTGGAGAATAACACACACTCAAAGTGACGTGGTTGGCTGCCACCTTCGAGAGAGACATCTCTGTTTCTGACTGTGTCAGTGAAGATATTTTGTTGCTACTCAACATGCATTCTTTCCCTGTTCTCTAGGAGTTTTTAGCAGGGAATTTTTCCCATTCTGATTATCATTCTGATACACTCACATTTTACAAATTCAGCTCCATTCCAGTTTTGCTTCACCAAACATGACTTAATTAGACGTAATTGGTTCAAACCCCTTCCAGAAATTTGAAGACCTGTTCATACTTGACCCTTGATTATATGCCATTGGCATATAACTTTAAGAAGCGTAAAGATGGTAAATCTCTATTTGTTGTTGTTGCTGTTGTTAGTTGCCATCAAGTCATCTCCAACTCATAGCAACCCTATTCACAGCAGGACAAAACACCACCCAGTCCCGTACCAGTTCCATCTGCAATCGTTTCTGTACTTGAGCCCATCATCATAGCCATTGTGTCAATCCTTCTTGTCGAGGGCCTTTCCCTCTTTTTTGTCAACCCTCCACCTTACCAAGCATGATATCCTTCTACAGGGAAGGGTCCCTTCTGATAACATGACCAAAGTAGGTGAGACAAAGTCTGGCCATTCTTGCTTCGAAAGAGCATTTCAGATGCACTTCCTCCAGGATGAATTTGTTAATTCTTTTAGCAGTTCATGGTGCTTTTAGCATTCTTCCCAGTACCATAACTCAAAAGGATAAATTATTCTTGGGTCTTCCATATTCATTGTCCAGCTCTCACATGCATATGAGTCAATTGAAAATATCATGGCTTGTGTCAGGTGCACCTTTGTCCTTAAGGAGATATCTTTCCTCCACATCACTTGAAAGAGATCCTTTATAGCTGGTTTGTCCAGTGCTATACATCATCTGATGTCTTGGCTGCTGCTTCCATTGCCATTGATTGTAAAACCAAGCAATGTGAAATCTTTGACAACTTCAATCTTTTCTCCATTTATCATATGCTGCTTATAGGTCAAGTTGTAAAGATTTTTGTTTTCTTTTTATTGAGATGCAACCCATACTACAGATTGTAGTCTTCAAGCTTCATCAGTAGGTTCTTCAAGTCATCCTCACTTTCAACAATCAAGTGGTGTCATCAGAGTATCGCAGGTTGTTAACAAGTCTTCTTCCAATCTTGATGTCACGTTCTTCTTCATATAGTCCAGCTTCTCAGATTATTTCCTCAGCATATAGATTGAATAAATATGGTGAAAGGATGCAACCCTGATGCACTCCCTTCTTGATTTTAAACCATGCAATGTCCCCTTGTTCTGTTCAAACAACAGACTCCTGATCTATGTGTAGGCTCCGTATGAGTACAATTAAGTGTTCTGGAATTCCCATTCTTCTCAATGTTATCCACAGTTTCTTATGATCCACAAATAATTTTGCATAGTCAATAAAGCACAAGTAAACACCTTTCTGGTATTCTTTGCTTTCAGTCAAGATCCATCTGACATCAGCAATGATATCCTTTATTCCAAGTCCTTTTCTGAATCCAGCTCACAACTCTGGATGTTCTCTGACTGCTGCAACCATTTTTGAATTATCTCCAGTAAGATTTTACTTGTGTGTGATATTAATGATATTGTTTGATAATTTCCACATTCTGTGGGATCACCATTCTTTGGAATGGGTACAAATATGGACCTCTTCCAGTCAGTTGGCCAGGTAGCTGTCTTCCAAATCTCTTGGCATAACCAAGTGAGTGCCTCCAGTGGGGTATCTGTTTGTTGAAACATCTCAGTGGGTATTCTGTCAATTTCTGCAGCCTTGTTCTTGGCCAGTTCCTTCAGTGCAGCTTCAACTTCTTCCTTCAATGTCATTGGTTCTTGATCATATGCCACCTGCTGAAATGGATGAATATCAACCAGTTCTTTTTGGTCCAGTGACTCTGTGTATTCCTTCCATCTTTATATGATGCTTCCTGTATCATTCAGTATTTTGCCCATAGAATCTTTCAGTATTATAGTGCAAAGCTTAATTTTTTTCCTCAGTTCTTTCAGCTTCAGAAATGCCAAACATGTTCTTCCCTTTTGGTTTTCTAACTCTAGGTCTTTGCACATTTCATTATAGTGATTGGCTTTGTCAGCATGAGCTGCTCTTTAAAATCTTCTGTTCAGTTCTTTTATCTTGTCATTTCTTCTATTTGCTTTAGCTACTCTCCCCTCAAAGGCAAGTTTCAGAGTCTCTTCTGACATCCATTTTGGTCTTTTCTTATTTTCTTGTCTTTTTAATGACCTCTTATTTTCTTCATGGATGATGTTCTTGATGTCATTCCACAATTCCTCTAGTTTTCAGTCATTGGTGTTCAAAGCATCAAATCTTTTCTTTAGATGATCTCTAAATTCAGGAGGGATATAGTCAAGGTCCTACTTTGGCTCTTGTGGACTTGTTTTAATTGCCTTCAACTTCAACTTGAACTTGCACATGAGCAGTTAATGGTCTGTTCCACAATCAGCTCCTGGCCTTGTTTTGGCTGAAGATATTGAGCTTTTCCATTGCCTTTTGCCACAGTTGTAGACAATCTGATTCCTGTGCACTCCATCTGGCAAAGTCCACATGTATAGCCACTGTTTGTTTTGTTGAAAAAGATATTTGCAATGAATAAGTCATTGGTCTTGCAAAATTCTATCATGTGACCTCGAGCATTATTTCTGTCACCAAGGCCAAATTTTCCAACCTACCTGTGATTCTTCTTTGTTTCCAACTTTTGAATTCCAGTCACCAGTTATAATTAACACATCTTAATTACATGTTTGGTCAATTTCAGACTGCAGAAGTTGATAAAAATCTTCAATTTCATCATCTTTGGCTTTGATGGTTGGTGCATAAATGTGGATAATAGTCATATTAACTGGTCTTCCTTGTAGGAATATGGATATTATCCTATCATTGACATCATTCTACTTTAGAAAGGATCTTGAAACATCCTTTGTAATGATGAATGCCACTCCATTCCTCTTCAAATTGTCATTCCCAGCATACTAGATTATATGATTGTCTGATTCAAAATGACCAAAACCAGTCCATTTCAGCTTACTAATGCCTAGGATATCAATCTTTTTGCTTTCTGTTTCATTTTTGAAACATTCCACTTTTCCTAGATTCATATTTCATACATTCCAATTCCAATTATTAATGGATGTTTGCAGCTGTTTCTCCTCAATTTAAATCATGCCATGTCAGCAAATGGAGGTCTCAAAAGCTTTATTTTATCCATGTCAGTAAGGTTGGTTCTCCTCTGATGATTCAGCTCTTTTCCAGTCATATTTTGAGAGCTTTCCAACCTAAGGGTCTCATTCTCCTGCACTGTATCTTACAATGTTTCTGGGTTATTCATAAAGGTCCGTAGTAATGTATCAGGTAGTGTTTCTCTTCTATTCATAAGGTTTTCCCTGGCCAATTCTTTTCACAGTGGATGGCCTTTTCTTTTTTCCTAGTCTGTCTCAGTCTGTAAGCTGCACTGAAACCTGTGGACCATGTGCAACCTTGCTGGCATTTGAAACAGCAGTGGCATGGCCTCAAGCCTCACAGCAATACACAAGCCACCACAGTATGACAAACTGACAGACAAGTTTGTCTTCCTTAGCTGTTCAAAACCTCATTACCTTCCCTTTGCCTGGATCCCTGCTACTGCTCACTCTCTTGTCCCTCTGGCTTTACTTTCCCATGCTTTCCTGCCTCTTGGTGTTTGGGTCTGGGTCCCTCCCCTTACCTGGATCCCTGTTGCTGCTTACTCTGTTGTCTTCCTGGCTTTTCCTTTCCCTCAATTTCTCTATTTGAATGATTGCAATTATAATTTTAAATTGGTATTAAAATTAACAAGATCAAATTTTCTCTAGTTATAAATATAGGTCCACCACTCATCTGTTGGCTTGGCATACTGTGGTGGCTTGTGTACTTCTGTGAGGCTGGAGACTATGCCACCAGTATTTCAAATACTAGCAGGGTCACTCATAGTGGACAGACCTCAGCAAAGCTTCCAAACTAAGACAGACAGGGAAGAAACACAGGACCATCCACTTTGTAAAAACTGGCCACTGAGAGTCTTATGAATAACAGTGAAACACTGCCTAATATATTATTGGAAAACTTTATGAATAGGCATGAAACATTGTCTGATAAAGTGCCAGAGTTGAGCTGCCCAGGTTTGAATGCATTCACAGTATGACTGGGGAAGAGCTACCTCTTCAAAGGGGAGCAGACATTACTGACATGGATGAAGTAAAGCTTTTGGGACCTTCCTTTGTTGATGAGCCTGACTCAAAATGGGAAGAAATAACTGCAAACATTCATTAGTAATTGAAACAGGGAATGTACAAAGTATGAATGTAAGAAAATTGTACGTTGCTAAAAATGAAATGCAATGTATAAAGTTTGATATCCTAGCCATTAGTGAGCTGAAATATACTTGTGTTGGTTGTTTTGAATTAGACAATCATATGGTCTGCTCTAATGGAAACAGCAAATTGACAAGGAACCACATCATGTTCATAATCAAAAAAGAACATCCTGAAGTGCAGTGCTGTCAGTGATAGCATAATATTCATACTGGAAGACCAGTTAATACTACCATTATTCAAACTTACACACTAACCACTAAACCCAAAGATGAAGAAATGGAAGATATTTACAAACATCTGCATCTGAAATTGACCAAACATGCAAACAAGATGTATTGATAATCACTGGTGATTGGAAAGCAAAAGTTGGAAACAAAGTATAGCGATCCCTTCTTGGGTTTCCAAAGTGGTATCACTATGGATGTAGCTTCCCCAACCTTTCTTCTGAAAAGAAGAGTCATATGTTGTTGGAAAATATGCCCTTAGTGATAGAAATGATTCTGGAAATCACATTATAGAATTTTGCAAGACCAGTGAGTTATTCATTTCAAATACCTTTTTTCAACAACATAAACAGAGGTTATACATGTGTATCTCACCAGATGGAATATACAGAAATCAGAATGGCTGCATCTGTGGAAAAATGTGATGGAGAAGCTCAATATCATCCGTCCAAAGAAAGGCAAGAACTGACTATGGAACAAACCATCAATCACTCATTTTCAAGCTCAAGTTGAAGCTGAAGAAACTTAAAACAAGTCCACAAGAGCCAGAATACAACCTTGACTATAGCCCACCTCAATTTAGGAACTATCTGAAAAAATAGATTTGATACAGTGAACACCAATGACTGAAGACCAGACAAATTGTGGGATGACATCAAGAAAATAATCCATGAAGAAAGCAAAAGGTGATTAAAAATAGAGGAAAGGAACAAAAGACCAAAGTATATGTCAGAAGAGACTCTGAAACTTGCTCTTACTTGGAGAGTAACTAAAACAAATAGAAGAAACAATGAAATAAAAGAGCTGAACAGAAGATTTCAAAGGGCAGCTAGGGAAGACAAATTAGAGTATTATGATGAAATGTGCAAAGATCTGGAGGTAGAAAACCAAAAGGGAAGAACACACTCAGCAATTTTCAAGCTGAAAGAACCAAAGAAACAATTCAAGCCTCAAGTTGCAATATTGAAGAGTTCTATGGGCAAAATATTGACCCATGCAGGAAGCATCAAAAGAAGATAGAAGGAATACAGAGTCACTGTTTCAAAAAGAACTGATTGATGTTCAACTACTTCAGGAGGTAGCATATGATCAAGAACTAACGATATTGAAGTAAGAAATCCAAGCTGCACTGAAGGAAATGCTGAAAAACAAGATCCCAGGAGTTGATAGACTACCCAGTGAGATATTTCAGCAACAGATGCAGTACTGGAGGTGCTTATTCGTTTATGCCAAGAAATGTGGAAGACAGCTACCTGGCTAACTGACTGGAGGAGATAAGTATTTGTGTCCATCCTAAAGAAAGATTATCCAACAAAATGTGGAAATAATTGAACAATATCATTAATACCACATGCAAGTAAAACTTTGCTGAAAATAATTAAAAAACATGGCAGCAGTATATTGACAGGGAACTTCCAGAGATTCTGTCTGGATTTAGAAGAGGATATGGAACTAGGATCTCATTGCTGATATCGGATGATTCTTGGCTGAAAGCAAAAAATACCAGAAATATGTTTTATTGACTATGCAAAGGCATTTAACTATGTGAATCATAACAAATTATGAATAATTTTGTAAAGAAAGGGAATTCCAGAACACTTAATTGTGCTCATGAGGAACCTGTACATAGACCAAGAGGCAGCTATTCAAAAAGAACAAGGGGATACTTCATGGTTTAAAATCAGGAAAGATGTGAGTCAGGGTTGTAACCTTTCACCATACTTATTCAATCTGTATGCTGAGCAAATAATCCTAGAAGCTGTATTTTATGAAGAAATTGGCATCAGGATTGGAGGAAGACTCATTAACAACCTGTGATATGCAGATGACACAACCTTGCTTGCTAAAAATGAAGATGACTTGAAATACTTATTGAAGAAGATCAAAGATTACAGACTACAGTATGGATTACACCTCAACATAAAGAAAATGAAAATCCTCCCAACTGGGGCAATAAGCAGCATCACAATAAATGGAGAAAAGACTGAGGTTGTCAGGGATTTCATTTTAGTTAGATCCACAATCAACTTCCAGCCACAGTCAAGAAATCAAATGTAATATTACACAGGGCAAATCTGCTGCAAAAGACTTTTTTCAAGTGTTAAGGAGCAAAGATGTCACTTTGAGGATTGGTGGCATAGTGCCTAAGGCATTTGACTGCTAACCAGAAGGCTGGTGGTTCAAACACACCAGCCACTCCTTGGAAGGAAGACTGGGCAATCTACTTCTGTAGATATACTGCTTCTGAAGCCCAAGGGCAGGTCACTATGAGTAGGATCTGACTCCAAGAAACAAGCTCACTGCCCTCCAGTAGGATCTGAATCATAGTGATCCCCTCCTTGGCTTTCTGAGGTGGTATCACTACGGAAGTAGATTGCCCAACCCTTCCTTCTGAGGAGTGGCTGGTGGGTTTGAACCGCCAGCCTTCTGGTTAGCAGTCAAGTATCTTAGGCACTATGCTACCAGAGCTCCCACTGGTATTTTCAATTGTCTCATATACATGTGAGAGCGTGACAATGAATAAGGACAACTAAAGAAGAGTTGATACCTTTGAATTGTGGTGTTGGCAAAGAATACTGAAAATACCATGGAATGCCAGAAGAACTAATAAATCTGTCCTGGAGGAAGTGTAGGTGGAATGCTCCTTGGAAGCAAAAATGGCCAGACTTCATCTCAATTACTTTGGTCATGTTGTCAGAAGGGACTATTCCCTGAAGAAGATATGCTTAATGAAGGAGAGGTTCAGTGAAAAAGGTGAAGTCCCTCAACAAGATGGATTGATATGATAACTGCAACGATGGGCTCAAGCATAGCAAGCATTGTAAGGATGGCTCAGGACTGGGCAGTATTTTGTTCAGTAGTATACAAGGTTGTTATGAGTTAGAGCTGACTCGATGGGCACCTAACAATAACACATACCCAGAACTATTCTTAAGTTTCTTGCTGCTTGGTTTTGTTACTGTTCTTTTTCTCGATATGTAGTGAGTTGCTTTGTGCTACTTACGGTGTGTCTGTGTGTTTTAGTTTCTCTATGCACATATGTTCCTAATATTTTGTTTCCTGTTTGTAGGTACAGTGCTTTCATTCTCATTAGATCTAAATCAAATATAATTATATGCCTTGGTCTCTAGTTTTCCTTGTTCTTTATTTACCTTCTTCCTTTTTCTTTCTCTCTTAATGACTTTATTTTACAGAATAAAACATTGAGAATCACAATGATAGTAAACAGAACATCAGCTTTCAGCCTTAAGTTTAAAACCTCCATAATGAAGGCAATAATATTGATATTGACTCATGCTGAGAGAGAATTTTAGAGCATTCACCTGTACAGAATGATACACACTTAGGAGGAAAATACATGGTCTTAAAGAAGATGATAAAGGGTAACAGAAGACTTCAATCATAATAATGATTGATTTGCCTTTGAAATATGATAGGCAGCAAGGAAGATGTAATAATGGCCTATTACATTTTCAGAATGCCATTAGTACAGAGAGATATTTTTCTTTTCCTCCATTTTTTAAACCACTGATACTCTGTATTTCACTCACCAATGTATGAAATACAGAATATCACTGGTTTAAAAATTAGGAAATGACCTCACGGGCCACTGAAAAATCAAGTGTATGAACCAGGAATAAAATTACTAATGCCTCATACTTCTGTCCTTCCTTTCCTCCTTTCCCTCCATCCTTTATGACTACTTAAATAGTTTTTTTCTCAATCTCCAAGAGAAATACTATTTTTACTGCAAGAAAAGAAATGCATCCAGACAGATAGATGATTGTTATAATTATAGCACTTTATTATATTTTAATGAAAAATAGCAATTCTTTTCAGGAATTAATAGATTACAGTGATATAAGATTATATATATATATATATATATTATTGTGAAATACGTCTTTTGATTGATGTCTATGAAGTATTGCTTCTAATTTTGACTCCTAATTGTACATGAAAGAAATGGTGATCTATCACACATTATGAAAACAAAGAAATATCAACTCTTCTTTGGTCTTCCTTATTCATTGTCAAGCTTTCACATGTATATGAGGCAATTGAAAATAAATTTTGTTGTCAAAGGCTTCATATTACTTGGTTCTACAATTAACATCAATGGAAGCAGCAGTCAAGATATCAAAAGACATATTGCATTGGGCAAGTCTGTTGCAAAAGACCTCTTTCAAGTGTCGAAAAGCAAAACTATCTCCTTGAAGACTAAGATGCTTCTAACCCAAGCCATGGTATTTTCAATTGTCTCATATGCATGTGAGAGTTGGACAGTGAATAAAGAAGACCAAAGAAAAGTTGATGTTTTTGAGTTGTGGTGTTGGCAAAGAATGCTGAAGGTACCATGGACTGCTGATAGAACTAACAAATCTATTCTGGAAGAAGTGCAGCCAGAATGCTCCTTGGAAGCGAGAATGGCCAGACATCAACTTACCTATTTTGGTCATGTTGTCTGAAGGGACCATTCTCTGGAGAAGGATGTCATGCTTGGTAAAGTGGAGGGTCAACAAAAGAGGAGAAGGTTCTCAACAAGATGGATTGGCATGGTGGCTGCAGCAGTTGGTTCAGTTATTATAGGGATTGTGAGACTGGCACAGGACCGGGCAGTGTTTTGTTCTGTTGTACATAGGGTCGCTATGAGTCAGAGACAACTCAATGGCATATAACAACAGTAACAACATCACACATTATAATGAAATCACCTCTCAGAGAATAACATTAAAAAGAAAAGAAATTACTATTTATTAGATTATATATATATAGCAGATATATTCCCAGATGATATCTCACTTAATCCATCTATTCATATTATGAGAAATGAAATTAATTGTTTCCTCATTCTCCAAATTCATAAGATTAAGTCTTATTGATAGAGGTCTGTCTGCCTCTGTTCATAGAAGTAACCAACAAAATATATCTTCCCCAAAAAAATGTAGAAAACAGAATGTACATAGGCTTATTAATTGATTGATAAAAGTATTTCAAGACTGGTCTTCCATCTAATAATCATACAGGCAATTTAGAAACTGAGGATTCAATCATTGCATTATTCAGAACACATAGGTAACATGAAATGAAATGCTTTTTATATTTGCCAAAACCATTGGAAAAACATTTAAATGTCAATTAAAAAATAATCATTTGTTTTATTTTTTAGTAGGAAAAAATAAATTTAGCCAATCTTTATTGTTTTTTTCTACGTTAATTGACTCCAATTTACAATCTTAAATCATTGGCTGGGTATTCTAAACCTACATGAAACTGTCTGGGTTAGATTATGAAGTGAATCCAGTTGGCATACCCTTCTTTGCCATTCACTCAAGTCAGAGCTCATGAATTGATAAAATTTGTAAATGTAAGAAAATACAGACTGATTTTAAACTTTCCTTTAAATCAAAGTAGGTTAATGTATTTATTAAATTTAATGTCCTCAGGCAAGATTAAGTTTTACATGTTTTACTAGTACTCTTAGAGTTGAATTAATTTTTTTTCTTATACCCAAATTATTTTAGACAAGAACTATTCCTACAAAGATTTATATTTTATCATCATTCATTTTTTGTTTGCTTATGTGTTGTTTGAAACAACTTTTTAATGGAAGAATGAGGAATAAACAAATCAAAGCCAGAAGATGAAGCCTCAGTTACCTTTAATTTTCCTCTGTTTCCCAAATGAAACGTGATGTTTTGAAGAAGTAGCCAAGAAAAGCATATGTGCTTCTGAGTAGCTTATTTGAAACTTGATCTTAAGAACAGACTGAAAATTTCTAAAAAAGTAAAGAGAGTAACATGTAAAATCCTAGAAGATAAGATTGTAAGATTACCATTTGCTAACCTTCTTGTTTTCTTGTTGTTGCTATTGTTGTTGTGCTTTGTTTTTGGCAATATCTCTTTGAGATGGACAATCTTCATTAACGATTCATCAATATTACCTGAATTTATAATCTGCCAACTTGGGATACTGAAAAAAAAAAATGTTTTAAATAAGCAGGGTAGTAATGTTAAAGCTTGAGTCAAAAATATTTAATCTTTAGTAGGCATCTACTATAGCTGCCTATTGTGAAAAATATTAGAGGTACAATGGTAAATAAAAACAGAAAGTTTCCTTATTTTCTTTAGAAGACTTTGCAGCCCACAAGGGATGAAAACTGTGTAAAATAATCACACTAAATAAATATAAAAATTCAACTGGGTCAAATAAAACAAAGGAGGTGTTTGTGGGTCTGTGAAAGTCTATAAAAGGATAATGTGACATAATCAGAAAAGTCAGGGACATCCTCCTTGAGTAAAAGAGTATTGTGTTGAAATTGAAAAAGGAAAGACTTAACTAAATTAAAGGAGCTCTGGTAACATAGTGCCTAAGGCACTTGACTGCTAACCAGAAGGCTGGGGATTCAAACCCACTAGCCACTCCTTGGAAGGAAGATGGGGTGATCTACTTCCACAGTGATACTATCTCAGAAACCCAAGGAGGGGTCGCTATGAGTTGGGTCCTACTGGACGGCACATAGCAACAACAACAACAGATTGAAAATAAAAAAAGAAGGAATATAGGCACTTGCCACACTGAAGAAGAAGGAAATATCTTGTGTTGAGAGTGTAATTGCTTGAATAAAATCTTTTAGAAGGGTTAAGATGAAGCTGGTTCCTATGAGGTGGAGGTGAAAGTTGTCCCAAATGTCCAACTTTTCCAAACTACTGTAACACTCCATAGTTCCCAACCTCAACTCTTACTCCTACTCTCCTCAGTCTTCTCCCTTCCATCTTAGGGTCCTATATTTCACTGTGATGTCTCACAGTACAAGCTACCAAGAAATGACTCATTTTTTGGCTGGGAGTCTGACAAGTCCCAAATCCATGGGTCAGGTGTAGGCCTGGAGGATTGTCCTCACTCATGTGGTGGCAGGGATTGGCAAACCCAAATTGACAAGTTTGTCTCAAGTATAAGGATGGGATATTGATGAACCAGATGCAGGATTGGGAACAAGAGAGAGTAAAATTGACCAGAACATTCACATATGTAACCTAAAGGAAACTAAGAATGGTATCTTGAGTCATACCCTCCAGCAAGGCAGGGCTCAAGATATATCCCACCCTAAACAGGCATACCAAAAAAAAAAAAAAAAACCTCACTGCCATGGAGTCAGATCCAACTCATAGCGATTCCTCCTTGGGTTTCCAACGTGGCATCACTATGGAAGTAGAGTGTCCAACCTTCCTTCCGTGGTGTGGCTGGTGGGTTTGAGCCACCAGCCTTCTGGTTAGGAGAGATTAGGATTTGCAATACATCACAGAATGGATGATGCTGGCTAGAAGAGCCATATTAAGCAAGTCACTGCACTGAAGTAATAAAGAAAATGGACAGAAAGAAGGTCTGTATGGTTGAAGAACAAAGATGGAGGAAGAATGTGGCATGAGATAGAACTAAAAAAGTAGAGAGGGCCTGCACTACGCAGGATGTTGTAGGCTATAAAAGCATGTTCTTCTGTCTTTCTCCTAAGAACAATGAAAAACATTAAATAGTTTTATCAGAGATGTGACATGATCAAATATGCTTAAAAAAAAGTCATAAGAACAGTGAAAAACATTAAATAGTTTTATCAGAGATAAATCAGAGTATAATCAAATATGTTTTAAAAAAATAACTCTGGTAAAATTTTTGAAATTCAATTAAAGAAGATTTAAAGTAGCAAAAAGTAGACTACTCAGGAGGCTATTAATGTAGAACAAGGAATTAATTATGGTAACATTGCAAAGCACAGGAATTCCAGAACACTTAATTGTGTCCATGAGAAAACTACACAGACAAAGAAGCAATTGTTAAAACAGAACAAAGGAATACCACGTTGTTTAAAATCAGGAAAGATACGCTTCAGGATTGTATCCTTTCACCATACTTACTCATTCTGTATGCTGAGCAAATAATCTGAGAAGCTGGACTATATGAAGAAAAGCACGGCATTAGGATTGGAGGAAGACTCATTAACAATCTGCAGTGTGCAGATGAAGCAGCCTTGCTTGCTGAAAATGAAGAAGACTTGAAGCACCTACTGATGAAGATCAAAGACTACAGCCTTCACTATGGATTACACTTCAACACAAAAAAAACCAAAAATTCTCACAATTGGACAAGTAAGCAACACCAGGATAAATGGAGAAAAGATTATAGTTGTCAAGGCTTTCATTTTACTTGGATCCACATTCAGTACCCATAGAAGCATTAGTCAAGAAATCAAATGATGTATTGCACTGGGCAAATCTGCTGCAAATGACCTCTTTAAAACGTTAAAGATCAAAGATGTCACTTTGAATAATAAGGTGTGTATTATTTAGTAAGGTATTATTACTAATTATTAGTAATTAGTAATACTATAATAAATACCTTATTATAGTAAGGTATTATTATTTTGAATAATAAGCCATGGTATTTTCAATAGCTTAATACACATGTGAAAGCTGGATAATGAACAAATAAGACCACAGAAAAATTGATGCATTTGAATTATGGTGTTGGAAAGTATAATGAATATACCATGGACTGTTCAGAAGAATTAACAAATCTGTCATGGAAGTATAGCCGGAATACTCCTTAGAATAAAAATGACCAGATTTGGTCTCTCATACTTTGGTCATGTTATCAGTAGGGATCAGTTCCTAGAGAAGGATATCATGCTTGGTAAAGTAGAGGGTCAGAGAAAAAGGGGAAGACCCTCAATGAGATGTACTTACACAGTGGCTGCAACAGTGGGCTCAAGAATAGCAACAATTGTGAGGGTAATGCAAGACTGGGCAGTTTTTTGTTCTGTTATACATAAGGTTGCTGTGAGTTGAAAGTGACTCAGTGTCACCTAACAACAACAACAACAAAGTATGGGAGGTGATGATGGAAATTGAAGTATATAGTAAGAAGGTATCATTTGTTGTAACTTGGTGGTGGATTGAATAAAGATTCTGATGGAGAAGGGATAGTCAGACTCTCAATAATAGCTCTAATTTTTGGCTTGTGTGATAGGATGGATGATGATGCCAATAACTGAGATAATGGACACTGGAAGAGGACCAGAGATTAAAGAAAGACCATACTGTTTTTGCTATTAGGTCCCATTGAGTCAATTTTAACTCACAGCAACTCTAAGTACAGCAGAACAGAACACTGGCCAGTGTTCTGATGTGTAATGAAATTTAGGTACAACAGAACAGAACACTATCCTCATAGTCATTATGTTTGTTCTCCTTGTTGCAGTCACTGTGTAAATCCGTATTTTTGACCCTCTATCTTTCCACTGACCTTCTTCTGTTTAATCAAGCATGATGTCCTTCTTCAGGGACTGATAACATGTCTAAAGTATGTGAGATCTTGCTATGCCTGTTTCCAATGAGCAGTGTGGTTGTACTTCTTCCAAGACAGATAATACATTCAATCAAATTGAGGAGCCTTAAACAGTTATTCAAGAGAAGATTTCAATAGGCATTAGATATATGAATCTAGAACTTCGAGATGCAGTCTTTGATAGAAATATAAATTTGTAAGTTATCTGAATAAAGATGGTATTTGAAGCTATAGATGTGAATGAAACCTACTCAGTAAAGTGAGAAGAGTGAATATAGGTTTAGAAGGAAGATTGCTGTTCTTAGGTGCTGTAAGTTGGTTCTGACTCACAGTGATTCTATGCACAATAGAATGAAACATGGCTCGGTCCTGTGCCGTCCTCACAATTGTTCCTGTTGTTGAGCCCACAGAAGATAGACATTCAAATTTACTGTAGAACCCACTTGAACAAGTCATGTCATCCTTTTTTTCCTTTTCTCCCTCCTTCCCTTCCTTCCTTCTTCCATCCCTCCCTCTTTCCCTACCTTGTCTTCCTCCCTCCCTCCTTCCTTCCTTCCTCCCTCCTTCCTTACCTTTCTTCCTTCCTTCTTTCATTTCTTCCTTTCATAATCTTTTTTTTTTTTTCTGAACCTTATTTTTCCATTCTGAAAATAAGTAAAATAGTATATACCTAGCAATACTGTTGTCAGATTAGAGATAGCATATGGAGAAGTTTCCGTTTTACTTTGCAAATCAGATAATTATGTATTAAAGCCACAAGAACTTTAGTTAAAATGTTAATACTTTGAATTGAACTACTTCTGAAATTTCATTATACATACTATCAATTTTTTTTTTAACCAGAGGAAGCTAAAAATAATTTAACCTTTTATTGAAGACTTGAGATCCTCATTTGAACATCAGTTCTTTTTAATGGGCTGTCATATTTTCAAAGGTTATTTAGGAGTATAAGCCTTAACATTAATTAGAACTAAATTTACTGATTGGCATCTTATGTCTGCTGGTTGTAGTGTTTCTATCTTGTTTTTGTCATATTTGTTTCTTCTCTCTGTATGACCATCCACCCACCTGCAAGATTTTGCTTTTAATCTACTTGAAATCAGATCATCATATTTATTGGAATTGTAACTAAAATAAATGTAGGTAAAGTTCAACTTATTGAACCCTGAATAAAGTGTATGGATTTTATGACATTTATTGGAAGAGATGAAGTATAATAATTATTTCTTTCCTGATTACAGGCTCTTTTTCAAATAGCTGAGAATACCAGAGTGTATACATGTAAAGATGCCTATGTGCCAATAGACATACATATATAGAATAATCCTTATCACAAATTTCTTCACAAGAAATTATATTACACGTTAAATCACTTTTTTCATAAATTGTCCATATCTATACTAGTTATTCAGATCAAGGTTTTGCATGCATTATCTCCATTACAAAATCAGGAAGACATGGAACCACTTAAATGAAGAAACATATGGGCACACATGGTCTATATTAGGCATATAATCCTAAACATAGTAATGAGAAGACAAACAGAGGAGGTAAATATGGAATGTGGAGGGATACTTTATCCACTATGAAAAATAAGGTTATGAAATAATACCAAGAATGAAACTTTAAGGTGTCTGTGTATGAATGAGTTTGAGCATTTTATATGTGGAGAAAGAGAAGCAATGAAAAATATTCACCAAAATGCCAATGGCAGTTATTTCAGAAGTGGAGCATCAGTATTGGTTAAAATTTTTCATATTTATTCAGATCTTTAAGAGAAGCGTTACTATTTATATCATCAGCAAAACTGGACAATAAATCAAAATAGAATTGCAGAAATAAAGGGGGGAAATCTTGAAGTGTTTCATAAGCTTATGTCGATACTTATCCAAAAACCAAACCCACTGCCATTAAGTGGATTCTGACTCATAGCGACCCCATTGGGTTTCCAGGGCTATAAATCTTTATGGAGTTAGATTTCCTCATCTTCTTGCCCTGGAGCATCGACCTGGTTAGCAGTCATATGCCTTACCCACTATGCCGCAAGAACTCCTTTTTGTTGATACTTATAAATTAATAATACTCATTATTCCTATTTATGATATAAAGCATACCATTGATATATGTATTCATTTCCTTTCATTTCATTTACCTATCTATCTATTTATTTATTTATTTATGCCAAAGTAAAACACACACAGGGTTTCAACTCCAAAAGCTCAGAAGGAAAATGAAAATCTACAGTAATTTGTGGTTTTATTTTTAAACTTTTTTAAACTATAATTTGGGTAAAATTTTACAAAACATATTCATTTTTCTATTTTTCTATTCAACAGTTCATACACATTTTGTTTCATGACTCTGATTACAATCCCTACAATGTAACAGTTCTCTTCCCACTTCCTTCCTGTGATTACCCTTTTCCCCTTTGCCATTCTTACCTGTGCATTCCCGCCTCCCTAGCTTTCTCCCTGTACAAATGCTGCCCTTCAGATCTCTCACATTTGATTGTTCTAAAGAGTACATCTCCCTGGTGTAATTGTTCAGCTCACAGTACTGTCTATTGTGTGGCTGAGAGTTAAACCATGGGAGTAAGTCTAATTTCAAGTCCCAAAAGGGGCCGTAGTCTTAGGGGTTTCACAACTTTTTACCAACCAATAAGCCTGGTCTGTTTTATATTTTTGAATTTGTTCTACATTTTTCTTTTGGTTACCTAGTGCCACTCTGACAGGAATGTACCATAAATGGGATGTCTTGAACAAATAGGAGGTTATTCTCTTACAGTTTGGGAAGTTGGAGTTCCAAGTGCCAGGCTCTAGGGGCTGGGTGAAAGCCCCTTGACCTTGGCCATTTGCTCTCAGCCCTTGGAAGCTAGAGGCATCTCTTCATTTAGGCAGCTACTGGCTGCTGAGGCCAACAAACCCATATGAGAAGACATAGTCCCAATATTATCAAACCATATGGGATGCTGTTGATTCAAGTTCATTAAAGTCCCAGTATTGGCAGAGCATGACAGGCTGCTTAATGAACACTTGGCTACATACAAGGTTCAAGTGTTCCAAAAAGCTACAGACATTCCTCAAAGTTCCTTCTTATATACTGGAAGCACCCCATATTCTTAAGACAGGTATTCAGCTGCTCCAGTAGATTCTACCATAGAGTTAATTACCAATCTCACCATGGGGAATAACTACATGCAGCTAGCTGCCCAGCCACTGAACGAGGCCCACCCAAGTTGGCACACAACCTTAACTATCACAATTTTTCTCCCGTTCTATCCAAGATATCTAATTTTCAACACTTTCTGAGTGATTGGCATTGATTGGTAGCCAGGCATCACCTAATTCTGGTCTTAGGGTCATATAGGCTGAAGTTTCCATGGCCCATTAGTCCCTTGGACTAATTGTTTCCCTGTGTCTTTGATTTTCCTCACTCTTCTTTGCTCTGATGAGGAGATACCAATAGTTGCACCTTAGATGGCTGCTTGCAAGCTTTTAAGAGTTCAGTTGCTACCTACAAAAGCAGAATGTAGAAGAATGTTTTTTGTGTTATGTTGTGCTAATTGAGCTTGGTATCCACTGCAACCATGATCCTAAGCCCATAGGCCCCATGACTCACTCCCTCAAGGTGCTTGGTTATGGCTAAGATGTTATCCTAATTTGTCCGTCCCGCTATAGTCCTTTGTTGATGTTATTTATTGTCGAGTTTGCTTCAACACATAGCAAACATGTATAATAGAATGAACATTGCCAAACCTTGCATCATGATTGCTGGTATGTTTTAGTCCATTGTTGCAGTTATTGTGTAGTACATTCAACACAGTGGCTTGTCTTCCAGCACAATTTTCCAGTACAATATTCTGTTGTGATACACAAGATTTTCTTTGGCTAATGTTTGGAAATAGACCACTAGGCTTTTCTTCCTAACCTCCATTATCTGGAAGCTCTGCTGAAATTTATCCACCATGAGTGACCCTACTGGTATTTGAAATCTTGGTGGTATAGCTTCAAATCAACAAGTAAGCCACCACAATATGACAAAGTGACAGATAGGTGGTGGAACAGTCCCTTGTTCCACTCTTTCCCATGGCAAGAGAAAACCATTTTCAAATTTTGATTTTGTTTCTACTGCCAGTTACTTCCATATCTCTGAGTAATATGTTTCCATCATATTGCTTTATTTGTCATTTAACAATCTACTGGCTTCTTCCCATGGTATATGGAGTTTAGTTTAATGATAGCTTCCCATCTTCTCTTCTTTGTCTAGCCAATATAGTTAAAACATTATTTGTAATTCTTCTCTTTTTTTCCTTTACTAATTTAAATTTTAAATTTAAGTAGTATATTTATACACTCACTCTTTGTTATATCAACTTGACTCCTCATTGTTATAAGATGAAGCTATAATACTCTTATTCAGCTCTATTACCCAAATCTATCCAACATCTAATTTTTTACTGTTTAAAATGTCATGTTTGAAAACATTCAAATTCTGTTTTATATCAATATTATTGTTTTTTTATATTCTGTCTATAAGATGATTTTCAAGGATGAAAGTCAGTGGCAAGTGTTTAAGTTATATAGCTGTGGATTAGTTCCCTATTGCTGTGTGAAAAACCGCTACAAACTTGGCAGTGAAAATAACACACATTCGTTATCTCGCAGTTTCTATGGGTCAGGAATTGAGTTACAGCCTACTTGGATCATCTGCCTCAGCATTTCTTACATGGCTGAAATCAAGGTGCTGACTAGGCTACTGGTGTCATCTCAAGACTCAATTTGGGAAAAACCTGTTTTCATGCTCCTTTGGTTGTTTAAGAATCAATGCTTTGCAGATTGTAGAAATGAGCTTCTCAGTTGCTTGCTTACTCTTGGTCAGTCTACCCTTATTTCCTTGCCACATGAGACTTAGTGAAATTCATAACATAGTAGCTTGCTTTGTCAAAGCCAGGAAGAGAATCTGCTGACAAGGTGGACCTTACAATCTTAAGTAATGTTACCATGGAAGTGGCATCATGTTACTGTAATTAATTGGTTGGAAACAAGTCACAGCTCTTGCCTACAGTCAAGTGGAAGGGATTTCCCAGAACATGGGTACCAAGAGATGAGAATAATTTTAGGCCATCTTAAAGTCTTTCCACCACAAATGATCCATATCTTGTTCTTTGCTGAGTCTACTAACATAGTCTGATGATGTTCCCTTTCGTTTATTATTTATTTCTTGAAGTATCTTTTTCCCTAAAAAATATATATATCTAGTCAAATATTGTATTGGGTTTTGTTTCCCAGATATCTTCTTCCTGGGAACCTGTACCTCCTGCTCTTATTTGGATAAGGTGAACTTTAGCTTTGCTAGAAAAAGCAGATCTGATACCTTGGGACTACTCTTCTCCCACACTAGTTCCACTGTCTTCAGGATTTTATGGCTTCCACTTTCTTTGGTTCAATCTTTAATTTTGTTACAGTGCCTCTTCAAACTAGATATATTCAATTCATAAGTATTTATTGAGTGGCTACCATGTGGTACACATGTCCTGTGTTCTAAGTACCTATAACAGGGGAGAAAAGGTAAGATTTCCTGGATTCTTAAAGCTTATGCTATAGTGGAGGGAGACACAAAATGTATACATAAAATAAGTGAGAACACTATATAATGTGTCTGATGTTGACAGATACTTCAAAGAAAATTAAGTAGAAGAAAGAAAGAGGAATAGGGATTGCCTGGGCATGGAAAAGTATTAGAAAGGTGGGAAGCTAGATTTTAAACAGGGTGATCAGGGAAGATTTCACTGAGAAGATATTTGATCAAAGAACTGAAGGAGGTGAGGAAATAAGCCATGTGAGTATCTAGAAAAGAACTCCCTAGGTAAATTGAACCATGTTACAAATAATCCCCTATACTGTGGTAATGATGCTTTGTACATCTTGGTCAAAATGGATTGGGCCAGGAATTACTGTATTAGTCCAAGTGTCCAATGAGTTTCATTGCAGGACACTTTTGCAGAATAGAAATATTCTATACTGGGAGGTGGGGGTGGGGGAAGGCTGACATTCTCAATTAGATCCTAGCACTAGAAGTCTAACCATGGTACAAATGAAGAAAGGTGAAGAGAGTAGGAGAGCTGAGAGGGACCCAGTAGAAACCATCGACAACAGTGTAAACCAAGCTGGAGAGAGACACAAAATGGAAAGCGTATCAACCAGAAAGGAAGCAGAAGCAGAGGAAATGTGAAGCCCAAACTGCTGAACTCCCAAGTGCTGATGAGGGAACAGCTGGAATAACTTTCACAGTGTCCCTGTATTCCCAAGTTTTGGTGGCTTCATGTTCCCTAATTCATTGTGGTTATTATCATAAAACTCTATTCCCTGAGGTAACTGACTACCCACTGGCTTTTTTCACATTGGAGACATCTAAGAAGTTATTTACTTATTGTTACCCACCATCAAGAAAGATTTCCAGGATCCTGATGCCAAAGTAATTTCAGTGCTTTTCTCATTGATTCCTAAGGTTCTTGCATCCTCCTGAACACATACTTATGACAGCACTTGTAGATGCATAGTCTCTGTATGTTTTTATTAGACTATTATCAAACATGTTTCCCACTCTTTTTTATGTAATTACTGTTTTGAATCTCAATCCATTAGAGCAACAGTGGGTGGTAATTGCACACCCTCACCTTGGGCAATTGTCCCATAATCTCCATCTCTCTTCATTAGAACCTCAATGGGTATCAATACTGAATTTTCTACTCTGCAAGACTAATGGATTTATAATATCTTGCGATACAAATTAGACCAGTGAGTGCATGACTGTTCCACTTTAGTCTGTTGCTTAAAGACAGGAGCAATTACCAATAGCTGGCTCCAAAGTAATGCTTTACATGAGCACATGTAAATTGCTCTCTGTTCCTGTGGGATAAGTAAAATAAAACATCATTTCTCTTCCTGTTTTCTTTCTGGTAAACTTCTACCTTTCATGTTACAATAGTTGGAGAATAAGTGCCCTTAATAAAATGTGCTTAAGTGTGGTAATTCATCAGAAGCATGCACATTAGTCACCAGAATAGACTTTAGTAATCCTCATTTTTGTTCATGAAAAGAAGTGAGTAAAATTATGATAAAATTATGATAAAATTGCTCATACCACAATTATTTTGCTAAGATCAACTTCTGAAGTTCAAAAAAAAAAGTTTATGATTTTTCAAAAATTTCATTCTTAAACATTTATTTTTTAAAGTTCTCTCATCCATAGTTTCTTCTTTGAGATATGGGTTATTATAGGGCATTTTTGCACTCATATAAATGTTTGATCTATTAATATTGTTACATTTTAGCTACTGCTACTCTAGTTTAAAGGATCTCTCATGGTACAATGGTTAAATTATTTGGCCATTCACCAAAACTTTGGTGGTTCAAACCTACTGGCTGCTCTGCAGAAGAAAGATAAAGTAATCTGCTTCTGTAAAGATTTACAGCCGCAGAAACCCAACGGAGGTTGCTGTGAATCAAAATCAACTCAATGGCAGTGAATTTGGTTTGGTTTTGGACTCTGGTTTAAATAGCACAAAGTGAAACAAATCTGCACTGAATTATTCATAATGTGAAAACAGCTTTACTATCTATTAAACAATCATCTTGAATTCCTTGGAGCATTGCTTCAATTTAGTATTTCCACATTTAATGAATTTCAATTATTTTAGACAATGTCCCTGACATCATATTCATCATATTCCCAAAACTATAACCAACTGCCAGTCAGGTTGATTGAGATACATAGTGACCCTATAGAATAGAGCAGAAGTGCTGCATAGCATTTCTAAGCCTGTACTCTTAATGGAAGCAGACTGCCACATCTTTCTACTGCAGAGTGGCTGATAGTTCCGAACTACCAAACTTTCAGTTAGCAGACCAGCACTTTAACTTCTCCTCCAGGGATCCTCATCAGTGCACTCAAACAGAACTAAACTCCCTGACTCACTGCCACCACCTTGATCCTAACTCAGTGACCACATAGGGTTTCCAAGGCTGTAAATCCTTACCAAAGCAGAATGCCTCATGTTTCTTCTGTGGAGCAGATGGTGGGTTAAACTGCCGACCTTTTGTTAGCAGCCAAATATTTTAGCCAGGGCACCATCAGGGCTTCTTATCAGTGCACTCAAACTTGGGTTTTCAAGGCGGTATCTCTGCGGAAGTAGATTGCCCAATCAGGAGCATATTTATTTCTCAAGAGATTCTGTCAGGATGAAAGCCAAGATTCCAAGGAAACTAAACTCTATTTCCATGGAAATATTTTTAATGAGAAGAATAGACTAAAGGAAAAAGAACGGGAGAGAAATTAGTCTAAATGGAAGCTGAGTGCTTCAGATTAACAGAGATTAACATGTAAAATTTACTTGGGCTAGTTTTGTTAATTGCTATGGTTCCCCCCTGTTAATGTAACAAAGGTTACTGCTTTGGTAGTTTCATTTGTATGAGTTGCTATGAGTCAGAACCCTCTAGACAGCAGTGGGATTGCAGATTTTTATTTTTTATTTTTTATTTATTTATTTATTTATTTTTTGAGGCTGAACTGCTGCAAGCCATCTTAAAAGCAACTTTGTTTGACAGTCAATCACAGCCTTTGGGAAGCAAATGCTGGCCCTACTGCAAGTGTCCAGAAGCCTCTTGTTCCTTTGCAAACACATAGTTAATATTGTTAGAAGTCCCAGGTTCTGCACATTACTTACACATACCAAAATAAAACCAAACCCACAGCCCTGGGGTGGACTCCAACTCATAGTGACCTTATAGGACAGAGTAGAACAGCCCTATAGGGATTATAAAACTAATGTTTATAGAAGTAGACTGCCACATCTTTCGCCCACGGAATGGCTAGTGGGTTAGAACTGTTGAGCTTTAGAGTAGCATCCGAGCACTTTAACCACAGCACCACCAAGGCTTCCCTTACCTACACATAGCAGACATTTCATAACTACTGTTGCATAGGAAGAGTGTCAGATTCTAAGGGAGCACATGAAGCAGTGTAATATAATCACACAAGTATCTGCAGTGGGAGAGCAGTAGGCAGGAAAGGGATTGACACAGATGGGATGAGGTTAAAGGGCAAACCCTGAAAAAGTGTTCTGGAGTTTTCTAGAGGTTTGCCCAACTTGATTTCACATGCTCTGTGGGAACTATCTAAGCAATATTGAGAGGAGGAATGAGAATATTCTGCAAAGAAGGGACAATGTGAGCAAAGGCACAGGGTGAAAACAGTACAAATATTTTAGAACTGCATAGTCTTTGTGTGTGTGTGCGTGATTTGGGTGAAAGTTTACAGAGCAAATTCACTTTCCATACAGCAGCTCACATACACTTTGTCTCAAGACATTTACTACAATTTACCACAATGCAACAGCTTCCCTCTCACTTCATCCCCATAATTACCTCTTTCCTTACCCTTCCCTAAATTCACTTCTGCCCCCTGAGCTATCTCCCTGTGCATACACAGTCCTTCTATTCTCCCATGATTGCTCTCTCTAAGGAGTGTATCTACCTAATGTAAATGTTCAGCTCATATGTCTGTCTCTTATTTGGCTGGAAGCCACAGGAGTGGGTTCAGTTCCAGACCTGAAGGGCAGCTAGGGGCCATAGTCTCAGTGGTTTCACCCGACTCTATCAGACCAGCAAACCTGGTCCTATTTTGTTAAAAAATTATTTTGAATTATGTTCGACACTGTTCTCCCACTCTATCCAGGATCTCCTGCATAGATCCCCCTCCGAGTGGTTGACAGTGGTAGCTGGGCACCATCTAGTTCTATAAGCTGAGGTCTCATAGTGCTATAAGCTGAGGATCACATGGTGTGATAGTTGGAGCTGTGTGTCAACTTGGCTGGACCACAATTCTGTGTGGTTTAAGCTGTTGTGATGTGGTTATTCCCATGTTGGGATCAGATGATTATTTTTGACCAGGCAATCTGGTGAAAGGGAGTTTCCCTAGGGGTGTGGCCTGCTTCCAGTATATCCAAGGACATC
>NW_006921753.1:5991518-5994296 GCF_000298275.1 Orycteropus afer afer
GTGGAACAATGTTTTGTGTAGTATGTTATGCCAATTGAGCTTGATTTCCCCTGCAAATATGGTCCCAAGCCCACAGGTCCAACTACTTACTCTGTGTGAGTGGTTGGCTGTGACCAAGAAGTGACCACAACCTTGTCCCTTCTCAGCAATACTGTACACCTGGGAATTCTTACAAAATGTACCAATACACTTGTAGAAACATTGCCTGCCAACCCTACACATGGTCATGGGCACACTTCCCCCTCCATAGACATACCTAATAGTTCAGCCTATTCACTCATCTATCCACCTATATATCCATGTTTGCCTTCACTGACAATGCAGTACTGTGCAAAAGGGTTCATCATTATTGTCTGTACCTCCCAAGTACCTGTCCACGTCTGCCTCTTCCTCAATATCACTGTGTTGATCACTCACATTTGGTACAGTGCCCTTCTCTTCACAGAAATCAATACTTGTCTCTACCTATCTAACAATGTTCCCTACCCTTCCCTCCCACCCCTGGTAATCAACAAAGAAAATTTCCTTCCATATATAAACCTTTCCTTGACTTTTTACAATAATGGACTAATATAATATGTGTCCTTCTGTGATTGACTTATTTCACTCAGCATAATGTCCTCTAAGTTCATCCATGTTATGCAGTGTTTTGCAGATTCTACATTATTCTTTAAGGTTGCATAGCAATCCATTGTGTGTATGTACCATAGTTTGGTTATCCATTCTTCAGTTGATGGACACCTAGGTTGTTTCCAACTTTTGATTCTTGTAAATAGTGCTGCAATGAACATGGGTGTACATATATCTGTTCTTGACCTGGCTCTCACTTTTTTAGGATGTATACCTAATAATGAAATTGCTGGGTCATATAGTATTTCTAATTCCAACTTCTTAAAGCATCAACATACTGCTTTCCACAGTGGTTGTATCATTTGACAGTCCCACCAGCAGTGTATGAGGGTCCCAATCTCTCCACATTCTCACCAGCATTTGTTATTTCCTGTCTTGTTGACTTTGCTACTAATACTGGGGCAAGATGGTATCTCATTGTTGTTTTCATTTTAATGTTTCTAATGGTTAATGATTGTGAGCATTACTTCATATATTTGTTGGCTGCCTGAATATCCTCTTTGGTGAAGTGTCTATTCATGTGTTCTGCCCATTTTTCAACTGTATTATTTGTCTTTTTGTTGTCGAGGTGTTGGACTTTTCTATAAATTCTAGAGATAAGTCCCTTGTCATATATGCTATTGCCAAATATTTTTTCCCAATCTGTAGGTTCTCGTTTGACTCTTTTGGAGAAGTCTTTGGAAGCATATAAAAATTTTATTTTTTGAAGGTCCCATTCATCTAGTTTATCTTCTGCTGTTTGTGCATTTTGGGTTATGCTTGATAGTCTATTTATGCCATATGTTGGGGCCCCTGAATTTGTCCCTATTTTTTCTTGAGGGACTGTATAGTTTTAGGTTTCACATTCAAGTCTTTGATCCATCTGGAGTTAGTTTTTGTGTATGGTTTGAGATATGGATCTTGTTTCATTTTTCTGCAAATGGATATCCAGTTTTGACAATACCATTTGTTAAACAGACAATCTCTTCCCCATTTAATGAATTTCGGCCATTTGTCAGAAATCAGCTGACCATAGGTCAATGGATCTATTTCTGTGTTCTCTATTCTGTTCCATTAGTCTATGTGTCTGTCATTATACCAATACAAGGCAGCTTTGACTACTGTGGCTATACAGTAGGTTTTGAGATCCAGTAATGTGAGACCTCCTATTTTGTTCTTCTTCAATAGAGCTTTGCTTACCCAAGATCTGTTTCCTTTCCATATAAATTAGTAATTAGTTTCTCCATATCTTGAAAGAATGTTGATGGGATCTGGATTGCGATTGAATGGAATGTACAGATTGCTTTGGGTTGAATTGACATTTTCACAATGTTCAATCTTTGTATCCGTGACCATCGTATTTTTTTCCATGTATGTAGATCTCTTATGGTTTCTTGAAGTAGTCTTTTATAGCTTTCTTTGTCAGGTCTTTTGTTTATCTAGTAAGATTTATTGCCAAGTATTTTATTTTTGGGTAATTATTGTAAATGGTATTGATTTCCTTATTTCTTTTTCAGCAATCTCTTTGCTGGTGTAGAAGAATCCAATGGATTTTTGGATATTGATCTTGTATCTTGCCATGATGCTAAATCTCTCAATTAATTCCAGATTTTTTCCTGAGTTTTATGGGTTTTCTAGGTAGAGGATCATATCATCAGCAAATAGGGATAGTTTGACTTCTTCCTTACCAATCTGGAAGCCTTTGATATCCCTTTCTTACCTTATTGCCCTGGTGAGGACTTCCAATACAATGTTGAATAGAAGTGGTGATAGAGTGCATCCTTGTCTGGTTCCTGTTCACAAAGGGCATGGTTTCATTCTCTCTCCTTTGAGAATAATGTTGGCTGTTGACTGTAGATGTATGCTCTTTATTATGTTGACTAATGTCCCTTCTACTCTTATTTTGCTGAGAATTTTGATCAGGAATGGGTGTTGGATTTTATCAAGAGCCTTGTATGAATCAATTGATATGACCATGTGGTTCTTTTCCTTTGTTTTATTTATGTGGTGTGATTGTTTTTCTAATATTGAACCATCCTTGCATAACTGATATGGATGCCACTTGGTGATAATGAATCATTTTTTTTCTATATGCTGCTGGAATATGTTGGCTAGGAATTTGTTGAAGATTTTCACATCTATATTCATGAGGGATAGTGGTCTGTAGTT
>NW_006921753.1:6000206-6000926 GCF_000298275.1 Orycteropus afer afer
GGTGGGAGTGAGGGATGGCTGTACCTCCATTCACCAACAGGTTGTGGGGTATAAGAGTAACAAGGAGAATGCTGCACCTTTCGATATTGGTGTCCAGAATGTCCTTGTGGTTTCTGGCAAGTGGAGCATATTCTTAAGTCCTTGGAATGTGGGAAAACACTGTTGCTTTAAATATCCAAAATGGTCAAAAAGCTTGTAAACATTCAAAATGGCTGCACACTTTGGACAGGAAAAAGTCCACAGCTCAGCCCAACTTCCTCTTCGCTGCTTCCCTTTTATTCATCAGCCAGCAGTGCAGTCCTCCATACAGCCCTTGGCTAGCAGGGCTGATTTTTAGGTTAATTCTTAGGTCTTAACACCACTTGGCAGTATCCAAGCTGTCTGGCCCTCAGGATCACTGCCAGGCTCCAGTGCCATAAGTCTCCTCTTTTGGTATTTTCATGCAAGTTCTTCTACTAGTTAGGAGTTTATACACTTCTATATCCTTCCCTGCAAATCTCAGGGCTCCAGGATTAACTTCTGTATCTGAGTTAATGGATTCCCCTTTGGTTTGTTCAAGAAAGGCTGTGGAGTCTGTCTCCTTATTCTGCCATCTTACTGGAACCGGAACTGCATAGTCTTGTTATTGAGAACTATAAATTTTTCCTCTCTGTTGTAGCTCTCATGTAATCTTTAAGAACATTTAGTTAATGTCAAAGAATCTGAAAATGCATAGCTATA
>NW_006921753.1:6002201-6005012 GCF_000298275.1 Orycteropus afer afer
GAGGGGAGGGAACACTGTTCGATAGGCAGAGATAAGTTTTGATCTGGGTGAAGAGAAGGGCAATGTACCAAATATGAGTGATGAACAGGGTGGCATTGAGGAAGAGGCAGACATAGAGAGGTACATGGGATGTGCAAACAACAAAGATGAACCCTTTTGACCATACAGTACTGTGTTGTCAATGAAGGCAGTCACGGGTATATGGGTGGATAGATGGATCGACAGTCTAAACTATTAAGTATGTCTATGCAGCAGAGTGTGTGCCCAAGACCATGTATTGGGTTGGCAGACAATGGTTCTACAACTGTATTTGTATGTTCTATAAGAATTCCCAAAGGTATAGTAGAGCTGACAAAGGAAAAGTTTGTAGTCGTTTCTTGGTCACAACCAGCTACCCAGAGGGACTGAGTAGTTGAACCTGTGGGCTTGGGACCATAGTCATAGGTGACATCAAGCTCAACTGGTATAACATACTACACAAAACATTGTTCCACCTCCTACTTTGGCGAGTAGCGACTGGGATCTTAAAAGCTTGCAAGCACCTTTCTAGATGCAACAATGGCTCTCTCCTCATCCAGAGCAAAGAAAAAGGAAGAAAACCAGAGATTCATGGAAACAATTAGTCCAAGTGCTTGGTACACCATGTGATCCTCAGCCTATACGACTATGAGACCAGAACTAGATGGTGCCCAGCTACCACTGTCAACCATCAGAGGAAGATCTATGGAGGAGATCCTGGATAGAGAGGGAGCACCACGTGGAACAAAACTCAAAGTCATTTTGGGGGGAAAAAGAGGGGTACCAGCTTTGCTGGTCTGATAGAGCCTGGTGGACCCACTGAGACTATGATCCCTAGCTGCCCTTCAGATCTGGAATTGAACCCACTCCTGTGGCATCTAGCCAAACAAAAGACAGGCAAATGAGTTGAACATGTACCTGAGATAGATACACTCCTTGGAGAAAACAATCATGGGAGAAAGAGGAGCGTTTATGCACAGAGAGACAGTACAGGGGGCAGGAGTGCATGGAGGGATGGACATAGGGAAGAGGTAACTATCAGGAGGAAGTGGAAGGGGAGCTGTTACATTGGGGTCAATTGTGGTCAATGTCATAAGACAACGTATGAACTGCTGTATAGAAAATGAATTTGTGGTGTAAACTTTCACCCAAATCATAATTTAAAAAAAAAAATCCTTTGATCAATATCTGTATAGAAACATTTATTCTGGAAAAAGTTTTACTTTTGATTACTCACCTCAAGGAGAACTACCTTCAGTTCATTCTGCCTTATATTCTTAGGGTTACATTTGTTATACTAGAAATAAACTTTAGAATCAAATTTCTCTTGAAGAGTTTGCCAACACTTGCTTATACTATAAGATACTTAGGGTACAGTATTTCTTTTAAATTTAATTGAGCTTATAAAAAGATCACTTGACCTAAATGCATTCAAGAATTTATAGAGAAACTTCTAAGTGGGCATACCTGGAGGGAATGAAGTTTGCTTACTTGCTTTATTGAAGCAGGACCAAAAGAAATAAGTAATGAGAACTGTTGAATGATCTGAAAGGAACGTTCTTGATCGTTGCCAGTGGATTTCTGAGGTGGTCATTAGATAAATAGGTAGATAAATTTAGAAAACCAAATGGGAGAACATGCTTGGCATGATGCAAAAAATCAAGTCTCAAGTTACAATATCAAAAAATTCTATGGGCAAAATATTGAATGATGCTGGAAGCATCAGAAGAAGATGGAAGGAATACACAGAAACACTGTACAAAAAGGAAGTGGTCAATATTCAACTATTTTAAGAAGTGACATATGATCAAGGACCAATGGAATTGAAGGAAGTCAAAGCTGCAATGAAGGAATAGGTGAAAAGGGCTCCAGGAATTGACAGAATATCAACTCTGATTCAACAGATGCTCCACTGGAGACTCTTACTCTTCTATGCCAACAAACTTGGAAGACAACTACCTGGCCACCTAACTGGAAGAGATCTATATTTGTACACATTCAAAAAAAAAAAAAAAAGAGTATCCAGTAGAATGTGAAATTTATCAAACTATATCATTAATACCACATGCAAGTAAAATTTTTCTGAAGATAATTTAAAAATGTTTGCAGCAATATATTGACAGGTAACTTCCAGAAATGCAAGCTGGATGCAGAAGAGGACATGGAACAAGGGAATTCATTGCACATTCAGATGGATCTTGGCTGGAAGCAAAGATCACCAAAAAGATGTTTACCTGTGTTTTATTGACTATGCAAAAGCATTCAATTGTGTGGATCATAAGAAATTATGAATAACATTGAGAAGAGTGGGGATTCCCGAACATTTAATTGTGCTTATGAGAAAAATGTACCTAGACAGGAGGCTGTCATTCAAACAGAAAAATGCAGTACTGCATGGTTTAAAATCAGGAAGGCTGTGTGTCATGGTTGTATCCTTTCACCATACTTATTTAATCTGTATGCTGAGCAAATAATCTGAGAAGGTGGACTATATGTAGTATCAGGATTGGAGTAAGACTCATTAGCAACCTGCCATATGCAGACAACTCAATTTTGCTTGCTGAAAGTGAAGATGACTTGAAGCACTTAACTGATAAAGATTAAAGACTACCATCTTCAGTATGGATTACACCTCACAAATTTAACAAAAAAAAATTATGCAACATCAACTCAATTTGTGAGATGGAAATGGAAACCAGCATTGCATATTCAAATTTACCATGGATTTCTTCTACTTGCTTCTTTTTTATTTCCTTTAAACTAGCACCCACATAAAACATTAGAATGGTAGTT
>NW_006921753.1:6008314-6011336 GCF_000298275.1 Orycteropus afer afer
TGTTCTTTGCCTGTGTGATAGCACAAAGTTATCATTCTCATCCGTTCAGCAGTCCAAACTTACAACTTCTCTAATTGATGTCCTTTACATACATTCTTTCTTTCCAAAAGTTGAAAACTGATAGTGTAAGGCATTGGTCAAAATTATGGCCTAGTACTCTCTAGCTTCCTCCAACATAAATCAAAGAGTATATATGTGTGTATATATGTGTATAAACCTTTGAATTACTTTTTTCTTAAATTTCTTTCCTGTGATTCTATCTCAAATAAACTCATGAGCTATAATGATAATAATAATAATAACTGAGCACATCATTTTGTTTTAGTCCCAATGAATTGACAATAACAATTATTTTCAGTATGCTTGGGAGGAAGGGCAGATACCTTGAGATGGACCTCTTTAATAAACAAGCAAACTAACTGGCCAATAAGGCCTTTAAACCACAGAATTATATATGAACTTAAATCAAGGCTACTATAATTGTTTTTTCTCAGAATCACAGCCAGTTAGATTGATCTTGCTGGTTTTTCCTTCTACTGAACATGGCTTGTTTGATGCCTTATCAAAGGCAGAGTTAGCTAAGAAAACTGAGAGATTCTGGCTTACAGAATTTTAAAGTGGTTGAAAAATGTCCAGCACTGAACGGCAGTCTGTGACAGTCTCTAGATTAACAACCTTCTTTCTCAGATATCTTTTCTTTCTTCCTGGGGTCATTAAGCCTTTGCCTCCTTGAGTCCTCAGGCTATCAAGAACTTGCAGAAAATATGTGTTTCCCCTGGTTTGCTAAACATAAATACAAAACCAAAAAACTACTGTGCTAATCCTCAATCCCTCCTCAATTCAAGCATGCCCTCTTGTTTTTGTTAGGTGCTCTCAAGACTTTTCCAACTCATAGCAACCCTATACACAGTAGAACAAAATATTGCCCAGATGCACGCCAGTTCCACGATCCTTGCTATACTTGAGCCCATCTCTTTAGCCATTGTGTCAATCCATCTCGTTGAGGGCCTTCCCCTCTTTCGTAAACCATTCACCTTACCAAGCATGACATCCTTCTGCAGGTAATGGTCCCTTCTGACAACATGACCAAAGTAGATGACACAGAGTCTGGCTCGCTTCCAAGGAGCATTCTGGCTGCCCTTCCTCCAGGACAGATTTGTTAGATTTTTAGCATTCCATTAGACTTTCAGCATTCTTCGCCAGCACCACAACTCAAAAGCATCAACTTTTCTTCGCTCTTCCTTATTCATTTTCCAGCTCTCCCATGCATATGAGGTGATTGAAAATATCATGGCTTATGTCAACTGCACTTTAGTCCTCAAGGAGACATCTTTGCTCTTCAGGACTTGAAAGAGGTCCTTTGCATCCAATTTGCCTAGTGCTACACATTGTCTGATGTTCTGACTGCTGCATCCATTGGCATCGATTGTAGAGGCAAGCAATATGAAGTCTTTGACAATTTCAATCTTTTCTCCATTTATCGTGATGCTGCTTATTGGTCCAGTTGTGAGGATTTTTGTTTTCTTTATATTGAGATGTAACCATACTGCAGGCTGTATTTTTAAATCTTCATCAGTAAGTGCTTCAAGTCATCCTCACTTTCAGTAAGCAAAGTTGTGTCACCAGTGTATTACAGGTTGTTAGTGATTCTTCCTCCAATCCTGGTGCCATGCTCTTCTTTATATAGTCCAACTTCTTGGATTATTTGCTCTGAATATAGATTGAATAAGTATGGTGAAAGGATACAACCCTGATGCACTCTTTGATTTTAAGCCATGCAGTGTCCCCTTGTTCTATTCTAATGAAATCCTCCTGATCTATGTACAGGTTCCTCATGAGTACAATTAAGTGTTCTGGGATTCCCATTCTTCTTAATATTATCCACAATTTGTTATGATCCACAAAATCAAATGCCTTTGCATAGTCAATCAAATATAAGTAAACATCTTTCCGGTATTCTTTGCTTTGAGCCAAGATCCACCTGACATTAGCAATGATATCCTTTGTTCTTCGTCCTCTTCTGAATTCAGCCTGCACTTCTGCAAGTTCTCTGTCAATATATTGCAGCAATCATTTCTTAATTATGCCCTAGGTTAAGTCTTTTCACATGCTTGCCTATTCCTTCATATGGAATTTGTGGGTTTATTAAATCGTGCTAGCTCAGAAGTAGGCTGATGACTGGGAAGATAAATTATTGTTGTGGGAAATGAGGTCTCCAAATGCTAAATTATTGTTGAGTAATGCACAGCTGTTACATCATGAATTAAGAAAAACAGCCAAATCTACCTAATGCAGTTGTTGCATATTTTTACATGAAATATCAATTCAAGGTAGCAGTATTATCTCAGGGGACCAGTAGTAAGAGAAATTTAATAATATTAATAATAATAATAAAAACCAAACTCACTGCCTTCAAGTAGGTCCCAACTCATAGAGACCCTTCCCTGGGTTTCTGTATGGAAGTAGATTGCCCAGTCTTCCTCCCAAGGAGTAGCTGGTGAGTTTGGACCACCAGCCTTCTGGTTAGCAATCAAGCACCTTAGGGCCTATGCCACCAGAGCTCTGAGCACTTATATTTCCCAATCACTCTTAATTCATCTAATCCTCATGTTAACCTATAACATAGATATTACTATTATCTTAGGTTAACAAATGAAGTAATTAACTTGTCCAAGGCCACTGATTAGCAAGTGATGGCACAAGAAAAAAACCTATGGCTTTCTGGTTCTAAAACAATTTTGTTGCATTGCCTATAAGGCAAGCATTCCCTTTGTCCTCCCCTAATAACAGAAATGTCGTGCCAAGATCATTTGGAGATTTAGTGGGCTCTGAAATAAGAGTGCATAGGTGAATCTGTCAATATCTAGCTCAACATCATTGGGCTGGCTTTATAACTTAACATATAATGTAGGCAATAATAGCTCCCCTGATAAGGTTTGTGGTGAGTCAGTTCATGTGGATAGTACAATAGACAGGAGCATTCAAAACATTTTAGGTATTATTAACACTTACTTAATGATAG
>NW_006921753.1:6011949-6022733 GCF_000298275.1 Orycteropus afer afer
TTCTCGCTTCCAAAAGCATTCAGCTGCACTTCTTCCAGGACAGATTTGTTCATTCTTCTGGCAATCCATGTCCATGGTATTTTTAGTATTATTCACCAACACCACAATTCGAATATATCAACACTTCTTTGGTCTTCCTTACTCATTGACCAGGCCTCACATGCATATGTTGTCATTCTTAAAAAAAAGAAACTGACTGCTGCCATGGAGTCGGACCCAACTCATAGCAACCCCTTCTTGGGTTTCCGAGGCAGTATCACTACTTAAATAGATTTCTCAATCTTCCTTCCGAGGAGTGGCTGGTGGGTTTGAACCACCAGTCTTCTGGTTAGCAGTCAAGTGCTTTAGGCACTATGCTACCAGAGCTCCTAATAGACATATATAATACTCATATAATATACCTTAGGCACTACACCACCAGAACTCCTTATTAGGTGCTGTAAAGTTGGTTCCAACTAGATTGGGCAATCTATTTTTGTAGTGATACCAGCTGGGAAACCCAAGAAGGGGTCTCTATGAGTTGGATCTGACTCAATGGCAGTGAGTTTTGAATTTTATGCACAATAGAATGAAAGACCACCTGGTCTTCCACCGTCTTCACAATCTCTGCTACATTTGAGCCCATCCTTGCAGCCACTGTATCAATCCACCTTCTTGAGGGTCTTCTCCTTTTTCACTGACCTCCACTTTATAAAGCATGATATCTTTCTCCAGGCAATTTTCCCTTCTGACAACATGACCAAATTATGAGAGATGAAGTCTGGCCACTTTCACTTCAAAGGAGAATTCTGGCTGCATTTCTTCCAGGACAGATTTGTTCTGGAATCCCATGGTATTTTCAGTATTCCTTGCCAACATCACAATTCAAAAGCATCAACCCTTCTTTGATCGTCCTTATTCACTGTCCAGCTGTCTGTCACCTGCATATGAGGCAATTGAAAATACCATGGCTTGGGGACCTTGGAACTCTCATGGCATAGTGCCTAAGGCATTTGACTGCTAACCAGAAGGCTGGTGGCTCAAACCCACCAAGCCACTCCTTGGAAGAAAGGTTGGGCAATCTACTTCCATAGTGTTACTACCTTGGAAACCCAAGGAGGGGTCACTATGAGTCAGATCTGACTTGGCGGCAGTGAGGTTTTTTTGTTTTGTTTTGTTTTGTTTTGGGGAACTTAGTCTTCAAAATCTTTGCTCTTTAATGCTTTAAAGAAGTCTTTTACAGCAGATTTTCTCAATAAGTATGACATCTGATTTCTGGTCTACCATTTCCATGGATATTGATTGTGGATCTAAGTAAAATGAAATCTTTGACAACTTCAATATTTCCTCTATTTAGCATGATGCAGTTTATTGGTCCAGTTTGAAGATTTTTGTTTTCTTTATATTGAGGTGAAATCCATAATGCAGACTGTGGTCTTTAATCTTCATCAGTAAATGCTTCAAGTCATTTTCACTTTCAGTAAATAAGATTGCGTTGTCTGCATATTGTTGTTAACAAGTCTTCTTCCTTCAATCCTGATGTTGCGTTCTTCATATAATCCAGCTTCTCGTATTATTTGCTCATCCTACAGATTGAATAAGTATAGAGAAAGGATTTTAAACCTGATTTAAAACCATGCAATATCCCCCTCTCCCATTCAAATGACAGCCTCCTAACTATGTACAGGTTCCTCATGAGCACAATTAAGTGCTCTGAAATTCCTATTCTTCACAAAGTTATCCATAATTCGTTATGATCCACAGAGTTCAATTCTTTTGCACAATAAATAAAACACAAGTAAACATGCATATGAAGCTATTGAAAATACCATGACTTAGGGTAGGGGCAGCTTAGTCTTCAAAGTAACATCTCTGCTCTTTAACCCTTTAAAGAGATCCTTTGCAGCAGCTTTTCCCAGTGTAATATGACATGTGATTTCTTGACTGCTGGGTCAACCATGGGTGTTGATTGTGGATCCCAGTTGAATGAAACCATGCACAATTTCAAATTTTTCTCCATTTATTACGATGTTGCTTATTGGTCCAGTTGTGAGGGTTTTTTTTTTTTTCCTATATTTTAAGGTATAATTCATACTGAAAGTTATAGACTTTGATCTTCACCAGTAAGTGCTTCAAGTCTCCTTCACTTTCAGCAAGTAGGGTTGTGTTATCTACATATCACAGGTTATTAATGAGTCTTCCTCCAATCTTGATGCCACCTTCTTCTCCATATATTGCAGCTTATTGGATTATTTGTTCAGCACACAAATTGAATAACTATGGTGAAAGGATACAACCTTGATGCACATCCTTCCTGATTTTAAACCATGCAGCATCCTCTAGTTCTGTTCAAAAGGCAGCCTCAGTCTATGTACAGGTTCCTCATGAGCACAGTTAACTGTTCTGGAATTCACATACTTCCCAATGTTATCTATAATTTGTTATTATTCACACAGTAGAATGTTTGTTTTTTTTCCCATAGTCAATAAAACAGAGGTAAACATCTTTCTGATGTTCTTTGCTTTCAGCCAAAATCCATCTGACATCAGCAATGATCTCTCTGGTTCCATGTTCCCTTCTGAATCCAGATTGAATTTCTGGAAATTCTCTGACAATATACTGCTGCAACCATTTTTCAATTATCTTCAGCAAAATTTTACTTGTGTTGTAGTTGTATGTTCTGGAAGAATTTCTAGTTATATAGTAGTGCCGACAAGGGACAAGGTTGTAGTCACTTCTTGGCCATGGCCAGCTACCCAGAGGGAGTGAATAGTTGGACCTGTGGGCTTGGGACCATAGTCGCAGGGGACATCAAGCTTAATTGGCATAATATACTAAACAAAAACATTGTTCCACATCCTACTTAGGCGAGTAGCAACTGGGATCTTAAAAGCTTGCTAAGCGGCCACCTAGATACAACGATGGTCTCTCCTAATCTAGAGCAAAGAAGAATAAAGAAAACCAAAGACACATGGAAACAATTAGTCCATGAGACTGGTACACCATGCAATCCTCAGCCTATATGACTATGAGACTAGAAGAACTAGATGGTGCCCACCTACCACAGTCAATTACTCAGAGGAGGGTCTATGTAGGACATCCTAGACAGACTGGGAGAGTAATGTGGATCAAAACTCAAAATAAAAAAAAATAAAATAAAAAGGTGGGGAGACTAGGTTTGCTGGTCTGATGGAACCTGGCGGAACCCCTGATACTGTGGCTTCTAGCTGCTCTACAGGTGTGCAATTGAACCCACTCCTGTAGCTTCCAGCCAAACAAAAGACAGGCATATGAGCTGAACATTTGCATTATGTAGATTCACTCCTTGGAAAGATCAATCATGGGAAAATAGAAGGGCTAAGTATGCACAGGGAGACAGCTCGTGGGGCAGGAGTTGCATGGGAGGGAAGGACACAGGGAAGAGGTAACTGTGGGGAAGAAGTGAGAAGAGAGCTTTTGCATTGTTGGAAATTGCAGTCAATGTCATGAGACAGAGTGTACGTGAATGCTGTGTGGAAAATGAATTTGCTCTGTGAACTTTCACCCAAATCACAATAAATTTTTTTTTAAAAAATTATTTGTATGTGGTATTAATGCTATTGTTTCATAATTTCCACTTTCTGTTGAATCACCTTTCTTTGGAATCAGCACAAATATCTATCTCTTCCAGTTCATTGAGCAGGTAGCTGTCTTCCAAATTTCTTGACATAAAGGAGTAGATGTCTCAATCACTGCATCCATTTGATGAAACATCTCAGTGGGTGTTCAGTCAATACCTGGAACCTTGTTTTTCACCAAATCCTTCAATGCAGCTTGGACTTCTTCCTTCAGTACCATTAGTTCTTCAGCATATACTACCTCCTGAAATAGCTGAATGTCACCTAATTATTTTTGGTACAGTGACTCTGTGTATTCCTTCCATCTTCTTTTCATGCTTCTGTCATTGTTCAATATTTTGCCCAAACAATTCTTCAATATTGCAACTTAAGCCTTGAATTTATTTTTATTTTTATTTTATTTATTTGTGTGGTTGTTTGTTTCAGTTCTTTCAGCTTGAGAAATGCTAAACAAGTTCTTCTCTTTTGGTTTTCTAACTCCAGGTCTTTGCACATTTCATTATAATACATTACTTTGTCTTTTCAAGCTGCTTTTGAAATCTTCTGTTTAGCTCTTTTAGGTCATCACTTCTTCCATTTTCTTTAGCTACTCCTTCTTTAAGAGCACGTTTCAGAGTCTCTTCTGACAACAATTTTGCTATTTTCTTCTTTTTCTGTCTTTTTAATGACCTTTTGCTTTCATGTGTATAGTGTTCTTGATCATCTGGTCTTTGGTGTTCAATGCTTCAAATCTATTCCTCAAATGGTCTTTAAATTCAGGTTGTATATACTCAAGATTGTATTTTGATTTTCATGGACCTATTTTAATTTTATTCAGCTTTTACTTGAACTTGCATATAAGCAGTTGATTGTCTGTTCCACTGTCAGCTCTTTATCTTTTTTTGACTGATGATATTGAGCTTTTCCATTAATTATTTACACAGATGTAGTTGATTTGATTCCTATGTATTCCATCTGGTGAGGTCCATGTGTATAGCAGGCTTCAACATTGTTGAAAAAAAGTATTTGGAATGAATAAGTCATTGGTCTTACAAAATTCTTTCATACCTATCTGGCATCATTTCTATCACTAAGGTCATATTTTCCAATTATTGATTCTTCTTTATTTCCAATATTCCCATCCCAATCACCAGTAATAATCAATGCATCTTGCATGTTTGGTCAATTTCAGACTGCAGAAATTACTAAAAATCTTCAATTTTTTTCAAATTTGGTTTTAGTGCTTGGTGCATACATTTGAATAATAGTAGCAGTAGTTGGTCTTCCTTGTAGGCTTATAGATGTTATCCAATCACTGACAGGATTGTATCTTTAAATATGTTGTTGTTGTTATGTGCCGTGGAGTAGGACCCGACTCATAGCAACCCCTCCTTGGGTTTCTGAGGCAGTATCACTACAGAAGTAGATTGCCTTATCTTTCTTCCGAGGAGTGGCTGGTGGGTTTGAACCACCAGCCTTCTGGTTAGCAGTAAGTGCCTTAGGCACTACACTACCAGAGCTCCTTCTTTAAATATATATTTCCTTAAATTTTCTTTTTGACAATGAATATGATGCCATTCCCCTTCAATTTGTCATTCCTGTATGGTAGACCAGATGATGGTCTGATTCAAAATGACCGGCAACTTTCAATTTCCACTCACTAGGGCCTAAGATAGGAACTCTGGTGACATAGTACCTAAGGCAATTGACTGCTAACCAGAAGGCTGGTGTTTCAAACCCACCAGCCACTCTCCTCAGAAGGAAGGTTGGACAATCTACTTCCCTAGTGATACTACCTTGGAAACCCAAGGAGGGGTCACTATGAGTCAAAATCAACTTGACAGCAGTGAGTTTATTTGTTTATTTCTTTGTTTTGGTAATGCCTAGCATATTGATCTTATGTTTATTGTTTATTAAATTTAATTTTTTTTACTTCTAATTTTCCTGAATTCATACTTTGAACATTCCATGTTCAAGTTATTAATGAATGTTTGCAGCTATTTCTTCTATTTTTTTTTTTTTATGCCCCATCAGCAAATGAAGGGTCCAAAAGCTTTATTCCATCCATGTCATTAAGGTCAACTCTGCTTTGAGGAGGCAGTTCTTTTCCAGTCATATTCTGAGCATCTTCCAAGCTGAGGGGCTCATCTTTTGGCAGTATATCAGGCAATGTTTCACTGCTATTCATAGGGTTTTCAGTTGTTCATTTTTTCAGAGGTACATGGCCTTATCCTTCTTCCCACTCTATCTTATTCTCAAAACTCCACTGAAACCTGTCCACCATGGGTGACCCTGTGAGTATTTAAAATATTGGTGGCATAACCTCCAGTCTCACAGCAGCACACAAGTCACCATAGTATGAAAAACTGACAGATGATGGTCACTAGGTAGGAAAAATTTGGAGTTACTCCAAACCATCCTTGTCATTATATTTACCTGCCTTCTATATTAGCAGATAAAAGCTACATAAATTTATAATAAGCAAAGACTAGACAACATGAAACTATTTGTATTCAAATATGTTTTCAACTGGTCTATGGACACCCTAGGCAATTGCATAGCTTTAGAGAGAATATTGGAAATTTGGACCAATGTATTTAATATGGAGTCCCCGGGTGGCATAAAGATTAATTACACAGCTACAAACTTAAAAGTGGGCTACAAACTTAAAAGAATTCACCCAGAGTTCCCTGATAGAAAGTCCTAGCAATCTGCTTCTGAAAAACCACAGCCTTGAAAATCCTATATAACAGTCCTACTCCATGCACATGGAGTCACCATGAGTCAGAGTCAACTAGTTGTTGTTGTTAGATGTCGTCGAGTCATCTCCAAGTCATAGAGACCCTATGTACAACAGAACAAAACACTGCCTGTTCCTGCACCAGCCTCACAATACTTGCTATACCTGAGCCCATGATTGCAGCCACTGTGTCAGTCCATCTTGTTGAGGGTTTTCCCCTTTTTCGCTGACCTTGCACTTTACTAAGCATGATATCCTTCTCCAGGGAATGGTCAAATCTGACAACATGACCAAAGTAGTTGAGATGAAGTTTGGCCATTCTAATTTCCAAGGAGCATTCTGGCTGCACTTCTTCAGGACAAATTTGTTAGTTCTTTTGGCAGTCCCTGATACTTTCAGTATTCTTCACCAGCACCATAACTCAAAAGCATTGACTCTTCTTCGGTTTATCTTACTCATTGTCCAGCTCTCACATCCATATGAGGCAATTGAAAATACCACGGCTTGGGTTAGCTGCACCTTAGTCTTCAAAGACATATCTGTACTCTTCAGAATTTTAAAGAGATTTTTTGCAGCAGATTTGCCCAGTGTAATACATCATCCGATGCCTTGACTACAGCATCCATTGGTGTCGATTGTGGAACCACATTATATGAAATCTTTGACAACTTCAATCTTTTCTCCATTTAACATGATGCTGCTTACTGCCTACTTGTGAGGATTTTTGTTTTCTTCATGTTGAGGTGGAATCCATACTACAGACTGTAGTCTTTAATTTTCATCAGCAGGGGTTTCAAGTCATCCTCACTTTCAGCAGGCAAATTTGTGTCATATGCATATCGTAGGTTGTTAATGAATCTTCCTCCAATCCTGATGCCACACTCTTCTTTGTATAGTCCAGCTTCTTAGAGTATTTGCTCATCATACAAATTGAATAAGTATGGTGAAAAGATACAACCCTGACACGCTTTGTTCCTGATTTAAACCATGCAGTATCAACTAGTTAATGCTAACTAATCCCTTCACAGTATAAATTCAGGTTCCCTGGAAACTAGGTTCATATTAATCCTGAGTATGAATTCCAGTTATGCCAGGTAACAACATTTGTGACCTTGACCATATCCCTCTAAGCTTTCATAGCATCATTGGAAATGTGTAAAATATACCTTACCTTTCTCATTAGCAGCCTTGACATTCAAGAGAATTCATATAATTCCCTTAGCATTTTATATGGCATACTATATTCTCAATAAGTTTTAGCAATTATGATTTTATTGGTTTTTCTGTTTTTGGATTCTGGAGGTCTGGTGGTGTAGTGCCTAAAGTATTTGACTGCTAACCAGAAGGTTGGTGGTTCAAACCCACCAGCCACTCTGTGGAAGGAAGATGGGACAATCTACTTTTGTAATGATTTACCACCTCAGAAGCCCAAAGGGGGTTGCTATGAGTCAGAATTGACTCAATGGTATGAATTTATAGTTTAGAAAATGTTTATAAAGAAATGTAAACCATATTCTATAAAAATTAGAACACTTAAAGAGAGTAAGAAAATGTGCCTTTTACTTACAAAATATTATATTCCTCTGCATACTGGGTAATAAAAACCAACTTTTTATGCTAAGGTTTTTAATCATGTAAAAACAAAAACAATCAAATAATTATTTATGAAGTATCTGAGTGGGCATGACATCATGTTGGGTGCTATAATACGCTAATTAATGGTTATATTATAATCCATAAACAGCTTTCTTCAAAGTTTTAAACTTGAATGAATTTATTTCTATTTTCAAAACTTTTTATATGGATGAGGGACTTGAGACATAGCTTTAATGGTCTGGATTCAGGTCAGGAGTGCTCTGGTTACCTAGTGCCACTCTGATGAGAATATACCACAAATGGGATGGCTTTAACAAACAGGAGTTTATTCTCTTACAGTTTGGAGGCTTTAAGTCCAAGTTCAAAGTGCCAGGCTCTAGGTGCTGGGCTTCGGCTCTGCCCCCAGCTCCCAGCCCACTGAAGTTATTAAGCATCTCTTCACTCAGGCAGCTAGTGGCTGCTGAGGCTAACAAGCCCAAAGTCGACAAATAAATTGGCACAGTCCTGATTTTACCAAACCACACGGCAGGCCATTAATTCAAGTCCATTGTAAGTCCAAAGTTGGTAGAGCATGGCAGGGTGCTAAACATGACATGGCTATATGCAGGGTCTAAGAGTGTCATAAGCTAGCTACCACTCCCCAAGGCTTCTGCTTATATATAGGAAGCAGACCATAGCACAAAGGCAGCTACTCAGCTGCTTGCAATAGATCCCACGGTGGAGCTGACTGCCAGTCTCATCAGGGGGGAATAACTACCACCAGCTGCCCAGCCACTCAACTAGGCCCAGCCAACTTGACATACAAACTGAACTACCACAAAGAGCCAGAAGAAAACTGAAGTTTTCCAACACCCAAACCCAAATTCTTTCCAGATTTTAGTTAATGTGTGAGGACATCAGATAATGCATGTGTCTCCTATTTAATTTGATGACGATAGATGTTGAAAAGTATACACACATGGAAAAGGCCTCCACATCTAGTTCTTCTTGAAGTTTCTCATAAAAGTACTCTTCTTCTTTGAAGCCCATCCCTTGGTTTTATAGAAGAAAATTGCAATCTCTCACTTGGCAACTGCCAAGAATAGTTGCTTTGAAAATGCAAAATACTATATTCTTGCTTGGTAAAGTAGAGGGTAAGCAAAACACATGAAGACCCTCAACAAGATGGATTAACACAGAGGCTGCAGCAACGGGCTTAAAACATAGCAATGATTGTGAGGATGACCAGGACTAGACAGTGTTTCATTCTGTTGTACATAGGGATTCTAAGAGTCAGAACCAACTCAATTGCACCTAACAACAACACACTCCACAAATGTGTACAAATGTATTAGTATCAGCATTCTTCCAATTGCCTTACTCTTTCCACATTTTCTCTTTTCTTTTTTCTCTAGAGAAGTTTATTTATTTATTTATTTATTTATTTATTTATTTTTTAATGTTAAGATGGGGATACCATTTCAAGGAGCAGCTACAAGTGGCAGGTAGTGTAGTCTGATTCAGAAGACTAAAGGCTTAGTCATCAGCATCAAAGAGATAATGGGAATTAGATGTGTTCTTTACCATAGTTTTTTATCTCTAAAATGAGAATGGTACTAATACCTAATTCATGATTTCCTAAGTTACCTATAAGTAAAGAAATTTCCTACCCAAAACTTGTCAACTCCATTATCGAACACCCTAACCATGCATAGTGCCTAAGGCATTTGACTGCTAACCAGAAGGCTGGTGGTTCAATCCACCAGGCAGTTCTTAGAAGGAAGATTGGGCAATCTACTCCATAGTGATAAGACCTTGGAAACCCAAGGAAGAGTTACTATGAGTCAGATCTGACTAGAAGTAGTGAGTTTGGGATTTTTTTGAGAGTTTAGCCATTTTCATTTAAAAAAAAAAAAAATACATCAGCCATATCAACAGACTGGTAGCCATATAGAACAGGCTTGGTTCATTTTACAAATAGCTTATAAGCTAGTTTATCTCTGAGATAAATAATTCTTAAGCCAGACTACACCTTACAACGGAGAGCATTTAAAAATGTTAATTTCTGGGCCACATCTCTAAATAATCAAACCATAGTCTTTGGGAAAAAGGCTCTGGTGGCACAGTGCCTACAGCATTTGAGTGCTAACCAGAAGGTTGCCAATTCAAACCCATCAGCCACTTCACAGAAGAAAGACTGGATAATGTACTTCCATAAAGATTTACCAACTCTGAAATGCAAAAGGGGTTGCTATGAGTCAGAATTCACTTGATGGAAGTTGGTTTTTTTTTTTTTTTTAATCTTTGGGAATGGGGCCCATTAGTGGTCATTGGCATTCTTAAAATTTCTTTAAATAATTTCAGAGTGCAGTCAGTGTTGTGATCACTTCTTAGATGTTTTAATTATCTTCCTTATTATCTCAATTCTATAATTCCCCTTATCTTATTTTGAAGCGGAAAGTGTTGCTTTTGTTTTTGCATTATTAATGAGGTATCTTTTTATAGTACATTAATTCTGGATGAATTATTAAAAAAAAAAAAAAAAACCTAAAATTAGGAAGAACCACTTAGATTTGACTACATTTACATATTTCAATATAATTCAAATATGATATCTAAATAGAAGTATTTACACAAACTCAAACTTTGTATCTACCACTCCTACAGTTCTATTCCTGAACGTTGAAGCTTTTCTTTTCCTTTCTTCTCAATCTTTTAGTAAATAGTGACTTTATCTCATTTTTTATTAGCAACGTGTTGTTGTTGTTGTTGTTAGGTGCCATCAAGTCATTTCTGACTCATAGCCACCCCATGCACAGCAGAACGAAACACTGCCCGATCCCGAGCCATCTCTATGATCCCTGCTATACTTGAGCCCATCATCTCAGCCACCA
>NW_006921753.1:6025788-6032869 GCF_000298275.1 Orycteropus afer afer
TCAACACGTCACCACAGTAGGACAAACCAACAGACAAGTTTGTCTCCCTGTTGGAAACTTCTCCAACCACTCTTACCTGGATCCCTGTGGCTGATTGCTCAATTTCCTCATTAGCAACCTAAATGGTCCTTATTCCTGACCATTTGTTTTCTTCCCACATAATGAAATAAATTTTACTATCTGAAGAACTTTCAAATGCATTTATGTAATACTACATTAGTCTAATTAAATGTATTCATACATGTATTAATACATGTATTTTAAAAATTATTTTATTAATACATGTATTTTATTTTGCACACTGGATTGTGAGTAGTTGAACTTTTCCACAGGATTTTTTCCAACTAAATGATACTAAATTTCTATCATTGTATTTGCCTACCATGGACCATGGGTAGAAGTAGTAGGCTATCATTGCTTTCCTTAGCTCAGTGGCACAGTTCCAGACATTGGGGGATGAAATATTAATGACCTTCAGCTTAAAGGAGGCAGGCATGTAACAAAGAGAAGACTGAGAAAAACTGAATCTTTGTTTATTCAGTGTAGATCAGAATGAGAGATGGTTACATATCTCCACCTCCATCAACCCAGGGGCAAATGGCTGCTGATATAATCAAGTCTACAATAACAGCATTTATTCATGAATGAGGGGCTGATTTGATGGCAGATTTTAATAGTTTCTCCTGGCAGCATGGTTGTTAAGGTATTCAGCTGCTAACCAAAAAGTTGGTGTTTTCCATTATCCATTATCCATTATTCCACTATCTATTCTGCAGGATAAAGATGAGGCAGTCTGTTCCTATAAAGATTTACAGTCTTGAAACCCTATGAAGCAATTCTACTCTATCCTACAGGGTCATTATTAGTAGGAATTGACTCTGTGACAGTGGATTTTGGTTTTCAATGAAAAAGAAACAAAAGCCTATAGAAGTAAAAATGCTGAAGAATTGTGTTATTTTTTTGTTATTTTTCACAAAAGGTATGTATAGGAGAACCACATAAGAGAAACAAATAGGTGACTAAATATTTTAGATATCTTCCCCTACTAATAGCATACCTAAAAACCAATCTCACTACCATTAAGTAGGATCTGACTCATAGCGACCGCTCCTTGGCTTTCGAAGGCAGTATCACTACTACCGAAGTAGATTGTCCAATCTTCCTTCCGAGGAGAGGCTGATGGTTTTAAACTGCCAAGCTTCTGGTTAACAGTCAAGTGCCTTAGGCACTATGCCACCAGAGCTCCTTATAGACGCATCCTAATTTAAGGATGTCATATTCTGTTTGTTTTTTAATTAACATGCTAAAGTTTCATAGCTTTGAGGGGTCAGGTCAGTTTGGATTATGCTTTTCACGTGAAATCTCTATTTCTTAATACTGGAATTTGTTCATTTTCTTAAATAAAATTACTTTTTTGAGAAGCATTTAAGAAGGAATCCCTTCACCTGGGAAATATAGGGTTTACATCACCCAAGATAAAGTTATAGTTATTTTGCTAAGCTAATTAGGGACATTTAAGTAATTGATAAAACACAATTTAATTAGATAAAATACAGGATACACAAACCATACTTGAGACTTAGGGGACATGGACTGATGTAAAAATTATATTTGACTTTATATAGATGTCTCTTTGGGTTTCTGAGCTGCTAAATTTTTACAGAAGTAGAGTGCTCAATCTTCCTTCCATGGAAGGATTTGAACTGCCAGCCTTCTGGTCAAATGCCTTAGGCATTACGCCACCAGAGCTCCTTTTTGGAAGGGATCAACAGTGAGTCAATGGTAGAATTCTCACTTTCCATGTCAGAGATCCAGATTCAACTCCTGACCAATGCACTTCAAGTGTGGCCTGCATATGTCTGTCACTGGACGCTTGTGTGTTGCTTTGAAGCTGAACAGATCGCAGCAGAGCTTCCAGATAAGACAAAGTAGAAAGAAATTCCTGCTGATACACTTGAAAAAGATCAGCTAATGAAAACCTTACAAATAACAATGGTCTGATTTACAACTAATCTTGGGGATGGTACAAGACTGGGAAGTTTTCTTCCATGCTGCATGGAGTCACCATGAGTAGGGAGCTGACCTAATGGCTGCTAACAAAGTACCTTAAACTCAGTATGTATAAAACTGAACTCATGACCTTGCTTCAATTTCATCCTACTTTGCTTTACTTTTAATAAATAGAGATCCCAGAGAATATTCATAAACATCTTTCTTTCTCTTTGTCTAGCATTTTTCCATGTTTATTTCATTACTGTGTGTTCTTAGATGATCTAGACATAGCTCATCAATTTGTTCTTCTATTTTCATCTCCATTCTTACCACCACCATAGGCAGGCTACCAACATGCCCAGACTGGACTGCCATAAGTATCTCCTAACCACTTAACTGACATCCATTTGTATCCCTCTAATGCATTAATGTGAGGGTGGGACAAGAATGGGCAGTGTTTTGTTCAGTTATACTTGGGGTCACTATAAGTCAGAACTGACTCAAGGGCACCTAACAACAGCAATGCATTTTTTACACTTCATCTAAAGAGATTTCTGCAGTCATTTCAATACAAATCTGATGATGTCACTCCCTTCAGAATTGTTACATTACCACCCTGGAAATCCTTTAATCTCCTACTCACTTCTCATAACACCCTCCCACCCTTGCTTACAGAGCTCCAGCCCAGTTTGCTGCTTGACTATCACTATCACCTCTCTCCAAATCAGGATACAAAGGACAGAATCCTTTTTTCTTCCCTTCTAGTCTTATTTTTCTCCCATTCATCCTTCAGTTGTCTCTATCATAGGGAAGCCTTCCCTGACTTACCTGAATAGGTTAATTTCCCTATTACTCCTTCTCAAAGCACAATGTTAGCACTTGTCACAACTGGAATTTTACACTAATTACTATGATTATTTGATTAATATCTTCCTTACTAGAATGTGCTCACAATTATATCTTTAGTTTCTTACATAAGTCTAATTCTCTATAAAGTATTCAATAAACCAAAGCCCTACCAAATCCATTGCCTTTGAATCAATTCCAACTCATAGTGACCCTATAGAACAGAGTAGAACATCCCCATAAGGTTTCCAAGGCTGTAAGCTTTATGAAATTAGACTGGTACATCTTTCTCCCACGGAGTCGCTGGTGTGTTCAAACTGCTGACTTTTCAGTTAACAGCAGAGCTTAACCCAGCAGCGTTCCTACAAGGAAAAATACCTAGTGACAGGAAGCAACTACATCCATTAGGGTAATCTATCATTTCTTATCTAATAGAAAATTGATTCTTATAAAGAAAAAAAATGAAATTATGAAATGAAACATGGCATATTGCCAAATGGGCTATAATCCAAAAGCCTCTGGGGCAAATATCTAAATTGCAGGATTACAAAAATAAATTTCCAAACATATATATTATATTGGAAATAAAATGCTTAACACTTAACTGCTGGTATCTATGTAACACTTTAGGTTGAAAATACTGCATCAAAAAAATAGCAAACTCACTACGGACTCAGTAATTCCAACTCTTAATAACCCTCTTTGGGTTTCCAAGGTGGTAAATCTTTATGGAAGTGGATTGCCCAGTCTTCCTTCCATGGAGTGGCTGGTAGGTTTGAACCACCAACCTTCTGGTTAGCAGTCAGATATACCTTAGGAACTGTGCTAAATTTAAAAAAGGAAAACAACAGTGTTTGCAAGGGTATGGATTAATTAGAACCCATTTCTCCATTGTTTGTGCTATTCTAAATGGCTCAGTCACTGTGGAAAATAGTCTGGTAGTTCCTCAAAACATTAGACATAGAATTATTGTATGATCCAGCAATCCCACTTCTACATATACCCCTCAAAATTGAAATCAAGTACACAAATAATATTTGTACACAAATGTTCATTGCAGCACTATTCAAAATAGCCAAAAGGTGGGGACAATCTAAACATCCTTCGACAGATGTATGAATAAACAAAATAAAGTACTTCCATACAATAGAATACTACCCAACCATAAAGAAAAATGAAGTCCTGATATATGCTGCTACATAGATGAATCTTGAAAAGGTTATTATGAGTGAAATAAGTCTGATACTGTTTTAGTTACCGAGTGGCACTCTGACAGGGATATATTACAAATGGGATGGCTTTAACAAACAGAAGTTTATTCTCTTGCAATTTTGAATGTAGAAGTCCAAATTCTGGGTGCCAGGTTCTAGAGTCTTGGTGAAAGCCCCTCGACTATCGCTTGTAGTGCTGCTTCTTGCTCCCAGCCCACTGAAGCTAGAGGCATCTATTCACTCAGGCAGATGCTAGCTGCTGAGGCTGACAAACCCAAGGTCATCAAGTGAAAAGGCATAGTACTGATATTACCAAACGATACAGCAGACCATTAATTCAAGTCCATTAGAAGTCCCAGATTGTTAGGACAACATAACAGACTGCTAAACAATGACTCAGCAACATGCATAGTTCAAGTGTGCTATAAACTGGAGACCTTCCTCAAAGTTGCTTCTTATATACTGGAAGCAGAGCACATCCGTAAGGCAGCTACTCAGCTGCTCTAATAGATTCCCTCATGCAATTAATTACCAGTCTCATCATGGGGATTAACTATATCCAGCTGCCCAGCTACTGAACCCGGCCAGCCCAGTTGACACACAAACTTAACTACCACAGACACAAAGTATAAATATTATATGATTCCAACCAGAAGGATGGCAGTTCAAACCCACCAGCCGGTCCTCTGGAGGAACACTGGGTAATCTACTTCTGTAGAGATCTGCCTCAGAAACCCAAGGAAGGGTTTCTATTAGATGTAAGTTTGACTTTGTTAGGAGCTCTGATAGCGTAGTGCCTAAGGCACTTGACTGCAAACCAAAAGGCTGTCAGTTCAAACCCACCACCCACTCCTCAGAAGGAAGGTTGGGCAACCTACTTCCATAGTGATACCATCTTGGAAACCCAAGAAGGGGTTGCTATGAGTCAGGTCTGACTTGACAGCACATAACAACAGCAACAACATTTGTATGAAAAATCCAGAAAAGGCAAACATACAGACACTAAGTTTATTAGTATTTAAAAGTGATGGGCGAGAAGCAGAAAGGAGGACTCATTGCTCAGGGTACACTGAACTTCTGCTGAGGGAACAATTTGGAAATAGGTAGTAGTGTTGGTTGTACCACATGATGAATGTAATTAATGTCACTAAAATGTATATGTAAAAATATTGAAATGCAAATATTTTCTTATATATATATATATACTTGTTGCTAGTTGGCTTAAGTCAATTCCAACTCATGCTGATCCTGTAAGTGCAGAGTAGAACTGACTGCCCCATAGGGTTTTTAGGTTGTGACTTTTCAGAAGCAGATTGCCTAGCCTTTCTTTTGAGACACCTCTGGATAGGTCTGAAACACTGACATTGTGACTAGCTGTCCATAGCTTAATAAAAAAGTTCTCATGGAAACTCATATATCAAGGGTCAGCTTAATTTTTCTTTTATGGATCCCAAACAACAAGCCATGGTATTTTCAGTTGCCTCATATGCATATGAGAGCTGGACAATGAATAGGGAAAATTGAAGAGAGTAGATGTTTTTGAGTTATGGTGTTGGTGAAGAATACTGAAAGCCCCATGGACTGCTAAAAGAACTAATAAATAAATCTTTCCTGGAAGAAGTGCAGCAGGAATGCTCCTTAGAAGTGAGAATGGCCAGACTTCGTCTCACCTACTTTGGTCATGTTGTCAGAGGGACCATTCCCTGGAGTAGGATATCATACTTGATAAAGTGGAGGGTCAAAATAGAGAAGGTCTTCAACAAGGTGGATTGACACAGTGGCTACAACAATGGGCTGAAGTATAACAATTATTGTGAGGCTGGCACAAGACTGGGCAGCGTTTCATTCTATTGTACACATGGTTGCTATGAGTCAAACCCAACTCAATTGCACCTAACAGTAACAACAAACTACAATTAGAGGATAAAGAAGCCTGTAATGAATACAGCCATAAAGATTATAGTCAAGAAAACCCAATGAGAAGTTCTGCTCTATTACTTGAGGTCATTATGAGTCAAAAATAGACTCAATGGCACATTGCAATGAGAACAATTGAAATACAAATTTTGAAATTATTTTTAAAAATGAAGAATTTATTAATTTGAGGTTTCCTGTCCAAGATGGTGGAATAGGCAGAAAGACTGCACAGACCCTCTTCAACAAAGAAAAGGGGAACCAATTACACAGACACAGAAGATAATCCTGGACCCCTGAGCCTTGAAGAGAAGGATATGGAAGTGGACTAAACCCCAACTAGCAAAGAATTTGCATGAAAATACCAAAAGGGATACATATGGAGCTGTGGTCTGGCAGCAATCCTGAGCGATCCTGACAACACAGACAGCTTGGAGATTCCCGAGTGCTGGTAGAACCTAAGAATTAACCTAAAGATCAGTCCTGCTAGCCAGGGATTGCACAGAGGACTGCTCTGGTGGCTGTGGAATAAAACAGGAAGAAGCAGTAAAGAAGAAGACGGGCTGAACTGCGCACTTTTTCCTGTCTGAAGGGTGCCACCATTTTAAATGTTTACAAGTGGCTTGACCATTTTGGATATTTAAAGAGACAATGCTCTCCCAGATTCCAGGAGTTGAAGAACAGGTTCTGCCTGCCAATAACCCCAAGGACACTCTGGACCTGAATGACTGAAAAAGGTGCGACTCTCCTTTTGTTACTTTTATACCCCAGACCTGCTTGCTGAATGGAGATGCGGCCATCTCCCACTCCCACCCACCTTCTGGGCCTGCAGGAACTCCATCCCAGCCTGTGTGCTCGGTCAGAGCCTGCCCTGTCCTCCACTAATTGTTTTCTTTTTTTTTTTTCTTTTTCTCCTGCATTTTTCTGGTGTTTAGTTTGCTTGTATTTCTCTGTTTTAAAACTACTATTATTATTAATACTTTTGTCCTTTTTGCAAATATTCTTTATTCTCCCCGTGCTCCCCAAGTATGAGTTTACAACATTTTTTTTCTTTTCCATGTTCCTGGTTGAAAAAAAAAAATTTTAATTTAAATTCTTTTTTTTTTCCACTTTTTTCT
>NW_006921753.1:6033454-6034441 GCF_000298275.1 Orycteropus afer afer
AAATGAAAAATTAGAAATGATTCTAAATCTACAGATAGAAATCCACAAGATTAATACTAAATTGTCAGAAATAGATAACACATTGGAAGGGCAAAGGAGTATAATTGATGCAAGGGAAGACAGAATTAATGAGATTGAAGACAAATACCTGAATAGTCTTTTGGAAAGGGATCAAGCGAAAAAAATATCAAAACAAAATGAAGAAAGCCTAAGGTTAATGTAGGATACCATCAAAAGGAATAACTTACGTGTCATTGGAATTCCAGAACAGGAAGAGAAAAACAAAACCACTGAGAAAATTGTCCAAGATTTGCTGGAGGAGAACTTCCCTGATATGATGAACGATGAGAATATATCCATTCAGGAAGTCTGATGAACCCCAAACAGGATAGACCCCAAAAGAAAATCACCAAGACACATCATTGTCAAACTCACCAAAACCAAAGCCAAAGACAGAATCCTGAAAGCATCACAGGAAAAGCAAAAAGTTACATACAAAGGACAACCAGTAAGAATAAGCTCTGATTTCTCAGCAGAGACCTTGCAAGCAAGAAGACAATGGGATGGTATATATAAAACCTGAAAGAGAAAAATTTTCCACCAAGAATTATATACCTGTCAAAATTTTCCCTCAAATATGATGGTGAAATTACAGATTTCCAGACAAGCAGAAACTAAAGGAATTTGTTAAAATCAGACCAACCTTACAAGAGATGCTAAAAAGAATCCTTTGAACAGAGAACCAAAAATAGCAAATAACAACTGACCATTAATACACAAGATGACATAACTCAAAAATCACAACTATGGACATATCCAAAGTAAAATGAGCTTACAAGATTGTAAACAGGGAATCAGAAACATCAATTGGCAAGTGAGGACAGCTACAAACAAAAAGAGGGAAAAGACTGTGTAATTATAGAACTTCTACATGATGAGGAAGTTAAGAGAGTTTTCAGGTAGAATGGACTGTTCTAAACGTGGGGA
>NW_006921753.1:6036630-6037840 GCF_000298275.1 Orycteropus afer afer
AGGATGGAATCCTCCCTAACTCATTTTATGAAGCAAGCATAACCTTGATACCAAAACCAGGCAAAGACATCACTCAAAAGGAAAACTACAGACCAATATTCCTCATGAATATAGACACAAAAATCTTCAACAAAATCCTAGCCAATAGATTCCAACAACACAGCAAGAAAATCATTCATTATGACCAAGTGGGGTTCATATCAGGTATGCAGGGATGGTTCAACATTAGAAAAACAATCAATGTAATCCACCACATAAATAAAACCAAGGAGTAGAATCACAGGATTATATCAATTGATGCAGAAAAGGCATTTGATAAAATCCAGCGCCCATTCCTGATCAAAACTCTCAGCAAAATAGGAATAGAAGGGACATTCCTCAACATAATGAAGGGCATCTATGCAAAATCAACAGCCAACAATATTCTCAATGGAGAGAGACTGAAACCATTCCTCTTGCGAACAGGAACCAGACAAGGATGCCTGCTGTAACTACTTCTATTCAACATTGTACTGGAAGTCCTAGTCAGGGCCATAAGGCAAGAGAAGGAAACCAAAGGCATCCAAATTGGTAAGGAAGAAGTCAAACTATCCCTATTTGCTGATGACATGATCCTATACATAGAAAACCCAAGAGACTCAGCCAAAAATCTACTAGAACTAATTGAGATTTTAGCATCGTGCCAGGATACAAGATCAAAATCTAAAAATCAGTTGGATTCCTCTACACTAGCAAAGAGATTGCTGAGAAAGAAATAAGGAAGTCAATACCATTTACTGTAGCTACTAAAAAACTAAAATACTTGGGAATAAATCTTACCAGGCACAAAAAAAACTGTACAAAGAAAACTATAAAAAACTACTTCAAGAAACCATAAAAGACCTACATAAATGGAAGAACATCCCATGCTGGTGGATAGGAAGATTGAACATTGTGAAAATGTGAATTCTACCCAAAGCAATCTACACATTCAATGCAATCCCAATCCAGATTCCATCAACATTCTTTAGGGATAATGAAAAACCAAGCACTAATTTTATATGGAAAGGAAAGAGATTTTGGATCAGCAAAGCACTATTGAAGAAAAAGAACAAAGTAGGAGGTCTCACATTGCTGGATCTCAAAACCTACTATACAGCCACGGTAGTCAAAACTGCCTGGATTGGCTTAATGACAGATACATAGACCAATGGAATAGAATTGAGAACCC
>NW_006921753.1:6039135-6040073 GCF_000298275.1 Orycteropus afer afer
ATGCAATCCTAAAGAATAATGTAGAATCTGCAAAACACCACATAACGTGGATGAACTTGGAGGACATTATGCTGAGTGAAATAAGTCAATCACAAAAAAACAAATAATGTATTAGTCCATTATTGTAAAAGTCAAGGAAATGTTTATCTATGGAAGGACATTTTCTTTGTTGCTTATAAGGGGTGGGAGGGGAGGGGAGGGTACAATGTTAGATAGACAGAGATAAGTGTTGATTTGGGTGAAGAGAAGGGCAATGTACCAAATGTGAGTTAACAATATAGTGGCATTGAGGAAGAGAAAGACATGTAGAGGTACGTGGGAGGTACAGACAACAAAGATGAACCCTTTTGCACATACAGTATGGCATTGTCAGTGAAGGCAAACGTGTATACAGGTGGATAGATGGGCAGATAGGCTGAACTGTTGGGTATGTCTATGAAGCAGGGAGTGTACCCAACAACATGTATGGGGTTGGCAGACAATGATCCTATAAGTTTATGTGTATGATCTGAATTCCTAGGTGTATAGTAGAGCTGACAAGGAACAAGGTTGTTGTCACTGCTTGGTCACAGCCAGCTACCCAGAGAGACTGAGTAGTTGAACCTGTGGGCCTCAGGAACATAGTCACAGAGGTCATCAAGCTCAATTGGCATAACATGCTACACAAAACATTGTTCCACCTCCTACTCTGGCGAGTAGCGACTGGTATCTTAAAAGCTTGCAAGCTGCCATCTGGATGCAACGATGGGTCTCTCCTCATCCAGTGCAAAGAAGAATGAAGAAAACTAAAAATTCATGGAAACAATTAGTCCTAGCAAGTGGTACTCCATCTGATCTGCAGCTTATATGACAATGCGACCAGAAGAACTAGATGGTGCCCAACTAATACTGTCAACCACTTGGAAGGGCATCTATATAGGAGATCCTGGATAGAGAGG
>NW_006921753.1:6040458-6049026 GCF_000298275.1 Orycteropus afer afer
TAAATTTTCACCCAAATCACAATTAAAAAAAAAAAAAAGTTTATTAATTTATTTATTTCAGTTTTTTAGTGATTTTGCATTTTCATTTCATTAGTCATTTTTAGTCTTAAGTGCTCAACAGTATGTCTAACTCCCTAGTGTGCTATCATGAAAACATCAGATTTAGTGATTTTGCATTTTCATTTCATTAGTCATTTTTAGTCGTAAGTGCTCAACAGTATGTCTAACTCCCTAGTGTGCTATCATGAAAACATCAGAAATACTGAGATTGTTTTTTAATTTCATAGCTAGGTCTCTCTCCATAATTTTTTATACATAATTTTGGGGAAATCATTATCGTAGTCTGCATCTCAGTTGCCTCATCAGTAAAATGGAGAGCAAATGCCTATTTAATTCTCATGGGAAGATTAAATTAAATACTATATATTCCATGGTGCTAGAATACACTACGTTCCCAATTAATGCTTGTCTTGGCCTTTTATTTTTCTTTCTCATTTGTGTCATCATATTGACCATTCAGGATCTTTGAATGTTATGATCCCACTATATGCCAAATGGAATATATTCTGTTTAAAACCACATTTCACGCCATCTTTCCAACAGATGAGTATGAAAGCTTTTTCAAAGATTCAAATGACTCTTTTATTCTGATAAGTACAATTATTTATAGAAAGGTGCCAATAAAAAGAACACATAAAAATCGAAAGACATAAAGACCTTTTAAAAAGCAGCAGCCCATATAACTCACGTCATTTTCACATTGAAGTTCTCTGACATGTGGTTTCCCTGAAGGAAATAATAAGTGATATCAAAGAATTTAACCTAACCTTTTCCACATCTAAAACCTTCTTTTTGCAAGGACCAGCTCAAGTGGAAATCTGAGTCACACCCTACTTCTCTGGAAAGAGTGATTTTGAAACCAACAGTTAACTTCCTCCAGTCATTAGGAGACCATCTAACTAACCATCTAACATATAAGAAAAACAATTGTTTTCTCCTTTTCAGTAGCAGAGAATTTTTGAAACTCAGTTTAAAATCACCTAAACCTTCTTTGAGAGCTCTGGTGGTATAGTGCCTAAGGCATTTGACTGCTAATGAAAAGGCTGGTGGTTCAAACCCACAGCCACTCCTTGGAAGGAAGGTAGGGCAATCTATTTCCGTAGTGACACCACCTTGGAAACCCAAAGAATGGTCACTGTGAGTCAGATCTGATTCAATAGCAGTGAGTTTTTTAGTAAATCTTCTTTGTCAATAATTCCTCATTTGTTTATTTGAGTAAGAAACTTAGTGTTTGGACATTTTTTGGGATGTTTCCCCTTGGTCTTCCAAATTGCTTTCTTATGATTTAGTGTCAAATAAAATCTTGACATTGAACTTTCCATTATGCTGGTATTTGTAATAAAAACAAAACAGAAAACAAAAATTTTTTTAATCACATTGTTTGCTAGTAAAAGAGCAGCTTTTAAAACAAATCCAAAATAATGTCTGAATCAAACCTCTGTTGAAATGTAAATTGAATCACTGACATTTGGCAGAGGCATCCATTTAGCTCTTAGCCTGAGGTGACAAATAGTGTCTCTCAACTTGATATCATCTGGCTGATGTCACATTAAAAATAAAGATACTACTCTTTGTAGATAATGGCTTCATTTTATATAAGTGGTATTTGCAAGAAGATACACTATTACCAGGTATTACTCTAATAATTCTAGGCAGCATTGCTTAAGAATATGATATGAAATTCAGTTTGCCTGAGTTGAAATCTTTGCTCTATCACCTACTAGCTGTGAGAACCTGGACAAGTAACATAATCTCTCTCTCTGCTTCAGCTTTTTTTCATATGCAAATGAAGACTATAAAGGTATCTTGTGGGATTATTCTCAATATAAATGACAGTGTGTTTGTGTGTGTTTGCATATATTCATAATAAGTGCCAGCTAGAGTTAGGCCTTAAAGTAGTCTGGAAATATAAATAAATGTTCACCACACAAAATCAACCTAATAAGTGATCAATTATTTCCTGCACTTGACAGGCTAAGGAAAGGTCACCTACAGGGGTGCCCATAATATTATGCACCATCTGATTGTGCTAGAGTGGTGAGAAACTAATTGGATGATAAATTTCAAAGATGCATTGGCAAACATGGCTGTGAGGAGTGGGTTACATGTTCACCAGATTTAAACTTCCTTGATTACTTGTTCTGTAAAGGTACTGATTTGTATAGAAAAAAATCTTAGACACAATCATCTAAAGTAATACGTCACATATGCATAGGCAGGACTGATGGAAAAATGCTGTGTAAACGCACTACATTCATTGCAGTTTTGCACAGCATGTTGATCTATGCATGACTGATGAGTAACAACCTATAGAACATACCATATAACATTATTGGACAAATCATTATGTAGAACAAGTGTTACATAAATTTCCTATGGTGTCAGGTTTCTGGACACCTTGTACTATGTAAATGGTAGACATATTAGCAGTAATGGTGGTTTATTCAGTTCTTGTCCATCATCATTAGTGTCCAAAGGGATTTTCACTTGCCCAAACATTTAGAAAAAAGCAAATTTGTGGAGAGGAACTTTCTCTTAGGATTCTTGTTTTAGGGCAATCAGTGGTATAGATAAAAAGGTATGAAAAGGATAAAAATAAAAAGCCCTTCATTTCTCAGTTTAGGTGGACGAATCTTAAAGTCATCTTTTATAACATATATGTTTTAATTTCCATGGCAAGAATCACATGGGAACAAGGTAATTTTGATGGTGGAAGAGAATATATTAAAAATAATTCATATCACATGTCCTAGCCATGGGATGGCTGACTAAAATTTTTTGGACACCTTGTACAAAGTAAAATTCTGGCAGAAACTGTTAGAGCTCCGACGGCACTCAACAACCACGCCACACACCAGTGTACCCGACAGGAGATCTTATTTAAAGAAGCGAAAGGGCACCTGTGCAAAGGAAGGACAGAAGAAGAAGAAAAAGAAGAGGAAGAAGAGGAGAAGAGAGAGAGAGGAAGAGCAGGGGAGAGGGCGGTCTTATATAGACCCAGGGTTAGTAGGTTATACGTTAGAGCTAGGGGAAGGGGTCTTAACCTATCAGAAGCTCTGTTGCCTTTTAAAATTTGTGCCTTTCAGGAAACTCAGTTTCGACTTCCTTTAACTGACTTATGACCTTGGGTGGGGCAGCAGGGAATGAAGAAGAACCCCGGGAGAGCCACGCAAGATGGCATGGCATCTCTCTAACAGAAACAGAATATGAATCCAGAATTATCTACAAAAGTCATTGCCCTTTCTGCTACAGTTCTGTTTCTGGAAATATTTTGGAGCAATATAGATGGTAGATTGCCAGATTTAGCAAATAAAAATAATACAGGATCCTCAGCTAAATTTGAATTTCAGATAAACAACAGCTAATTGTTTAGTTTAAGTATGTCCTATGCAATATTTGGGAGCTCTGGTGACAATGCCTAAGGCATTTGATTGGTAAACAGAAGGCTGGTGGTTCAAACCCACTGGCCACTCCTTAAAAGGAAGATTGGGCAATCTACTTCCGCAGAGATACCATCTGGAAAACCCAAGGAAGGGTGGCTATGAGTCAAATCAACTTGATGGCAATTAGGTTTTTTTTTTTTTTTTTTCTTTTAATGAAATATTTGGGATATACACATACTAAAGAATTAATATATTATTTCTCATAATTTATCTGAAATTTAACTTTCACTGGACTCACTGTATTTTATCTACAACTCTGTTGTATATTTTTGTCCCCGACTCTATTCCAACCCATGGTGGTCTCATGTGTGCAGAGTGGAACTGTTCCATATGTTTTTTGAGTGACCTTTTGGAAGCAGATCTCCAAGCCTGTCTTCTGGGGCCCTTTTTGATGTTTTCAAATGATCAAGCTTTCAGTTAGGAGTTTATTGAGTGCTTGTGTCATATATGCTAGGTGATATATCATCTCTCTCAATCTAAACTAATTTATTTGAGAGTTTTCATAACTCTTTCAAGTTTAAGTACCTAATAAGTGATAAACTTTGATTCCAAACACTGTCTTGCCTTTCCTCAAAATCAGTGTTGGCAGAGGTGGTGGATTTAGATTGCCATATATGGTGGGCAAGGGATACAGAAAGGGGAAGGTGACTGACCATTGTGATTAGCACTTCAGTCTTGCACTCCAACTTTTCTCCTTCTTTTAAATTTAATATCACTTTTTGCTCTATTTCATGTTGGTTTTGTTGTGTGCGGTCGAGTTGGACCTGATTCATAGTGACCTCTCCTTGGGTTTCCAAGGCAGTATCACTATGGAAGTAGAGTGCCCTATCTTCCTTCTGAGGAGTGGCTGGTGGGTTTGAACGACCAGCCTTCTGGTTAGCAGTCAAGTGCTTTAGGCACTATGCTACCAAAGCTCCCACTTACTCCATAAGTTAAGTTAAAAAGAAAAGAAAGAAGTTTTATAAACTCACAAACATTATACCAGTTTTCTTGAATTAAATCTCAGGAGTCACAGTTTGAAAATAATCTGATAAATGGACAAAATAATTGAAAAGTAATAATCTCAGGAAAATCTGGGAAACATTGTCACTTATGCGATAACTGCCATTCTTTCATGAGTACACAGTAAAGTGTGTGTGTTCATTTGACCCTGTGATATTACTTTCCTTATAGTAATACTATTCACTGATATTAATGTAATCCTTATATTTATGTTTACTAGTTTGTGTCTTTAACCTGGCACTATCAGAATTCCTTAAATCTGATCCTTCTCTAAAGAGACTTCTTATAAAATATCTAGAATCTTTTATTATAATTTAATAGCACCAATTTAAAATTAATTAAGGTAGTTTTCATACAGCACTGAGATTAATGAGAATTCTTATAACAAATGACCCACTCTGTTGTTGTTGTTGTTGTTGTTTGCCATCGAGTCGGCCCCAACTCATAGCGACCCCTCCTTGGGTTTCCGAGGCAGTATCACTATGGAAGTAGGATTGCCCAACCTTCCTTCCGAGGAGTGGCTGGTGGGTTTGAACCGCCAGCCTTCTGGTGAGCAGTCAAGTGCCTTAGGCACTATGCTACCAGAGCTCCTACTGCTGGATATACTACCACATTAAGTGGACATGACCAAACCAAGCCAAATAAGAAGTATGTATCTGATAACATCACTTGAACAGAGTAGATACCAAAGTACTGCCTAAAATAGATCCTGATTAATGTAAATAAATAAATTAATAGATTGCCCAATCTTCCTTCCAAGGAGTGGCTGGTGGGTTTGAACCACCAGCCTGCTTGTTACCAATCAAATTCCTTAGGCACTATGCCACCAGAGCTCCCAAATATTGCATAGGACGTACTTGAACTAAACAATTATCTGTTGTTTATCTGTAAATAAATAAATAACTTCTGATGCCATTGCACTTAATGTTAATTTATAAAAGAAATTACAAAGAAATTGTGCTTTTATTTTTTTAAAGTACAAATTGTGACTCGATAGTAGATTGAAAAAGTCATTCAGAAAGTCTTACATAGCATTTTTAAATTAAATTAAATATAATATAGTAAAATAAAAAATATTAGCATGAATTACACATTGTTGTTTTTAGATGCCATCAAGTAAGTTCCAACTCATAGCGACCCTACTTACAACAGAAAAAACACCACCCAATCGTGCACCATCCTCACAATCCTTGTTATGCTTCAGCCCCTTGCAGCCACTGTGTCAATCCATCTCATTAAATGTCTTCCCTTTTTTAGTTGACACTCCACTTTATAAGTATTATATCTTTCTCCATCGACTGGTCCCTTCTCACCACATGACATAGGAGAGACAAACTCCAGCCATTTTTGCTTCTAAGGAGCACTCCAACTGCACTTCTTCCAGGACAGATTCATTCTGTTTTCTGGCAGTCCATGGTACTTTCAGTATTCTTCACCAACACCACAATTCAAAAGCATCAACTCTTCTTTGGTCTTCCTTACTCATTGCCCAGCTTTCACATGCATATGAGGTAACTGAAAAATATCATGGTTTGCATTGGGCATACCTACGTCTTCAAAGTGACATCTTTGTTCTTTAACACTTCAGAGAGGTCTTTTGCAGCAGATTTGCCGAGTGCAATACTAAAAAAAACCAAACTCACTACCGTCCAGTCAATTGTGACTCATAGCGACCTCTCCTTGGGTTTCCGAGAGAGTATCTCTACAGAAGTAGATTGCCCAATCTTCTTTCTGAGGAGTGGCTGGTGGGTTTGAACCACTAATCTTCTAGTTGGCAGTCAAATGCCTTAGGCACTACACCACCAGAGCTCCCCTGTGAAATCTGTTTTTTGATACCTATTTCCATGGGTGTTGATTGTGGATACAAGTGAAATGAAATCCTAGACAACTTCAATCTTTTCTCTTTTTATCGTAATGTTGCTTATTGGTCCAGCTGTGAGGATTTTGTTCTCTTTATGTTGAAGTGTAATCCATACTGAAGACTGTAGTCTTTGATCTTCATCAATACGTGCTTCAACTCCTCTTCACTTTCAGCAAGTAAGATTGTGTCATCTGCATATCTCAAGTTGTTAATGAGTCATCCTCCAATTCTAACTGTGTTCTTCTTTATATAGTCCAGCTTCCCAGATCATTTGCTCAGCATACAAACTGAATAAGATGGTGAAAGGACAAAACTCTGACACACATCCTTCCTGATTTTAAGTGTTCTGTTCTGTTCAAACAACAGCCTCTTTCTCAGTCCCTACACAAGTTCCTCGTGAGCACAATTAAGTTTTCTGGAATTCCCATTCTTTTCAATGTTGTCCATAATTTGTTATTATTCACACAGTCAAATGCCTTTGTGTAATCAATAAAACACAGGTAAATATTTTTCTGGTATTCTTTGCCTTCCATCTGACATCAGCTATGATATCCCTCATTCCACTTCCTCTTCTGAACCCACCTTGCATTTCTGGAAGTTTCTTTCCAGTATACTTCTGCAACCATTTTTTATTTATCTTCAGCAAAATTTTACTTGTGTATGACAAAAAATGATAATGTCTAATAATTTCCACATTCCGTTAGATTGCCTTTCTTTGGAATGGGCACAAACATCCAGCTCTTCCAGTTCATTGGCCAGGTAGCTGTTTTCCAAATTTCCTGGCATAGATTAGTAAGCACCTCCAGTGCTGCTTCCATTTGTTGAAAGATCTCAATGAGTATTCCATCAATTCCTGGAGCCTCATTTTTCACCAGTTCCTTCAGTGCAGCTTGGACTTCTTCCTTCAGTACCATTGGTTCTTGATCATACAGTAACTCCAGAAACAGCTGAACACTGACCAATCATTTTTGGTACAGTGACTCTTGGTTTCCTTCCATCATCCTTTGATGCTCTTGCATCATTTAATATTTTGTCCATAGAATCCTTCAATAATGTAATTTGAGGCTTGAGTTTTTCTTCAGTTCTTTCAGCTTGAGAAACATTGAGCATGTTTTTCCCTTTTGGTTTTCTAATTCCAGGTCTTTGCACCTGGAATTATATTTCAACACAGTACTTTATTTTGTCTTCTTTAGCCACCCTTCAAAATATTTTGTTCAGTTTTTTTATTTCAATACTTCTTCCTTTTGCTTTAGCTACCTTCTATTCAAGAGCAAGTTTCATAGTATCTTCTGATGTCCATTTTGGTCTTTTTTTTTTTTTTCTTTACTTTTTTCTTAATGACTTTTTGATTTCTCTATGTATTATGTTCTTGAAGTCATCTCATAACTCATTTGTTCTTCTCACTACCATCAAGTAGGATCCAACTTATAGCGACCGCACCATGGGTTTCTGAGATGGTATCACTACGGAAATAGACTGCCCAACCTTCCTTCTAAGGAGTGGCTAGTGGGTTTGAACTTCCAGCCTTCTGGTTAAAAGTCAAATGCCTTAGCTACTACACTGCCACTGGTATTCAATGCATCAAATCTCTTCTTCAGATGGTCTCTAAATTCAGGTGGGATATACTCAAGGTCATAATTTGGCTCTTGTGGACTTATTTTAATTTTCTTCAGCTTCAAAGTAACTTTGCATATGAGCAATTGATGGTTTGTTCCACAGTCAGCTCCTGGTCTTATTTTGATGGATGATATTGAACTTCCTTCCCATGGCCTCTTCACAGATGTAGTCAATTTGATTTCTGTGTATTCTGGCTGGCTAGGTCTACATGTATAGTCACCATTTCTGTTGTTAAAAAAAGGTATCTACAATGAATTATTTGTTGGTCTTGTAAAATTCTACCATGCCAACTCCAGCACCATTTCTATCAGCAAGGCCATATTTTCCAACTATCGATGCTTCTTTGTTTGCAACTTTCACATTCCAATTTCCAGTAATTGTCAATACATCTTTTATTTTATTTTGATTTGGGTGAAGATTTACATAGCAAATTCACTTTTCATACAGCAGCTCACATATATTTTGTATCATGTTTTTGACCACAATTTACCACAATGCAACAGCTCCCCTCCCACTTCCTCCCCATAGTTACCTCTTCCCATTGTCCATCCCTCCATACTCTCCTGCCACCTGAGCTGTCTCCCT
>NW_006921753.1:6049608-6050661 GCF_000298275.1 Orycteropus afer afer
TCTGTACCTCACACCATACACAAAAACGAACTCCAGATGGATCAAAGACTTAAATGTGAAACCTAAAACTATACAGTTCCTCCAGGAAAATCTAGCGGCAAATTTAAGGGCCCTAATATATGGCATAAATAGACTATACAATAGCCAAAAGATGGAAACAACCTAGGTGTCCATCAGCTGAGGAATGGATAACCAGACTATAGTACATACACAATGGAATACTATGCAACGCTAAAGAATAATGTAGAATCTGCAAAACACTGAATAACGTGGATGAACTCGGAGGACATTATGCTGAGGGAAATAAGTCAATCACAAAAAGACAAATATTGTATTAGACCATTATTGTAAAAGTTAAGGAAAGGTTTATCTATAGAAGGAAATTTTCTTTGCTGATTACCAGGGGTGGGAGGGGAGGGGAGGGAATACTGTTAGATAGATAGCGATAAGTATTGATTTGGGTGATGAGAAGGGCAATGTACCTAATGTGAGTGACCAATATGGCAGCTTTGAGGATGAGAAAGACATAGAGAGGTACATGGGAGGTATATACAACAAATATGAACCCTTTTGCACATTCAGTACTGCGTTGTCAGTGAAGGCAAACACGGGTATATGGGTGGATAGATGGGTGGACAGGCTGAACAATGAAGTATGTCTATGAAATGGGGAGTATATCCAAGAACATATATAGGGTAGGCACACAATGGTCCTATAAAATTATGTGAATGATCAGAATTCCCAGGTGTATAGTAGAGTTGACAAGGGGAAGGTTGTGGTCACTGCTTGGTCACAGCCAGCTACCCAGAGGGACCGAGTAGTTAAACCTGTGGGCTTGGGACCATAGTCGCAGGGGACATCAAGCTCCATTGGCGTAACATACTATTTAAACCATTGTTCTACCTCCTACTTTGGCAAGTAGCGACTGAGATCTTAAAAGCTAGCAAGCTGCCATCTAGATGCAACGATGGGTCTCTCCTCTTCCAGAGCAAGGAAGAATGAAGAAAACCAAAATTCATGGAAACAATTAGTCCTAGCGACTGGTACACCATC
>NW_006921753.1:6050761-6057173 GCF_000298275.1 Orycteropus afer afer
TCTCTATGCAGGATCTCCTACATCCCTTCCAAGTGGATGAATTGTCAATACATCTTGATTGCATGTTTGGTCAATTTCAGAGAAGAAGGAAGAGACCATCACCTTTAGAAAGAATTGGCCACTGAAACCTTATGGATAACAGTGAAACACTGCCTGATATCTTATTGGAAAAATTTATGAAGAGCCATGAACATTGTAATAGCTCTGGAAGATGAGCTTCTCAGTTTGGGAGGCACTCAAAATATGACTAGAGAAGAGCTGCCTCCTCAAAATAGCATTGACCTTAATGATATGGATGGAGTAAAGTTTTCAGAATCTTCATTTGCTGATGGAGCATGGCTCAAAATGGGAACAAACAGCTACAAACTTCCATTAATAATCGTGGAATGTAAAAAACACGAATGTAGGAAAATTATCAGTTGTCAAAAATGAAATAGAACTTGTAATAACCAATATCCTACACATTAGTAAGCTGAAATGGACTGCTAGTGACCATTTTGAATCAGACAGTCATATTGTCTACTATGCCAGGAATGACAAATTGAAAAGGAATGGTGTCTCTTTCTTTGTCAAAAAGAACATTTGGAGATTTATCCTGAAGTGCAGTGTTGTCAATGATTGAACAATACTTATACACCTTCAAGGAAAAACAGTTACTACAACTATTATTTAAATTTACTCACCAACCACTAAAGCAAAAGGTGAAGAAACTGAAGATAATTACCAATTTCTGTAGTCTGGAATTGACCAAACATGCAATCGAGTTGTATTGAATTACACCTAAGTAGTTTTAAGTATCATTTCAAGACACTCTTTAAATACATTGGCCAGATTAAAATTTAAAAAAAAAAAAATTGAAAGATTTTCTGTGTACTCAAACTCACTGCCATCAAGTCAATTCTGACATATAGCAACCCCTGTTGAGTTTCCAAGGCTATACATCTTTACAGAAGCAGACTGTCTCATCTTTCTTCCACAGAGAAGATGGTGATTTTGAACCACCAACCTTTTGGTTAACAATCAAATGCCTTAACCACTACACCATCACAGCTCCTTTTCCTGTGTTCTATTGTTTTTTTTGGGGGGGGATGTGTTTTTCTACATAAATGTTCACTTACAATCTTATTTAAAGGGTAAGTTTAGCCCTAATTATTTACAAAGTCATAATTGTTGATATTTTAATAATTAAATGTTACTTTCATGAGCAGTTTTGTTATCTTTTCCAAGAAAGATGGTTTGTAAAAGTTGTGTACACCCCTTCTATGGCTGTCTCAATACCAAACACCTTTTAGTATCCAGGTATATCTTTTTTCAAACATGAAATGTATGCTCACTAGTATCTATCTATCTATCATCTATTTCCAGAAGTGTAGAGTTACCAAAGTTTATCTCTATTCATAAGATTTTCACTGTCCAATTTTTTCACAAGTAGATTGCCTAGTCCTTCTTCCTAGTCTGTCTTAGTTTGGAAACTCTGCTGAAATCTTTCCACCATAGGTGACCTTGCTGGTATTTGGACAGTAGCATATCTTCCAGTGTCAAAGCAACATACATGTTACCACAGTATGACAAGTTGTGGAATGCCAGAAATGACAAACTTAAGAGGAATAGCATAGCTTTCTTTGTCAAAAATTATGTTTGAAGAGCTATTCTGAAGTACAATGCTGTCAGTGATAGGGCAATATACATATGTCTACAAGGAAGACCAGTTAATACAACTATTATTCAAATTTACATACCAATCTCTAATGTCAAAGATGAAAAAAATGAAGACTTTTTACCAACTTCTTCATTACAAAATTGATCAAATATTCAACCAAGTTGCACTGATAATTACTGGTAATTGGATTGTGAAGGTTGGAAATGAAAAGGAAGGATCAGTAGTTGGAAAATATGCACTAAATAATAAGAATGACATCAGAGATTGAATGATAGAATTCTGCAAGACCAATGACTTATTCACAGCAAATAACTTTTCCCAACCACATGAACCTCACTGGAATGAATAAGTGAGGATCAAATTGACTATATCTGTGGAAAAAGAAGATGGAGAAGTTCAATATTGTCAGTCAGCACAAGGCAGGAGCCAACTGCAGAAAAGACCCTCAGTTGCTCCTTCAAAAGTTAAATTTGAAGCTGAAGAATATTAAAACAGTCCATGAGAGACAAAATATGACCTTGAATATATTCTACCTGAATTTAGAGACCATCTCAAGAGTAAATTTGACACTGAATTCTACTGACTGAAGATGAGCTGAGTTGAGGGATGACCTCAAGGACATTATACATAAAGGAAGTAAAGAAAGATAAAAAGAAAACTCACTGCCATCAGGTTGTATTCAACTCATAGCGACTGCTCCTTAGGTTTCTGAGGCAGTATGACTGCAGAAGTAGACTGCCTGGTCATCCTTCCAAGAAGAAGGTAAAAGCCATTAAAAAAATAGGAAAGAAAAAAAGAGATGAAAACAGATGTCAGAACAGACTCTGAAACTTGCTCTTGAATATAGGGTAAGTAAAGTGATGGAAAAAATTATGATGTAAAAAGGCTGAACAGAAGACTTCAAAGGATAGCTCATGAAGGAAAAGCATAATATCATACTGAAGTTTGCAAAGATCTAGAGGGATCTTCCCAAAAGGGAAGAAGATAGTTGGCTATTCTCAAGGTGAAAGAACTGAAGGAAAAATTCCAGCCTGAGTTGCAATATTGTAAGATTCTATGTGCAAAATATCTAATGATGCAGGAAACATCAAAAGAAGATGGAAAGGATATACAAAGACTCTGTACCAAAAAGAAATGGTCAACATTCAGCCATTTCAGAAGGTAATATATGACCAAGAACTGCATGATAATGAAAGAAGAAATCTAAGCTGCACTGAATGCAATTGCAAAAAAAAAAAAACAAGACTCCAGGAATTGATAGAATAACAATTGAAATGTTTCAATAAAGAGATGCAGCATTGGAGGTCATGACTTATTTATGAAAAGAGATTTGGAAGACAGCTACCTGGCTTATCAATCATCCCAAAGAAAGTTAAGAGATTCACACTTGTGTCCATTCCAAAGAAAGGAGATAGAATGTAGAAATTATCAAACAGTATAATTAATGTTACACACAAAAAAGCAAAATTTCGCTGAAGATAATTTTAAAATAGTTGCAGCAGTACATAGACATGGAACTGCCAGAAATTCAAGCCATATTTGATTCAGAATATGACGTGGAATGAAGGATATCATTGCTGATGTCAGATGGATCTTGGCTATAAGTGGAGAATAACAGAGATGTTTATTTGTGGGTTTTTTTTTCTTTTTCTTTTCTTTTCTTTTTTTTTTTTTTTTTTTTAACTACATAGAGGCATTAGCCTGTGTGGATCACAACAAATTATAAAGAACATTGCCAAAATTTGGAATTCCAGAGTACTTAACTATGCTATCGAGTTGGTCCCGACTCATAGTGACCACTTCTTGGGTTTCCAAGGCAGTATCTCTATGGAAGTAGATTGCCCAACCTTCCTTCTGAGGAGTGGCTGGTGGGTTTGAACTGCCAGCCTTCTGGTTAGCAGTCAAATGCATAAGGCTACACCTACACCACCGGACTACACCACCAGAGCTCCTGATTGAGGTAACTATGCTCATGAGGAACCTGAACATACAAAATGGGCAGTAGTTCAAACAGAACCAGGGAATACTGTGTGGTTTAAAATCTGGAAAGGTGTGCATTAGGGTTCTCTCTTGTCACCATACTTGTTCAAGCCATATTCTGAGCAAATAATCCAAGAAGCTGGACTATACAAAAAAGAACACAGCATCAGAATTGGAGGAAAACGCTTTAACAATCTGCTATATTCAGATGACACAAACTTCTTTGCTGAAAGTGAAAAAAACTTTAAGAACTTATTTATGAAGATCAAAGACTACAATTTTGAGCTAGTTGGGGGCCACATGCTGATGTGGGTAAGGAGAGGAGTGGTATGGAAAGAGTTTGTGACCACCATAATAACATTAGGAAAAGGGAGGACACTGAATTGTGCACATAAACTATAGAGAGCAGATGATAATACCAACCAGTATATGGACAATACTGCATTACCATTAACACCAAACACCAGGCTACAGATAAGCACATAAACAACTGAGAAGATCAGATGAAGTCAGTGAATAGGAGTATACTCTAGACCAAAGATAAATTCAGAAGAAGCTAATTTTGCACAGACACCAATGATACATAATACCCACAATCCTTATAGAAACAACAGAAGACAGATATAGAGTAATCCCTCACAGACAGTCAGACACTGTGGGAGACAGATGAAATAGATCTACCAACTCAGGACCATAGTATTGGGAAATACCAGATTCAATTGGCACAACAAAATACATAAAAGTCTTATTCTTCATCCTACTTGGTGAGTAGGGACTGGAGTCTTAAAAGCTTTCAAATGACCATGTAAGATGCAGTTAATGGTGTCCTCTTGTTGGATGTGAAAAAGAGTGCTACAAAACAAGGGCATTTGAAAGAAATTAGCCTAGAACATGATGGACCTTGAGACCAGAAAAACCAAGTGATGCTCAGCTACCAAGGCCAACCACTCAGGAAAAGTTCAAATCTGGAGATCCTGGACAGAGTGGGAGAAAAACATGGAACAAAATCCAAAAATTCAATAATGGCCAGAATTACTGGTCAAATGGAGTCTGGTGAGACCCTCAATACTAAGACCCTGGGATACATTCTGGACCTGGAATAAAACTTTCCCAGGGGTTGGCTCTCAACCAAATAGTAAATGAGATGTACACACAGACCACTCAACGAGGATGATGCACCCACATACTCTATGGAAATGCATCCCTTGGAGCAATTGACCATGGGGCACCAGTGGGGCAACATTCGTATGGAGGAAATGCAGGGCAGACAGGAATGCATAACTACGAGGAGCATGGATCAGGGGCATGTAATTGTGTAGGGAGGGGAAGAGACTGGGTTGGGGTTGGGGATGATAATTAGGGAATGAAACCAAATGTAGATGAAATGTTGAATGTAAAACAAACTCTGCTCTGTAAACTTGTACCTAAAGCACAATAATAAATAAATAAACAAAACAAAGACTACAGTCTACAGTATAGATTATATATCAACATAAAGAAAACAACAATTCATACAAATAGACCAATAATTAATATCATGGTAAACAGAGAAAAGACTGAGGTTCTAAAGAATTTAATTTTACTGTGATCCAAAATCAACACTCTTGGACACAACATTCAAGAAATCAAGTACCATATTACATTGCCAATCTGCTGCAAATATCTCTTCATAGTGTTAAAAACAAAGATGTCTTTTTGTAGACTAAGGGTTACCTGATCCAAGTCATGGTATTTTCAATTGCCTCACATGCTGGACAATAAATAAGGTTGTTGTTGTTAGGTGCCGTCGAGTCGTCTCTGACTTATAACGTCCTTATGCACAACAGAACTAAACACTGCCTGGTCCTGTGCCAGCCTCATGATCCTTGCTATACCTAAGGCACTGTGTCCATCCATCTTGTTGAGGGCCTTCCCCTTTTTTTTGACCCTCCACCTTACCAAGGATGATATCCTTTTCCAATAAATGGTTTCTTTGACATTACCAAAGTAGGTGAGACAAGTCTTGCCATTCTCACTTCCAAAGAGCATTTTGGCTGCACTTCTTCCAGGATATATTTGTTCATTCTTTTACCAGTCTTTAGTAGAACTGATTCAATGGCATCTAACAGTAACAACAACATCTTTATCAAGTATCTTCCATTAAGCTATCTTCCAACAAAGAGACCTCTGGGTAGTTTTTAAATATAATCTCCTGGGAGTTCTGGTAAGATGGCAGACTAGGCAGAAAGACTGCACAGACCCTCTTCAACAAAGAAAAGGGAAACCAATTAATAAAGATACAGAACATAATCCTGGACCCGTGAGCCTTGAAGGGAAGGATATAGAAGTGGACTAAACCCCAACCAGCAGAAGAATTTGTGTGAAAATACCAAAAACGGAGACATACAGAGCTGCGGTCTGGCAGCGATTCTGACCGATCCTGATGGCACAAACAGCTTTGAGATTCCCAAGTGCTGGTAGGACTTAAGAATTAACCTAAAAATCAGCTCTACTAGCCAGGGACTGCTCAGAGGACTGTGCACAGTGGCTAGGTAATACACAGAGAAGGTGAAGAGAAAGGTGGGCTGAGCTGTGGACTTTTGCCTGTCCAGAGGGTGCCACCATTTTGGAGGTCTGAAAGTGGCTATTTTGGATATTTAAAGAGACAGGGCTCTCACAGATTGCTGGGATTTAAGAACACGTTCTGCTTTCCAGCAACCCCAAGGAACCTCTGGACCTGCAAGACTGAAAAGTTTTTTGAAGGTTATTCAATTGTAATTTGTGTCTAATTGA
>NW_006921753.1:6059922-6074597 GCF_000298275.1 Orycteropus afer afer
GTGAGGGGAGCTGTTGCATTGTGGTAAACTGTGGTCAATGTCATGAGACAAAGTATATGTAAACTGTTGTATGGAAAGTGAATATGCTTTGTAAATCTTCACCCAAATCACAATATATATATATATAATCTCCTAGTAAGAGCTGTCATTTTCTCAGTAACCCTTTCTCTCTCTCTCGAGTATAAATACATACGGTATGCACATATACAGAGACAGCAAGAAAGACTATACACACACACACACACACACACACATATATATACACATGGCATTTATTGTATATGAATGCCTTGAGTAACACAAAGAGGATTATATCATTTGGTTGTTCCAAAAGATTCCTAAGTAAATGAGAATGATGGAAAAACCTTAAACTAATCCGAATTGAATGCCTACTATATGCTAAGCACATTCACAGATGCTATCATATATAAACCTCATAAGTAGTATATGAAGAAAGATATAATTGCCAGTTGTCAGTTGCTGTGTAGTGGATTTTGACTCATGGTGACCCCATGTGTGCTTTCAAACAGTAGTCGAGTACTTAACAGCTCATCCCAGCCAGGGACTCCTATGGAGCACTCTTCTACTCTGATATACATGGAGTCGCCATGATTTAGAGTTGACTAGACAGCAAATGGTTCTATAATCCCCTACCTATCTTAAATCATGCAACTGAGGCCTAGCAGGGTGAATTGTTTTGGGGAGATATTTTCCTCACTATTCAACAGATGCACAGGATGAGAACTGTGGAACCAAGATCACTTGCACAAGTTGGAGTAGAAGGAGCAATGGAAGCAAGACCAGACTTCTAGTTTAAGGATTGCTCCCTAAGTCTTGCTGCCCACTGACAAAAAACTTGTTCGTGGACTGTTTGCACTTTTATAGACCAAGGAGCTAAGTGAGGGTTAAGCCAAATGATTATATGATGAGCAATTCTTTCTAATGGTTTGTCTTCCAAAAGTGTTTTTACTGCAGATTTGAAGTTATAGCAGCTTAAAAAATTGAGAGTTATATGTATTATTTTTAATGTCCAACACTAGCAATAGTAACAATAATAATAGATTAGCTGTCCTTTTTTTTTTCCCCTTTTTCATTTTGACTAATGCAGAAGACTAAATAATAAAGCTCTTAGTATTTTAGCTGCTTCTGTAAAAACAACAGAAATTGATTTGTTCCATCCTTAGGCCTAAACTGCTAAGTTTCAAGATAATAAATTATTCCATTGTCAACTATATCCAACTTCTAATAGAGTCTGAAGTGGATGAGCTTGTCAGATTCTAAGATTTTGGTACATTCTGCTGTGATGAGGAGAGTGAAAAGCACTTGAAATAAATGATCTGCCTAAGGGATTCACATTTGTGACTGATTATTGATCTCTTGAGGGACTATCTGCAAGTGGAAAATTTCTGCATTAAGCCTTACTCTATCACACAGTTCAAATGTCTACATACAACTTTAACATTGCTACACTACCATAAATACTTGTTTAGAAAGAAAACTCTAGTGATCCTTCCTCATTTTCTGTTACTGCTCTGCTGCATTTAGAACTGTTGGCCAATTATGCTTAAAATTTTCTCTCTTTTCCAACTCTCTGCCATGTAATTTTTCTGGTATATCTACTTGCCTTTTTTGACAAGTTTTCCTTAATTCAATCTTTTTCCTCCTGTCTTCTGACTCTGGGAGTACCTAAGACTGAACCCTTGCTTCTCTGTTTTTTGTTTTGTTTTCATACTGTCAGAAAGCTTATCTACTCCTTCAGCACTTTTCTTATAGTTTTTTTCTGAATTGCTTCTAGCAGCAACAGTGAATTAATACAGATTCATTCCATTCTGTGTTTTTCCTTTAAAATATTTGCAGATTCTCTCTTCTGCTTCATAGTACTTCATTGTACATATGAACAACAATTATTTTTAAAAAAATATTTTCTCCATATCTTGGAATATGTTCCTCAAAGCTAAACCATTTATATCTTGTGACTTTTCATATCCCCTCGGATCCTGCCATGTAAACTTTATTCTTTCTAACTCTGACCTATACCCTAAATCCAGGCAAAAGTCCATCTAGTCAGGATTTTATTTAGCAATTCTGGCAAATACCTCACACTCAACATGTTTAAAGCCAAATACATAACTTTCCCTTCCAAACTGATGCTATTCTCTCGGGAGATATCATGATGCTGTCAATGATGCAAGATGATTTTCCATTCCTTCTTCAGCTTTCAATACAGTCATTAAATCTCATTTATCATTTTTCACTGTTCTTCTTAGTCTCTTATAATCGATCATTTACTGTCATATACACAGAGGTCCTTAACTTTTTCAGAAGTTATGGACTCTTGATAATCAGAAGCCCGTTTATCTCTCCTAGACTTTCAATATTATTAATATACTTTTTTAGAGAATTCAAACTCCCCACTCCAAGAAAATGGCTTTCCATCTGGCTTCATTTCTTCTAAGACTTCGTGCATATTACTTTCAGATCTACCTTCCTAAAACATCATCTTCATCAAGCCATCATCCTACTAAAAACTTTTTATAGCATTCAACTACATAGAGAATAAGAGGAAAGAGTGGGATGATTTTTAGTATGTATTAAGAGCTTATATAGCTTAACCACTTTATACTTATTATTATATTTAGGACTGATAATAAACCTAAATGATAATATTATTATCTTTTTATAAGGAGGAAATAGAGACTCATAAATATTTAGGATATCTGTGATTCAAATTCGTTTATCTTACTTCAAACCGAATGCTTTTTCTCTTACTCCAAGTTACTTTCATTATATCATTTTGTCTAACTTCCAAACATCTTACTTAGCTTTGCATAAGTGGTTTTTCCCAAAAACTTTTTCCAGTTTTATCTTTAATGTCTCTCTATATAGTCTCCTTTACAACTGGAATTATCTTGTCATTTCCCCCAAACTTGCTATGCACTTGCTTTTTCATATGTTTCCTTCTTATTTAGAAGAAGTAAGAAAAATCAATGGCCTTTTACTCTTTCTGTCCAACTCCATGTCATCTTCCAAAGCTCAGTTTAATCCATGACTCTTTCTCAATAACCTCTTCTGTGAATATCCAATTGGTACTTATACTTTATTGCTATCTCCTTTTAGTATTTTTCTGTAATCATTTTGTACTGTTATTTAGTTTAGTTCTTGTATATATTCTCCCTTCTCATTAAACTATAAGCAGTTGTGGGAACCATATAATTTAATTTAAAAACAGCAGGGACTCTGAATCTCTCTATTTGTTGAATGAGTAATTGTGCATGTGTACATAAGTGGCCCATTTCTTTTCTGCTATATACCTCAACCACAGTTATTTAATCTTTATTTTCTCTAAGTTGATCCCTTTGTGAATTCTTTATGAAGTGGAATAAAGAAAAATAAAAGGGTCTTGCCTTTTATTTATAATATTATTAACATTTTTACTCAAACCACATTCATAGCATGTACTGAACCCTAAAGGGAGTCTTTCATTTATAATGATGAATGAGGAAATTTCACTCAACTCTGTGGTTCTTAAATAGGCCATTAGGCTTTCCTTCTGTCAATACATATGTTCCTCAATCAAAATAAGGTTGTGTACTATTCTGGCTTGCCTTGAAAAACAATAGAAGTAGAACTTGTTTTCTCTTGAAAATCTGTTAAATCACATGTTTAGCATTAAATGACATGGAATGTTGAGAACTACACTCAACACTACCACACATTCACCATCTACACAATCCTAAACTCAGCATTTCTACTAGCTGAGCACCGTGGAGGTATGAGGTAGGAAATATATATAGTGCTCTTTTCAGGGTTGCAAGAAAAAAGTGTTTTGTTTTGTTGTTTTTGTCCAGAGAACACATATTAATTAAGGTAGGGCCAAATATGGGGAGCTCTGGTAGCATAGTGCCTAAGGCACTTGATTGCTAACCAGAAGGCTGGTGGTTCAAACCCACCAGCCACTCCCCGGAAGGAAGATGGGGCAATCTACTTCCGTAGTGATACCGCCTCACAAACCCAAAGAGGGGTCGCTATGAGTCGAATCTGCCTCAACAGAAATGTGTTTTTTTGTTTTGTTTTGTTTTTGGCTTTATTTAGTAATAGGAATAGTTTATTCATACTCTTAATAAGTATTTATTAATGACTAAGGTGCAACTGAGAAGATCTGGTGGCATAGTGGTTAAAGAATTTGGCTGTTAACCAGAAAATTGGTGGTTCAAACACACTGGTTGCTCCAAGGGAGAAAGATGAGGCAGTCTACTTCAGTAAAGTTTTACAGCCATGAAAACCCTATGAGACAGTTCTACTCTGTCCTATAGGCTCATCATGAGTCAGAATCCAATTGATGGCTGCGGGTTTGGTTTTGTTTTGCTAAAGTGCAGCTGACCCAGACCACAGGATTTTCAATAGCCTCATATGCATGACAAAGTTGAACAATGTTAAAGGAAGACAGAATATGAATTAACATATTTGAATTGTGGAAATGGTGAAGAATAATGAATACCTTGGAATACTGAAAGAACAAACAAATCAGTCTTGAGGTAGTCAGAATATTCCTTAGAAGCAAGGATGGCAAGACTTCCTCTCTCTTTCTTTGGACTCATAATTGGGCAGAATCAGTCACTAGAGAAAGGCATCATACTTGGTAAAGAAGAGGGTCAAGAAAGCAGAAGGAGACTCTCAGTCAGATAGATTACCACAGGGACTACAACAATGGATTCAAACATAGTAATGATTGTGAAGATCACACAAGACCAAGTAACATTTTGTTCTATTGTACATGAGGTTGCTATGAGTCAGAGCTGACTTGTTGTTGTTGTTGTTATGTGCCGTCGAGTCAGACCTGACTCATAGCGACCCCTCCTTGGGTTTCTGAGGCAGTATCACTACGGAAGTAGATTGCCCCATCTTCCTTCCAAGGAGTGTGGCTGGTGAGTTTGAACCGCCAACCTTCTGGTTAAGCAGTCAAGTGCCTTAGCCACTAGCTACCAGAGCTCCCAGAGCTGACTTAAGGACACCTAATAATAACACTCTACACCATTATCTCTGCCTTTTCTACCAACTCAGCATTTTCCTTGAGTTGAATATTGGGCCTTGTGATGTTTATGTTTATGTGTCAACTTGGCTGGGCCTGGTTGAGTGGCTGGGCAGTTGGAGGTAATTATTTCCCGTGATAAGACTGGCAATCAACTCCATGGTGGGATCTACCACAAGCAGATGATTAGCTGCTTTGGGTATGTGGTTTGCTTCCTGTGTATAAGAAACAGCTTTGGGAATGGTCTCTAGCTTATGGCATACTTGGACCCTGCATGTAGTCATGTCTCTGTTCAGCAGCAGCCTGCCATACTCTTCTGACCTTGGAACTTACAATGGACCTGAGTTAATGGCCTGCTGTGTGGTTTACTAGCATCAGGACTATGCCTTTTTACTTGTCAATTTTGGGCTTGTCAGTCTTAGCAGCCAACAGCTGTCTGAGTGAAGAAAACCCTCTAGCTCCAGTGGGCTGGGAGCAGGAGGCAGAGCTGAACCCCAATGTTAAGGGGCTTTTACCCAGCCCCTAGAGACTGGCACTTTAAACTTGACCTTAAAACCCCCAAATTGTAAGAATAAACTCCTGTTTGTTCAAGCCATCCCATTTGTGGTATATTCTTGTCAGAGTGGCACTAAGTAACCAGAACAGAATTTGGTACCGAGAGTGTGGTGCTGCTCTGACAGATACCTAAAATGTGGAAACAGGAGTGGAGTGCATCCTTGACCAGAGACCCTGGCAGAGAGACCACAGCATATGGCATGAAAGACAGCAGGAGCAGAGCTGAGAGACCGGCATGAGTGACAGGAGTAGCAGAGCCCAGAGACTGGCATTAAACAGCAGCAGGCTTACCAGCCCATGGAGGAGAAAGCTGGTGCCACTGAGTAGTCGGCTTCCTGGAAGTGTGGGTTTCCTTTGGGCATTAATTGGTAGAAAAGATCAACATGAAGTGGAGTAGCAGGTTGGCCAGCCCATGGAGCAAGAGAGTTGAGTACTTTTGGAGCAGGAAGATTTCCTGCAGAATGGGTTGTCTTTGGCATTAATCTGAAGAAGCAAAGACCAAGGAAACAGGAAGCAGAGCTGCCTCAGCCTCAAGGGTAGGACCATGGCCTTTGGGGGTCGAACCACCACAGTCCCCTAGGTTTCAAAGAGCCAGCCCTTCACCAACTTGGCTCTGGAGTGTGGGGCTGCTCGTCCAGGTGAGCTAGTGGGATGTAGTTAAGCCACATGCCCAAGTGGGAAAGGAACGGAGCTCACCAGTCCAAGGGGGGTGAGGTCACCATTCAGGAACTAGGTTACTGGAGTCACTCAGTGAAGGATATCTGTACAGATGCCACCCACTGAAGATCTAGACAGATGCCAAGTTGACAAGGGGTGGAATTGTGGTGATTATGTTTGTGTGTCAACTTGGCTGGGCCTGGTTGAGTGGCTGGGCAGCTGATGGTAGTTATTTCCCCATGATGAAACTGACAATTAACTCCATGGTGGAATCTACCACAAGCAGCTGAGTAGCTGCTTTGGATATGTGGTTTGCTTCCCATATATAAGAAACAGCTTTGGGGATGGTCTATAGTTTATGACATGCTTGGACCCTGCATGTAGCCGTGTTGTTGTTCAGCAACAGCCTGCCATGCTCTGCTGACCTCGGGACTTACAATGGATGTGAGTGAATGGCCTGCCATGTGGTTTGGTAACATTGGGACTGCCATTTTACTTGTCAACTTTGGGCTTGTCAGTCTCAGCAGCCAGCAGCTACCTGAGTTAAGAAAAGCCTCTCACTCCAGTGGGTCAGGAGTGGGAGGCAGAGCTGAACCCCAAGGTTGACAAGCTTTCACCCAACCCCTAGAGACTGGCACTTTGAACTTGGACTTAAAGCCTCCAAATTGTAAGAATAAACTCCTGTTTGTTCAAGCCATCCCATTTGTGGTATATTCTTGCTAGGGTGGCACTAGCTAACCAGAACAGGCCTCTCTCCCCAAATTGCATTTACATTAAGAAATTGTTGATAGTTATGGGTTTATTTCCTTTCAATTAGAAATAGGGTATGCTTTTATTTCAATCACTTACTATTCATTTTTAAAATAATTTTTTATTTAAGCCAAACACAAAAAAAATATATACAGCTTGTTTAATTTTCAGAAAGGAAACAGAATAATACTACACCTCCAAAAACCTTCCTTGGACCTCATTTCAACTCTGTTCTCTTTAGGTACAATAACTATTCTGACTTTCCCATTTGAAAAATGTGCCTTTCTGAGTCTGACCTTTTGTGTGTAACTGACACTTTCCATCTACAACCTTAAAGCTATTAATTGCAGCTAAGATAAACATTTGTATTGATAACTATAACAGCTAGGCCTCCTATGGATCTCTTTCCCTTCTGTGTTTGTTTTCTTTATTTTGATCATTTCATCTTAAATCTTGGTATAGTTGGTAAATTCTTGTTTTGAATGTCAAATATTATGTAAGAAAAATTGGAGCAATGTTTTGAAGCTTTGGAAGGAGTTACTTTCCCAGATGTGATCTCGTTTTTCTCCTGGCACATAGTCTAGAGAGGTAGATCATCTTAAGCAATCATGAACTTATTTGAGACTGGATTTTAATTCTCCTTATGGTTAATTTAGTTTGGATTTGCTGAAATACGTGTTTCTTCTTGTGAAGAGGAAAAAGGTTATTTCTTTATAAATAAGCAGATTGGTATACTTCACTCATTGGATAATGAAAGTTGTATAGACTCAGTTTTCCATATTCTCATTATTGCCAGGAAATGGAGCTTTAAGCACTAGGCTGTACTGGAATCTGTTCATGTTTTCTTTCAATTCCTACTTTCAGTATTTGACTCTTACTTTTTCATATGAGTTTGTGGTTTATTACACTGTTACTTTTTATATAAGTTCCTTCAAATTGTTTGTGGATACGGATAGGGTAAAAAAAAAATCATGTTATGTTGTTGTTGTTGTTAGATGCTTGTAGAATCTGTTTTCCACTCATAGGCACCCCATGTGACAGAATAGAACTGCCTGATAGGGTTTTCTAGGCTGCAATCTTTATGGAAGCAGATCAAAACACAATTACAGGGAATTTGAAAATGCTTTGGGAGCATTTCAACACAGTACTACCAGTTGATTTTAATGTTGTTATGGATTGGTTTGCTCAGCATTTCTTCTCTTATTGCTTATTCACATAATGGTATTATTTATATACATTATTTGAGAAACTACCCCTTTCCCACTCATATGGTTTTGCTGAGACTACCAATCACAATGTCCAGCCTCCTGGCTACAGCATTGGCCAGGCACACTCTTGCTCTAGGATTTACGTTTCAAACCTGAGGAAAGAATTTTTCTCTCCTTGAATCACCAGATACAGAGAATGTGAAACTAAAACCTCTTCCACCAATGTCCTCAAGACAATGTGGTTTATATTAAAGAGAAAAATCATAACTGAATGTTGTGTGTGTGGAAAAAGGATAAAAGTGACAGATAGAGAAAGATCTGAAATTCTTGAAACTGGGAGCAGAAACCAATAAGTTAAGTTCATTGTCTGTGATATAGTTTTAGCATTGGCCATTATACAAATATTTAAATATGGAGTTTTTTTAACAGAATAGGGGTCCCTGTGCAGTGCATAAAATTAGCATACTCAGTTGCTAACCAAAATATTAGAGGTTCTGCAATGCAAAAAGAAAAAATTATGTAAAAAACAAACTAATTTGTATAAAAACTAATATATTGTTATACCCACAAGTACTATAAATGGAAACCTTACATTATACATATTTGCATTTTGTGCTTAAAAATAATTGACTTAAATAATAGGAGGTTCTGGTAAGATGACGGAATAAGCAAACAAATTACTCAGACCTTTTTCAACAAAGAGAAGGGAAACCAACTAACACAGATACAGAAGATAATCCTGGAGCCCCGAACTTTGAAGGGAAAGATATAGAAGTGGACTAAACTCCAATTAGTAGAACTTGCAAAAAAGGAGACACACAGAGCTGATCCTGTGATCCTGATGGCACTGACAGTTTGGATATTGCCAAGTGGTGTGAGGGCCTAAGAATTAACCTAAAAATCAGCTCTGCTAGCCAGAGGTTGCACAGAGGACTGCACTGGTGGCTGGTGAATAAAAGGGGAAGCAGCCAAGAGGGAGAAGGGCTGAGTTATGGACTTTTGCCTGTCCGAAGGAAACAGCCATTTTTAATATTTACAAGTGGTTCCACCATATTGGATATTTAAAGTGACAGCATTCTCTCAGATTCCAAGGGCCTAAGAATAGGTTCCACTTACTGGGGACCACAAGGACATTCCAGACACAAATGACTGAAAAGGTGTGATATATCCTTTGTTACTCTGATATTCCACACCCTCCTGGTGAACATATGTGTGGCTATCCCTCACTCCCACCCACCTTCTGAGCCACCAGGAATTCCATCCCAGTTTGTGTGCTCTGACAGAGATTGGGTGCTCTGGCCCATCTTGCCCAAAAATTGTTTCCCCTTTTTTTGTTCAGTTTGTTTGCTTTTGTCTGTTTCAAAATTATTATTATTATTATTATTTTGTTAATCCTTTTTATTATTATTCTTTCTTCTTCCCTTCCCAAGTTCTAGTTTTCAGCTTTTTCTCTCTTCCCTGTTCCCGGTTCCCATTTTTTATTTCTCATGGTTAACCCCATTCCATGTTTTTCTTTTTTTTTTTCCTCTCATTATTTTCCTACTCTATGGCTTTTCTATTATTGCCACCTCCCCAGATATTGTGGGTTTGTTTTCTTTTTTTGATGATTATTCCTGAGCATTTATGAGATATGTTTTTCGTCTACTTTCTTTTATTTTTCTGATGGTTTTTTGGTCATTGCTTTTGTTTGAGTGGGAGATAGCACCTATACCCATATGATGCAACCACACCTGCCTCTACTGCAGCTCCACTTACTGAGTGAGAGCCACCACTTCCTTCTCCACCAACTGGCCAATGACAAATGACCACTAAGAGCCTAACTTACCCTTAATTGCTGTTCAAAAACAGTTAGCAGAGATCTAAACACAACAATGTCACAATGTCTTGGAGAAAATAGACTATCACTGTCCACACAAAGAAGCAAAAGTGGTAGAAACAAGGGAGCAGGATACAGATCCAGAACACATCCCTGAGGAAGATGCAGCATTAAAAGTCCCTGATAAGGAATTCAAAATAATTATATATACGTACCTTAAAAGGATTGAGAGACAGATCAAGGACAACACTAACAAAATTAAGGAAAACACAAACAAAACCCTACAACAATTTTGGAAGAAAATACAAAAAACAAAATGACAAAACAAATGAAAAATTAGAAATGATACAAAATCTATGGATAGAAATCCAGAAGATTAATACTACATTTTCAGAAATAGATAATACATTGAAAGAGCAAAGAAGTAGAATCAAATCATGGAAGACAGAATTAATGAGATTGAATACAAATACCTGAAGTTGTCTCTGGCAAGGAATCAATCAGAAAAAAAGATCAAAACAAAATGAAGAAAGCCTAAAGTTCATGTGGGACACCATCAAAAAGAATAACCTACATGTAATTGGAATTCCATAACTGGAAGAGAAAAAGAAAAACACCGAGAAAATTGTCCAGGATTTGTTGGAAGATGTGGTTAAATTTGTGTGTCAACTTGGTTGGAGCTGGTTGAGTAGTTGAGCAGCTGAATGTAGTTATTCTCCAAGGTGAGACTGGTAATTAACTCCATGGTGGAATCTATTGGAGCAGCTCAGTGGCTGCTTGGAGTATGTGGTCTGCTTCCCATATATAAGAAACACATTTGGGAATGGTCCCTAACTTATGGCACACTTGAACCCTGCATGTAGCTGTGTCATTGTTCAGTGGCCTGCCATGCTCTGCCGATCTTGGGACTTTCAATGGACTTGAATTAATGGTCTGCCATGTGGTTTGGTAACATTGGGACTGTGCCATTTTACTTGTCAACCTTGGTCTTGTCAGCCTCAGAAGCCAGCTGCTATCTGAGTGAAGAAAACCCTCTAGCTCCAGTGGGCCAGGAGCAGGAGACAGAGCTAAAGCCCAAGGTTCAGGGGTTTTCACCCAGCCCCTAAAGCATAGCACTTTGAACTTGGACTTAAAGCCTCCAAACTGTTATAGAATAAACAGAATACAGGATAGACCCCAAAAGAAAATCACCAAGACATACCATCATCAAACTCATAAAAACCAAAGACAAAGAAAGAATCCTGAAAGCAGCTTGAGAAAAATGAAAAGTAACTAAGGAAGATGGGGCAATCTACTTCCGTAGTGATACTGCCTCGGAAACCCAAGGAGGGGTCGCTATGAGTCAGGTCTGACTCAATGGCACATAACAACAACAACAACAACTTAAAAAGGATAACCAATGAGAATAAGCTCTGATTTCTCAGCAGAAACCATGCAAGCTAGAGAATAATGGGATGGTATACATAAAACACTGAAAGAGAAAAATTTCCAACCAAGAATTATATACCCAGCAAAACTGTCCCTCAAATATGATAGTGGAATTAGGAGATTTCCAGATAAGCAGAAATTAAGGAAATTTGTTAAGACCAGACCAATCTTATAAGAGATACTATAGGGAGTCCTTTGAACACAGAAACAATAATAGCAAATAATAGCCAATCATTAATACAAAAATGATGTAACCCAGAAACCAACTCAACTGTGGAAGTATCCAAAGTGAAATAAGCTTACAAGATTGTAAACAAGGAACCAGAGACATCAATTGGCAAATGAAGACAACTACAAACCAAAAAGAGGGAAAAAACAATATAGTTACAGAAGTTCTAAACAGTAAGAAAGTTTGTTAAGAGAGTTGCAAGATAGAATGGACTGTTCTAAAGTTGGGGGAAAAATTATAAATCACAGAATAACCTCAAAGAAAAATTATAAACCTTCACATCACAACAAAAAGAGGGCAAGCACAAATATTTAGCAAATACTAAAACAAAAGCAACAAAGGAAATGATAACATGATTCATAGACAAAATGAGCTCAGCATAGAAAATTATACGGAACAAAGAAACTAGGAACATCATGAAAAAACACATAACAAAATGACAGCAACCAATTCATACTTGTTGATAAGTACACTGAATTTCAATGGATTGAATGGGCCACTCAAGAGACAGAGACTTGCAGAGTGGATAAGAAAGCATAACCCATCAGTATGCTATCTAAAAGAGACAACTTAGAGACAAAGACAGAAATAGACTAAAAATCAAAGATTGGAAAAATATTTATCAAGCAAATGACAAACAAAAAAGAGCAGTAGTGGCAATACTAATTTCTGATAAAATTGACTTTAAGACAAAAATGACCATAAGAGACAAGGAAGGACATTATATAATGATTAAAGGATCAATTGAACAAGAAGATATAATTATAATAAATATCTATGGATCCAATGAAAGAGCCCCAAAATATATAAATCAGACTTTAACAGAATTGAAAAGGCAAATAGATGACACCACAGTCATAGTAGGAGACTTTAATACATCACTTTCAATAAAAGATAGACCAACTGGAAAGAAACTCAACAAAGATGCAGAAGAGCTAAACAATACAATCTCCCAACTTGACCTCATAGACATCTACAGAGCACTTCACCCAACAAAGCACAATATATATTATTTTCCAGTGCACATGGAATATTTTCCATGATAGATCATATGTTAGGCCATAAAGCAAGCCTTAATAAATTTAAAAACATTGAAATACTGCAAAGCATCTTCTCAGATCACAATGCTATCAAATTAGAAATCAACAATAGGAAGAACAATGGAAAAAGAGCAAACGCATGGACACTGAACAACACTCTCCTTAAGAAAGACTGTTGTTGTTGTTGTTGTTATGTGCCATCGAGTCGGACCCGACACATAGTGAGCCCTCCTTGGGTTTCCGATGCAGAATCACTACAGAAATACATTGCCCAGTCTTCCTTCTGAGAAGTGGTATCCTTGATGAATATAGATGCAAAATCTTCAACAAAATCCTAGCCAATAGACTTCAACAGGATATCAAGAAAATAATTCATTATGACAAAGTGGGGTTCATATCAGGTATGCAAGGGTGGTTCAACATTAGAAAAACAATCAATGTCATCCACCACATAAATAAAACAAAGGAAAATAATCACATGGTCATATCAAACAATGCAGGAAAGGCATTTGATAAAATCCAACACCCATTCCTGATCAAAATTCTCAGCAAAATAGGAATAGAAAGGACATTCCTCAACATAATAAAGGGCATCTAAGCAAAACCAACAGTCAACATTATTCTCAATGGACAGAGACTGACACCATTTCCCTTGCAAACAAGAACCAGAAAAGTATGCTCTCTATCCTCACTTCTATTCAACATTTTTTGGGGAGTACTATCCAGGACAATAAGGCAAGAAAGGGAAATCAGAAGCATCCAAATTAGTAAGGAAGATATCAAACTATCCCTATTTGCTGATTATATGATCCTTTACCTAAAAAACCCAAGAGAGTCAGGAAGGAATCTACTGGAACTAATTGAGAGATTTAGCATCATGGCAGGATACAAGATAGACATCTGAAAATCCGTTGGATTCATCTATACCAGCAAAGAGAATGCTGAAAAAGAAGTAAGGAAATCAATACCATTTACAATAGCTACCAAAAAAATAAAATACTTGGGAATAAATCTTACCAGGGACACAAAAGACCTGTATAAAGAAAAGTGTAAAAGACTACTTCAAGAAACCATAAAAGATCTACATATATGGATCTACATAAATACCATGCTCATGGATAGGAAGATTGAACATTGTGAAAATGTCAATTCTACCCAAAGCAATCTATACATTCAATGCAATCCCAATCCAGATCCCATCAACATTCTTTAAGGATGTGGAAAAAACAGTCATTCACTTTATATGGAATGGAAAGAGACCTTGGATAAGCAAAGCAATAATTGAAGAAGAAGAACAAAGTAGGAGGTCTCACACTGCCGGATCCTAAAACCTACACTACAGCCACAGCAGTCAAAACTGCCTGGTATTGGTACAATGACAGACACATAACCCAAAGGCATAGAATTGAGAACCCAGGAATAGATCCATCAATCTATGGTCATCTGATCTTTGACAAAAGGAAGAGAGAAGAGAGAAGAGAGAAGAGAGAAGAGAGAAGAGATTGTTTATTTAACAAATGGTGCTGGCAAAACTGGATATCCATTTACAGAAAAATGAAACAAGAGCTGTACCTCACCCTGTGGTAGTTATGTTTGTCTGTCAACTTGGCTGGGCCAGGTTGAGTGGCTGGGCAGCTGGTAGTAGTTATTCCCCATGATGAGACTGGCAACCAGCTCCATGGTGGGATCTATCACAAGCAGCTGAGTAACTGCCTTTGGGAATGTGGTCTGCTTCCTGTATTTAAGGAGAAGCCTTGGGAATGGTCTGTAGCCTATGACACGCTTGGACCCTGCATGTAGCCGTGTCTTTGTTGTGTAGCCTGCTATGCTCTGCCGACCTTGGGACTTACAATGGACTTAAGTAATGACCTGCCATGTGGTTTGGTAACATTGGGACTGTGCCTTTTTACTTGTCAACCTTGGGGCTTCTCAGTCTCAGCAGCCAGCAGCTGTCTGAGTGAAG
>NW_006921753.1:6076856-6078603 GCF_000298275.1 Orycteropus afer afer
AAAAAAAAAAAAAAAAAGACCAAGTTTGCTGTTCTGATGAGCCTGGTGGAACCCCTGAGACTATGATCCCTAGCTGCCCTTCAGGTTGGAATTGAACCCACTCCTGTGGCTTCTAGCCAAACAAAAGACAGGCATATGAGCTGAATATTTACATTAGGTAGATACACTCTTGGAGAGATCAATCATGGGAGAATAGAAGGTCTGTTTATGCACAGGGAGACAGCTCGTGAAACAGGAGTACATGGGAGGGAAGGACACAGGGAAGAGGTAACTATGGGGAGGAAATGGGAGGGGAGCAGTTGCATTGTGGTGAATTGTAATCAATGTCATGAGCAAAGTAGATGTGAATGGCTGTATGGAAAGTGAATTTGCTCTGTAAAGTTTTATCCAAATCACAATAAAAACTAAAAATAAAATAAAATAAAAACCTACATCATAGGTTTCAATAGTGAAAGTAATACTTAAGACTTCAACAAAATAAATAAAATTGACTTAAATAATAGATTGACTTAAAAAAAATAAACAGTAAAACTATGAGTAATGTGTTCCCTTAAACAATCACCTATATGACACTAAACAGTCAACATTTATCCAAAAGCAAAGATGAGAAGGCCAGGAGAGGAAGTGAATCTATGTCAATGGAAACAAAACAAACAGACTGGAAATAATGATAATGCTGACACTTTGTGAAAGTTGTAACCAATTACATGGAACAATTTCTACACAAATTGTTAAATGGGAACCTAATTTGTGTGTAAATTTTCACCTAAAACACAATAACATATTATTTAAAAAAAAAAAGAGAGAGAGAGAGAGTAAATGGGGGTTAAAGCTCAGCCAGAGGCAACTCAGAACAAAGACCTGGCAATCTACTTCTGAAAAATCAACCACTGAAACTGCTACAGAGTGCAGTTCTACTCTGACACATATGGAGTTTCCACAAATCAAAATCAACTTAACATCAATTGTTTTGAGTTTGGTTTGTTTTTCTTGTAACAAAAAGGCATACAACAGCATAAGGCAAATTTAAATCTTCAAGTGTGAGCAAGTGAAAGAGAAAGAAATGTGTATAAATTAAAAAATACTTAATATACCTACTATATTTGTAATACAAACTTTAGAAAGTTAAGATTAACACATTCTGAATCTTGGGGCTAATTGGAATACTCAGAAGAAAGAGTGAGTAAGCAGTATAAAGGGCTTCAGTTAAAAAAGTTGAGAAGCACAACTTCAAGTGCTTCATGGTACAGAGAAAAGAACTTTAGACTTGGAGTAAGTAAAGTGGGTTCAAACCTAAATAGCTTTCAATCTAATATTTTGTAAGACAAGAATAATTGTGCTTGGTTCCCAGAATTGCTATGAAGATTGACTGTTCACTAGAATTATGTGCAAATGGTAAACTTCTACACCAGAAGTAGCAACTGTGTGCCTGAGAGCCAGCTTCAGCTCACAAAATTCTTTTGTTGCAGACAGTACAGTGTTTTGTGTTGTTTTATTTGTTTCTTTATGAGGGATTTTTAGGTATAACTTATTACCAATATTTAAAAATGGGTAACTTGTTCTAAATTTCTGAATGTCTATCTTTTCCTGAAAAAGCAGAAGACTCACAATGATGACAGAGATGTCACAATGATGACACACAATAGCCCCATGGCAGCAATACCTTAGAAAACACCTCACTTTGTATAAGGCATATGCTTTCCTGTCCCCGTCAATCCCTGCTCAGCAGTGTTCATTCACTGCTGTC
>NW_006921753.1:6078703-6104050 GCF_000298275.1 Orycteropus afer afer
TGTGTGTAAACTTGGCTGGGTCTGGTTTTGAGTGGCTTGGCAGCTGGATGTATTTATTCCCTGAGACTGGTAATCAACTCCATTGTGGAAGCAACTGAGTAGCTGCCTTAGGAATGTGGTCTGCTTCCAGTATATAAGAAGACACCTTTGAGAAAGGTCTCTGAGCTTTTTGGCACACTTGGAATTTGCATTTAACTGAGTATTTTTTTTTGTTGTTGTTGTTTTTTCTGCAATATTTTTTATTTTTTTAAATTATGATTTGGTTGAAAGTTTACAGAGCAAATTCAATTTCCATACAGCAGCTCACAGAAGGACAAAATTTGTCCTTCTGTGATTGACTTATTTCACTCAGCATAATGTCCTCCAAGTTCATCCATGTTATGTGGTGTTTTGCAGATTCTGTGTTATTCTTTAGGGTTGCATAGTATTCTAATATTGTCTCATGACATTGACTACAATTTCCCATAATAAAACAGCTCCCCTCCCGCTTTCCCCCCTCATAGTTACCTCTTCCCTGTGTCCTTCTCTCCATGCATTCCTGTCCCCTGAGCTATCTCCCTGTGCATACACAGCCCTTCTATTCTTGCATGATTGATTTCTCCAAGGAGTGTATCTACCTAATATAAATGTTCAACTCATAATATGCCTGTTTTTGTTTGACTGCAAGCCATAGGAGTGGGTTAAATTCCAGACCTGAAGAGCAGGTAGGGACCATAGTCTCAGTGGTTCCATCAGGCTCTATTGGACCAGCAAACCTGGTCCTTTTTTTTATTTTATTTTATTTTAATGATTTTGAGATTTGGTCCACATTGTTCTCCCATGCTATCCAGCATCTCCTACAGAGATTCCCCTCCGAGTGGTTGACAGTGGTTACCATCTAGTTCTGGTCTCATAGTCATATAGGCTAAGGATTGCATGGTGTACCAGTCACTTGGACTAATTATTTCCATCAATCTTTGGTTTTCTTCATTCTTCTTCACTCTGGATGAGGCGAGATCTATCATTGCATCTAGATGTCCATTTGCAAGCTTTTAAGATCCCAGTCACTACTCACCAAAGTAGGATGTGGAACAATGTTTTTGGGTAGTAAGTTATGCCAATTGATCTTGATGTCCCCTGCAACTATGGTCCCGAGCTGACAGGTCCAGCTACTTGTTCCTTCTGGGTTAGCTGGCTATGACCAAGAAGTGACTACAAACTTGTCCCTTGTCAGCTCTACCAAATACCTGGGAATTCTTACAGAACATACAAATACACTTGTAGAAACATTGTCTGCCAACCCTATACATGGTCATGGGCACACTCTCCCTGCATGGACATAACTAATCATTCAGCCTGTCCACCTATCTATCCACCTGTATATCAGTGTTTGCCTTCACTGATAACACAGTACTGTATGTGCAAAAGGGTTTATATTTATTGTCTGTACCTCCCATGCACCTCTCTATGACTTCTTCTTCCTCAATACAACTATGTTGATCACTCGCATTTGATACATTGCCCTTCTCTTCACCCAAATCAATACTTGTCTCTACCTATCTAACAGTATTCCCTTCCCTACCTTCCCACCCCTGGTAACCAACAAAGAAAATTTCCTTCCATATACAATCCTTTCCTTGACTTTGTACAATAACAGACTAATACAATATTTGTCCTTCTGTGACTGACTTATTTCACTCAACATAATGTCCTCTGAGATCATCCATGTTATGCAGTGTTTTGCAGATTCTATGTTATTCTTTAGGGTTGCATAGTATTCCATTGTGTGTATGTACCATAGTTTGGTTACCCATTCTTCTGTTAATGGACACCTAGCTTGTTTGCATCTTTTTGCTGTTGTAAATAGTGCTATGATGAACATGGGTGTTCATATATCTGTTCTTGTCCTGGCTCTCACTTCTTAAGGATCTATACCTAACAGTGGTATAGCTGGGTCAAATGGTATTTCTAATTCCAACTTTTTAAGGAATCGTCATACTATTTTCTACAGTGGTTGTATCATTTGACAGTCCCACCAGCAGTATATGAGAGTCTCAATCGCTCCACATCCTTACCTGCATTTGTTATTTTCTGTCTTGTTGCATTTAACTGAGTCTTCATTCAGCAGCCTGTATGTTGGCTCTGCTGAGCTTTGAACTATTTCTGGACTTGAATTAGTGGCCTGTCATATTGTTTGACAATCTTGGGACTATGCCATTGTACTTGTCTGCCTTGGGTTTGTCAGCCTCAGCAGCCAGCAGCTGCCTTATTTAAGAGAAGCCTCCAGCTTCAGTGGGTCGGGAGCAAGAATCAGAGTTGAAGCCCAAGGTCAAGGGGCCTTCATCTAGCCCTTAGAGCTGGCACTTTGAACTGAGACTTCTAGCCTCCTAAACTGTAAGAGAATAAATCCCTGTTTGTTCAAGCCACCTGTTTGTGTTATGTTCTGTTAACGCAGCACTAGAGAACCAAAACAACAATTATCTGTATAACTCACGGAGCACATTGAAAAAAAAAGAAAAAGAAAGCACCTTTTCTAAGAAGGCAAGGAACTCTGAAAAGATTATTTCCTCTTTTTGCATTGTTGACTTTAATAAAATGAGTAGCAAACATATGTGCAGGAAAATATGAAGAGAAAATAAGTAGGAGGATATAATGTAGAACATTTTATCCTTGTGTGAATAACCTGTCCTCACATTTCCTATCCATAGTACTGTTAACAGTTTCCATAGAAGAATCCTGATCAAAAGAGGGAAAATGCAAAACAGAATTTCAAATTCTTATGGATTCTAGACTTTCTAAAGCCAAGGGGACTGGATGAACCCATGAAAGTATTACTCTGAAATAATCTTTAGAACTTAAACCAAAAATATCCCCTAAAGTCTTCTTAAAACTAAAACTAGTTTGGATTAACTAGTAAAAAAAGGTCTGTTTTGAGCTTTATGCTCTTTTAAGAACTATTTCTATGGGATCCAAGTGACAACAGCAACTCAACAGATTAGGTAGAAAGCTTAGGGGGCAGGCAGTTTATGTTAATGCGGGAGGAACAACTCAGAAAAGGAGGGTTAGAATGTTTACACAACTTGAAGAATGTAACTGAATTGAAGGTGTAGAAATGTTTGAATTGGTATATATTTTGCTGTGTATATTGTTCTCGAAAACAAGAAAACAGAATTTAAAAAAATAGCTTGGAATATATCCTTCAATATACTAGACATCTTTCACTCATGATGAAGAAATACAAGAGAGACAGAACTGATCCTCATCCCAACAAATCAGAAGCTTGCAGGAAAGCCAAGTGGAACAGAAGCCAGGACCTGTGCCAAAAATCCTAGGTGGTAGGAAATGTCTTGGAATATGCCCCAACTGTAAGGAAATGTGAGAAGCCTCAGATGGTTAACAGGAAACAGTCTGCCAAGGAGAGACTTGTGTGTTGCAGGGACTGTTGCTACGAAGAATTCCTCTAGCCCTTTGTTGTTATTTAATACTGTGCATATCAATTTTCTTTTTATTTAATTTTCTTGCTTGGGATTGTGGAAAGGCTATGGTATCTACATATTGATTTCACCAGCTCTGCTGATGCTGCACCTTCTCATCTTGCCTTCAACTTCCCCATCCAAACACCACTGAAGTGCCAATGAGGTGTAAAATGGATACTTCTAGCCCCAAAAATAACATTTTACTAAAGTCTATGTTTGCAAATTCATAGTTTTTCAAGGACATAGATTTATTATGAAATCTAATCTTTATTCTTAGGAAAGGCATATCCTACTATTAGACTACTTTCACCTCAAGGGCAAATACGAACAGAGATAAATGGATTCATCAGTTTAAAATCTATATATCATGGGAAAGGGCTAATGACTTTACATCTGTATACTATGTGTAAGGGGAAAATAACATTATTCCCATTAAAGTTCTATATTCCCATAAAAGCACTATCCATGTGTTGTTACATTTAACTGAACATAATTTATGAGAGATAAAATCTAGAATACACATAAAAATTGGTTTTATTTGTTGAGAATCTAAAATTTGCAAAGCACTTTCACATATACTACTAACTCTTGCCAAGTATTCCAATCGGCAGCATTTTTGAATTTGCAGAATAGGAAATATTAAATTTGATTCAACAATGTCACTTCAAGTTCCTTTTGAAAAGATCAGAATATAAATTAATTCAATAAATAACATTGAGATTAGAAAACTGAAAAGCTAAGTAAGTGTATTACTCAAGGTCATGCACGTTAGTAATAGAGTAATGTCCACAATTCTATAGAGCTCAAGGGCAGACTGCCTAAATCCTACTTGCTTGCATCTTCTTTCTTCACAGAGAATGTGTGTTGTTGTTTTGAGTTTTCCTCTTGCCCACTCTATCAATAATATGTATTATGATTTCTTAGCTACTCACGACACTAAGAAACTTGTCCTCATATTGAATTATTGGTTAACCTTACCATTCTTTGGCATTTGTTGGGCTGTAGTGTGTGGCTCTATTGAAGGGATATTATTTTCAAGTTGAAAGGGGTAAAATATACACAGAAAAAGTGTAATAGTGCCTATTTCAAACACAGGTGAAGAAACAGAGTTAAAGGCTAGTTATCAGCTTTTAAAAAGTTTGTACCTACAAGGCCAGGAAAATTCGATGTGGTAAAAAGATTACAAATTGTTGTACCAACTTGGGTTTTTATTCTGGTTTTTCCATTTTAATGCTATTTGGAATACTTCTGAACTACATTGAGCCTTTCTACATTTGGTGATGAGTAGAATTGATATTGACTATGTCATAGGAGCTCTGGTAGTGTAGTGCCTAAGGCACTTGACTGCTAACCAGACAGCTGGCAGTTCAAACCCACCAGCCACTCCTTGGAAGGAAGATGGGGCAATCTACTTTCATTGTGATACTGCTTCGGAAACCCAAGGAGGGGTAGCTATGAGTCAGGGCACATAACAACAACAACAACATGTCATAGGCTATTGTTGAAGAACTAAAATAATGTATGTAAAGTAATTACTAGCTTCATGGGTACTCAGGAAAAGGTAGCTACAATTAATAAAGTATGAAATTGACTTGCTATATTTGCATAGATATCATGGACTATCTACAACATATTCTTAATTAATGAATGGTTTATCAAAACTTTAGGTGGAATATTGGTTAACACTAGGATCTAGCAACTATTCACTGAAATCAAATCAAGTTATACTAAGCGCATTTCCTTTCATAAAAGTGTTACTAAATTTCACTGTTAGATAGGTAGAGACAAATATTGATTTGGGTGAAGAGCAATGTACCAAATGTGAGTGTGCAACACAGTGGCATTGAGGAAGAGGCAGATATAGAGAGGTGCATGGAAGGTACTGACAACAGAGATGAAACCTTTTGCACATACAGTAGTACTGCATTGTCACTGAAGGCAAACATTGCTATACGGATGGATAGATGGGTGCACAGGCTGGGGCATGGGGGGTGGGGGGTGGAACTCTGTAGCATAGTGGCTAAGACACTTGACTGCTAACCAAAAGGCTGGCGGTGCAAACCCACCAGCCACTCCTCGGAAGGAAGGTTGGACAATCTACTTCCGTAGTGATACTGCCTCGGAAACCCAAGGAGGGGTCACTATGTGTCAGGTCCGACTCAACGGCACATAACAACAGCAACAACAACATGCAGGGGGGAGTGTGTCCATGACTATGTATAGGGTTGGCAGACAATGTTTCTACAAGTGTATTTGCATGTTCTGTAAGAATTCCCAAGTATATAGTAGAGCTGAGAAGGGACAAGGTTTTAGTCACCTCTTGGCCACAGACAGCTACCTAGAGGGAGTAAAGAGTTGGACCTATGAGCTCGGGACCATAGTCACAGAGGACATCAAGCTCAATTGGCATAACATACTATACAAAATCATTGTTCTATATCTGACTTTGGTGAGTAGCAACTGAGATCTTAAAAGCTTGCAAGCAGCCATCTAGATCTAACAACGGGTCTCTTCTCATGCAGAGCAAAGAAGAATGATGAAATCCAAAGATGCATGGAAAAAATTAGTCTAAGTAACTGGTACACCATGCAATCCTCAGCCTATATGAATATGAAACCAGAAGGGCTAGATGGTGCCTGGCTACCACTGTCAACCAGTGGGAGGGAGATCTATGTAGGGGATTCTGGACAGAGTAGGAGAACAATGTGGAACAAAACTCAAAATCACTAAAAAAAAAAAAAGGACCAGGTTTGCTGTTCTGGTAGAGCCTGGTGGAACCACTGAGACTATGGTTCTTAGCTGCTCTTCATGTATGGAATTGAACCCACTCTTGTGGCTTCCAGCCAAACAAAAACAGACATATGAGATGAACATTTACATTAGGTAGATACACTCCCTGGACAGATGAATCATGGGAGACTAGAGGTGCTATGTATACACAGAGAGACAGCTCAGGGGGCAGGAGTACATGGGAGGGAAGGACACAGGGAAGATATTACTATTGGGAGGAAGTGGGAGGGGAGCTTTTGCATTGTGGGAAATTTCAGTCAATGTCATGAGACAAAATGTATGTGAGCGGCTGTATGGAAAGTGAATTTGCTCTGTAAACTTTCACTCAAATTAAAATACAAATTTTAAAAAATAATAAAGTGAAAAAAAAAGTTTTACTAAATTCAAGGTCAGCAACTTGAAGGCCAAACAAAAATAATACCCAAAGGGAAGCAACATTTTATAGTCCTAATCCAAGGAGAGGGTGAAGAGATCAATTCTATAAGGTGGCTGAGGAATCTAAATATATACCGTTGGATCATTTTCTCTCTCATCAAATGATGTGCCCTCTCTTCCACAAGAGAGGAAATCTGGCCATCCACTTCCATACTCAGGAACTCAGCATCTGTTTCTACAGTTGCTTAAGGATTGTGTATCAGATTTGCTACATAGAAGTTTTCAGAAAGCTGGCATAGGGACTAATAATGCAATATGTTCTCTTCCACTCTCAGTTTGTTTATGAATATAATGGCTGATTACCTTCTTATAATCCCTTTTTAAAACATTCAGTTTATTTTTTACTTTATATATATAGTGATTATTGCAAATAAAACTTATTTTATCTTAAAAATAAGATGCTGTCTGTTTTTATGCAGCCTGAGAACTAAAGTTTCTTACATTCTTATGTAGTTAAAAAAAATATTCAAAAGAATAGCACTTCATAACATGTGAAGATTGTGTAAAACTCAAATTCCACGTCTATAAATATAGACATGGAACACAGCCATGTTCATTGATTTGTGTATTATCTAAGGCTGCTCTCACATTATAACAGCAGAGTTGAGCAGTTGTGACTCAGTTCATATGACTGGCAAAGCCTAAAATATTTAACATTTGGTCTTCTCTAGAAATGTTTTCAGCCCTCTTTACCAGAAACACTCCATGCAGGTTATATTTATATTTCAGAAAGTGTTTTACAAAGCCATCTGAAGCAGACAGCTAACTGTCTAACAAACATAAGTGCTTCCCCACTCTATGTTGTACTTTTCTCTAAAACCAAAAAAAAAAAAAAAAAAATTCATTTGCTGTCAAGTTAGATCTGACTCGTAGTGACCTCTCTTTGGGTTTCCAAGGCAGTAGCACTCACTACAGAAGTAGGCTGCCCAATATTTCTTCTGAGGAGTGGCTGGTGAGTTTGAACTGCCAGGCTTCTTGTTAGCAGTAAAATGCCTTGGACACTATGCCACCAGTTTTCTTTAAGAGATGGCTTTAGATGCCATAAATAATAGACTGTATTTCCTAGGCTACTTTCTTCTAAGTGGGGCCATGTGACAATAGTTTGCCAATGACATGTACATGAAAATGATGATCACAAATTCTTCAAGGGATTTTTAAGAGGTCAGTGTCCATCCTCTTATGTGTCTTACTCAGCAGGCCCCAGGGAATGGCAGAGTCACAACGTGTAAGGAGCTGGAGTCCCTGGATCACATGTGGAAGAGTCACTTACTTACAAGAAATGCCTGTTTTGAACAATTATTTAAGTGTGAAATAATGTTCTACTGCATTATCATCTAAACTTGGGGAGTTAATTTCTTATAGCATTTAGTGTTTCCCTAACTAGTTCTCCTAGCATTATATCCTCCTTAATAAGAAAAGGCAATGTATACAATTAGTTAATGGATTGATAGATGCTAGTTTAATACTTCAGTGATTTTATACATGAACAACTACACTCAAACAGAGTTGATTTATCAATTGATGCCAACGTGGATGGATGAGATATACTCTAGGGTTCTTTTCTTTTTGCCTCTACCCTTGTAACCAACTCTTTGAGGCACAATTCGTGTTTTAAATGTTTGAATAGCTGAATATGGAAGAATTCTTTTTTGATTTACTTTTTTCTGAGATGTCCCAGTGGATAGAATCATTGGGACAATTAATGGAGAGACAGATTTCAGCTCAGTATAAAAAGACTTACAAATAAAGGTAGATATGGACAGATAGATCTAATCTGCAATGTTTACAAATTGGTCAAGCAGTAGATGGAAAGCTTTCATTACATTTGTCAAAGAAGTTTCTGTAATTATTTAGGAGGTTAGAGTATAATCCTTCCAACTATTTCTAACTTTTTGTTCTTTAATTTCTTCATTATGTTTCCTTGTCTTAATCATATAATTACTATTTAGTTTTGGGAAATTTAAACTTCAAAAGATGAAAAGACAATTCTATCCCTCTTTTTTTTTTTTTACCATAAATTGACTATATGCAGAGGTCTTACATATACACTTCAAAGACTCTGGTTTAAGTTATTCATTTGGTCATTGAATACATAGGTACAATGAGGCACAGTAAGACAATTATCTGTTACAATGTATTCAGCTTCAAATAAGATAATACCAACGAAAAATGGCTTAAAGATATTTAATCATTTCCTCGGGCTGAGAATATTTTAACCAAGAGATAAAAATAAACATTATCAGTAATAAGACACATTAATGATTAAATAATAATTAGTAAATATTTATTAAGGCATATTGACATGTACTATCATGTACCACCAAAAATGGTTCACTGAGAAGGACTCATCTCTTCTGTATTATTCTGGCCAAAAATATATCATCTGACCAACTCAAACTGAAGAACATTCTAAGTAATTGACTAGTCCTCTTCCAAATTATCAAGGTCATAAAAGATAATGAAAGACTGAGAAATTGTCAAAGATTGAAGGAGACTAAGGAAACATGACAACTAAATTCAATGCAGTATCCTGGATTGGATCCTGGAACAGAAAAAAGGACATTATTGGGAAAATTGATGAAATTGAACATAATCCATAGTTTAATTGACAATCTTAAGCCAAAAAAGCCAAACTCACTGCCATAGAGTTTTCTCTGACTGATAGCAACCCCTCCTAAGGTTTCTGAGATGGTGTCTCTACAGAAGCAGATTGTCCAGTCTTCCTTTCAAGGAGTGGCTGGTGGGTTTAAACCACTAGCCTTCTGGTTAGCAGTCCAATGCCTTAGGCACTGTGCCACAAGAGCTTCCTAACATTAATTTTATTAGGCTTGCTTGGAGCTCTGGTAGCATAGTGCCAAAGGCACTTGACTACTAACCAAAAGGCTGGTGGTTCAAACCCACCAGTCACTTCTTAGAAGGAAGATGGGGCAGTCTACTTTTGTAGTGATACTGCCTTGGAAACCCAAGGAGGGGTCGCTATGAGTTGGATCTGACTTGGCAGCAATGGGTTTTTTATATGAGAGTTAAATTCTATCTCTGTCACTTACTCACTGTCACTCACTGACCCTACTATGTCTGGCACATGTTCAGTATTCTCAATATCATTAAATGGAAAGTCAAACCTTCTGGTGCTCAGGAATACTTAGGAGTCATACCTCACTCACTTTCTATCTCATCCCACAACCAGTGTGCGGGTAAATGCTATCAGCTCTGCCTGCAAAATAGATGGAGAATCAATCAGTTCTCACTCTTCACCATCACAATCCTAGTTGACCATCTCTCATTTGGATAATTATAATTGACTCCTTAACAGTCTCTCAGCTTTAATCTTCCCCCTCCTTCACACAAAAGTGTTATCTCCACAAGCCAGAGAAATCTTTCACAAGGTAACTCAAATCACAGGACTCCTCCACTCCAGCTCACTCAGAGGAAAAACCAGTCTTGACAATGGCCTTTAAAGCCCTATATGATCTGCTTCCATCTACTCTTTGTATGTCTTACCTTATCTAATATTATTCTCTCCCTTACAAACTCATTCCAGCCACACTAGGCTCCTTACACTTGCATATTCCCATTTTAGGACATTTGCACTTCCCAATTCCTCTGCCTGGAATTTTTCTTTACCAAGGTAATATCTTGACTTCCTCTCTCCCTTTTCTCAGGTCTGTGACCAAACACATGTGTGTTATGCATGCATGCCTTTATATATATACAAATACATATATTTATACAACATACATACATGTTGTCATTGTTGTTAGGTGCTGTCGAGTTGTCTCCGACTCATAGCAACCCTAAGTAAAACAGAATGAAACACTGCCAGGTCCTGTGCCAGCCTCACAATCCTTGCTATACCTGAACCCATTATTGTAACCACGGAGTCAATCCATCTTGTTGAGGGCCTTCCCCTTTTTAGTTAACCCTTCACTTTACCAACCATGATATACTTCTCCAGGGAATAGTCCCTTCTGACAACATGACCAAAGTAGGTGAGACGAAGTCTGGCCATTCTCTCTTCCAAGGAACATTTTGGCTGCACCTTTTCTAGGACAGATTTTTTCATCTTTTGATTCTCTCATTAGAATATTTTGTCCTTAACATCATAGATTTTGTTCAGTGCCATATCTCCAGTGTCTAAAATTGTGTCTAGAACATAATAGGTGTTCAACGAATATTGGTGAATTATATGAATGTGACATAGTGGATAAAGTATTTGGCTGCTAACCAGAAGATCAACAGTTCAAACCCACCATCTGCTCCATGAGAGGAAGATGGGGTGATCTACTTCCATAAAGATTTACAGCCTTGGAAATCCAAGGGAGATTGCTATGAATCAGAATCGACTTGATGGAAGTGAGTTTGGTTTGTGTTTGGTACATGAATGTATGAATATTAAGTAAATGTAAACCTGAACAAAAGTTTTCTATACTCTGGGATTTGAGGAATTTTCTTCATATAAAGGAAACAGAATTTGAGATGGCTCCCTTGTCCTATAAAGGAGCAGCCCAGAAAAATGAAAGACCCTGCTCATCAAGTATTCCTTCAACATTCCTCTCACAGAGCCATCTTGAGCCTAGGAAGCCAGAGACAAGTTTTATGGATACAGTAAATAAATTTTTATTGCTAAGTGAGCCAAAATGTAAACAGGAATACTAAATGATACTCTAAAAACCCTGGGAGTGAACTTTCCTCACACTTCACACACTGCTGACATGTCAGCTACCACACTTCACAATTGACTGAGGAGCTATTAAAACAATTACCAAATCATTAACAAGGGCTTTTAAGACCAGTTTTTAAACTGTACTAGTTAGGAAATTTGCTTTGATAGGCCTATCAGCCTACAGTGTGGCCTACATTTGGACACTTGCCAAATTTAAGAAGCTCATCTCCCAGCCTTTTATCACTTTGTTCCTCTGATTCCTGAAGACCATCCCAAAAAAACAAAAACCCACTGTCATCGATGGAGTTGATTCTGACTCATAGAAAACTTCATTGGGTTTCTAAAGCTGTCAATCTTTATGGAAGTAGATTGCCTCATCTTCCTCCCCTGGAGCAGCTGGTAGGTTTTAATCACCAACCTTCTGATTAGCAGCCAACTTCCTTACCCACTATGCTACCAGAGCTCCTTAAGACCCTCCGAGAGGCAGGTATATTTCAAATTTCATTACAAATCTATACATTTATTCCTGAACTCATGGAAAACTAAAGCTCAAATGTCTTTTGGTTCTCAGGGTCCACATTCTAAGCATTCAGAAAGGAAAAAGGAAAATGACAAATTGAAAATAAACATAGTCCCTTGGTTGTACTCTTGGGGACCCAAGGACAAGTTTTAATAACAGTTTCTACCCAGTCTTTAAAAAATTATATAGCAATTACCACCATGAGCATTTAGGACATAGTTTTAAAGTTGAGAAAATATATTTTTCCTAATTTGACTTTGTTCTGTGTACTTCTCTCACAACTTGGATTTTTCCCTCTTCTCACATCTGACAATCAAATGTTTACTATCCTCCTACTGCCTTATGACTGTCTTAAAGTTTCCACTGAGACAGATCACCTTTTCCTCCCCTCCACAATGCCACACAATAACCCTCTGCAGGCAAAATTTCTACACCTTTCCTTCCAACTAGATACAGAGAACATACACTCATACCCTGATCAGAGTAACTTTTATAGATTACAAATTATTAATAGTCCTAACCAAGCAAAAATATATTGGTATTTTCAAAAAGCTGCCTAACACAAATATATTAAATGCTGTAAAACCTCCTCGCTTTGGAAAAAAAGTCTTTTTCTTTTTGTCTTTTTTGAATTGTTCTTGGGTTGCAAATTTACAAAGCAGATTTGTTTTACATTCAACAGTTCATACGTGTTTGATTTCACAGCCTGATTACCATCCCCAACCATAAAAAAAAAAACAAGCCCTCTCCTCCCCTGTCCTCTCTGTGACTACCCCTTCTTTGTGCCCTTCTTATCTATGCATTCCTGTCTGTTCAGCTTTCCCTCTATGTGAATGCTGCCCCTCTGATGTATCATGGCTAATTGATCTAAGGGATACATCTCCCTAGAGTAGGTCTCTCCCTGAGGTAGGAGTTCTGCATATATGTCTTTCTACTGTTGGGCTGAAAGCCAATCCATGGAAGTAAGTCCATTTCTAGGCCCAAAGGGTAACTTGGGGCCATAGTTTTGGGGGTTCCATCAGCCTCCATCTGACCAGTATTTCTGGTTATTTGTGTGTTTTTGTATTTTGTTCAACATTTTCCCTCCCATTCTATCCAAAATCTCTAGTTTTTATCACTTTCTGAGCAGTAGGCATTGGTAGCCTGGCACCATCTAGTCCTTCCGGTCTCAGTGTTGTGAAGGCTGAGGTCCTCCTGGTCCATCTTATCTTTGGACTAATTGTTTCCAAATGACTTTGATTTTCTTCACTCTTCTTTGTTCCAGATGAGAGGAGACCAATAGTTGCATCTTAGATGGCCACTCAAAAGCTTTTAAGACACCAGTCACTACTCACCAAAGCAGGATGTAGAACAAGATTTTTGTGTACTATCTTTTTGCCAGTTAAGCATTATGTCCCCCAAAACTATGGTCCAAAGCCCATAGGCCCAGTGATTTTCTCTCTTAAGGTGTTGGTTGTCTCTGAGAACCTGCTCCAACCCTGTCTTCTGTTGCTTCCATAATTTATGTGGGTCACTATGAGTCGGGACCGACTCGACAGCAAATAACAACAACAATTTTGTAGTACAAATTCATATGTAAGATTATCTTCAGCCAAATCTATCCTTGATCTTGGGTGTATTCCTGTTTGCCTACTTGCACCTCATCTTCTCACCTGTCTATGCATTTACCCATTGCCTGGTTTTTGGTGCCAGTGGTAATGTAGTATTGTGCATGTATTTGCCTCTGTTGTCTATATCTTTTGTGCACGTTTCTGTGTCTTTCCTTTCTCCAATGTCACCATACTGCCCCTCCCCTCATCCAAATCAACATATGATCCCCAACTAGTCTGAAATTTCCCCACCCTTCCCTCCCATGCCTTGTAACCAACAAAGTGAATTTCCTTCCTAAGTAAACCTTTCCTTGACTTTTTACAGTAATGGACTCATAAAATATTTGTCTTTCTGTGATTAACTTATTTCACTCAGCATAATGTCTTCAAAATTCATCCATGTTGTGTTTTTGTTCTCGCATATTGTTTATTCTTTAATGTTGCATAGTATTTCATTCCATAGTTTGGTCATCCATTTATCTGTTGATGGGCATTTAGGTTGTTTCCATCTTGTTGCTATAGTGGATTGTGCTGCAGTGAACATGGCTGTGCATATGTCTGTTCATGTCCTGTCTCTCACCTCTTTAAGGTATATTTCTAGTAATGGAATTGCTGGATCAAATGGTATTTCTATTTTCAGTTGTGTACAGAAACACCATACCATTTTCCACAAGGGTTTTACCATTTTGCAGTCCCACCAGCAATGTATGAGTGTTCCAGTATCTCTTTTTCTTTTTTTTTAATTTCACTGAGGCAGAAACTATACAACACAATGCTATGGAGCCCAGTTAGGAAGATTTTAATTCTTCCATTATTTATGATTAAATGAAAAGGAAAGCAATAGTTATTATGCCAGACATGTTTCTACCTCCCTTCCCTCTCCCAGACTATGGGGTGATTCTTTATAAATAGGTCTGACGCATAAAGATAGATGTGCATACTGAAGGGATTGACTATAATGTAGCTAAGGTCTGTCAGCTAGAGCTGGTGACCATTCTAAGCAGGGAGTAGGGTAGAAAGGAAGTATTCTGACCCCTTTGGAGTGCTGGTGTCACAAGTTAAAGCATTTGACTGCTAACCAAAAAGTTGGTGGTTCAAACTCAACCAGCTGCTCCATGGGAGAAAGAAGAGGCAGTGTGCTTCTGTAAAGATGCACAGCTTTGGAAACCCTACAGGGCAGTTATACTCTGCGTTATAAGGTCACTATAAATCAGAATCAACTTGACATCAGTAGATTATTTTTTGGTTTTTATTCTGATCCTTTAAAAACTTTTCTCAGGGCATTCTGTGACAAATTTATTATTCATGTGAGATATTGCAAAGTAGTGTCTCCTTACTCATTTACAGAAACAAGTAGGTCAATGTAATTTATGTTGTTGTTGGTATTATGTGTCATCAAGTCAGACCCAACTCATAGTGACTCCTCCTTGGGTTTCCGAGGTGGTATCACTACGGAAGTAGATTGCCTTCCTTCCAAGGAGTGGTTGGTGGGTTTGAACCGCCAGCCTTCTGGTTAGCAGTCAATTGCCTTAGGCACTAAGCTACCAGAGCTCCTAATGTAATTTATAAAGAAAGAAAAATTTTAAAGCAGAGGATATTACACCTCATTCCTTATTTCAGACTCAAGGGAGATAGGGATTTTGTAGGATGTCACTTAATTAATAAGCAATACTCTAAGTATGTTGCTGATACAGCATCTCAGGACCCATCATTGGTATTTTCCATTGGCTCTTGCATAACAAGTTATGAGAACATGTATGGTTAGAAAAATTTCCTCTTTTCTATTAGCCCTACTTTTACGTCAGCCCTACTTTTACATCAATTCCATTCACATAGAAAATGATTGAGTAGAAATCAGATATTGATATTCTACTCAGAGTCTGGCTGCAAGCAATTTCAGCTCTTATGGGAAGTAGTATCACTCTCAGTTTTGTTTCATCCATTTCTTAGACTATCTAAGAGATCTATTTCAATACTTTGAAAAATATCATTTGTTTAAAATCTTAATACCGTTCACATAAAATGACTAACAATAGTGAAATAACAGTTGAAGTTTAAATACTGGTAAAGGGAGTAAAAACAATAATTTAAAAAAAATCTATCAAAAATTTGAGAATTTGCTATTTTTTTTCTTCCCTGGATTTAAATACAAGGGTGTTGTAGTTATGTGCTGTCACATCAGACCCGACTCATAGCGACCCCTCCTTGAGTTTCCGAGACAATATCACTATGGAAGTAGATTGCCGCATCTTCCTTCTGAGAAGTGGTTGGTGGATTTGAACCAGCAGCTTTCTGGTTAGCAGTCAAGTGCCCTAGGCACTATGCTATCAGAGCTCCTAAAGGATAGCATCCTTAAATCTCTCTAATCCATGGATTTCTTTCTTATCTTTTAAAACATGTAATCATTTGACACATTTTAATTTTTTTTGTGTAGAGCCCTATTGATGTAATGGTTAAGCATTTAGTTCCTAACTGAAAGGTGGGCAGTTCAAACCCAACAACAGCTCCAACAGAGAAAAGCCCTGGTGAGCTGCTCCAGGAAAGATTATAGTCTAGGAGCCCTTTCACAAAGTTCTACTCTGTCCTTTAGAGTCATTGTGAGTTGGAATTGACTCAATGACACATGACAATTTTTTCTCATGAGATAAAATAGGCTGTGGAGTGCACAGCAAAGGTAGCATTGTCTTTTATGACACAGGCTTTCAACTAACACACTGTCACTCCGCTATATTCTATTGGTCAAACAAACAAATCTTGACACAGTGTGGGAAGAGACAATCATAAGCACCAGGGAGAAAAGGATCATTGAGGTCATCCTGAAAGCTGGCTATGACATAGCAATAACCTGAATCTCTGACTAGCACTAATGAATATCAGTTGAGTGAATATCTTATTTATATCAAGATGACTGTATGTTTTGGTTATTTTGTGCTTCTCTAAAAGAAAATATACCACAAATGGGTGACATTAACAAACAAGAGTTTATTCTTTTACAGTTTTGGAAGCTAGAAGTCTGAGTTCAAAGTTCTAACATCTGGGTCAAAGCCCTTTGACATAGGGCTTCAGCTCTGTCTCTTGCTCCTGGCCCACGGACGAAGGAGGCTTTCTTCACTAGGGCAGGCACTGGCTGCCGAGTCTGACAAACCCAAAACCAACAAGAAAAAAGATACAGTCCCAATATTGCCAAACCACATTGCAGGCCATTGATTCAAGTCCTTAAGAGCCCCAAGATCAGCAGACAACATGGCAGGCTGCTGAACAATGACTCAGCTACATGCAGGATTCAAGCATGCCAAAAGCTGGAGACCATTCCTAAAGCTTCTCCTTATGTACTGGGAGCAGACCACATCCATAAGGCAGCTACTCAGCTGTTCACAGTAGATTCTACCATGGAATTCATTACCAGTCTCATCATGGAGATTACAACATCCAGATGCCCAGTCACTCAAAACCAGGCCCAGTCAAGTCCATGTGTAACATTAACTACCACAGTATACTCATGCTGTCAAGTCAGATCCAACTCATAGCAACCCCTCCTTGGGTTTCCGAGGTGGTATCACTACGGAAGTAGATCACCCAACCTTCATTCCGTATATATATATGTAACAAAATATTTGATCTTTCAACATTTTTACAAATCTAATTTGGTGAATTATTTATGTTCATCATATTGTACACCATTATCACTATATGTTTCTAAATTTTTCTGTCAACTTTAACAGAAGCTCTGTGTCCTCTAAACACTAATCCCCTTTACGCTTCCTACTGTAATAAAGTCTGGTCTCTATACATTTGCCTATATGAGACATTTCCTATGTATTACTTGTTAATAAAGTGAAAGAATAGGAGTAAAGAGAGAAAGTGGTGTGTCCAGAAGTGCTAAAAATTCTTGAATAAGAGCCTGATGTCTGTTGTCTATCATATCTATGAATGGTTGGAAAATGAATCATATTTTAAATAATTCTCTTCAGTTCAAATATCATAAATTTGGAGTCTCAACTAAAAATGCTTTGACAAAGTTTAAGCAGTGGATCACTGAAATTAAAATGGTTTTAAATAGTGTTTTGGATACCTAGTGCCTCTCTGTTGTTATGTGCCGTCAAGTCGGCCCCGACTCATAGCGACCCCTCCTTGGGTTTCCGAGGCAGTATCACTACGGAAGTAGGAATGCCCAACCTTCCTTCCGAGGAGTGGCTGGTGGGTTTGAACCGCCAGCCTTCTGGTTAGCAGTCAAGTGCCTTAGGCTCTGGTAGCATAGTGGCTAAAGCACTTGACTGCTAACCAGAAGGCTGGCGGTTCAAACCCACCAGCCACTCCTCGGAAGGAAGGTTGGGCAATCCTACTTCCATAGTGATACTGCCTCGGAAACCCAAGGAGGTGTCTCTATGAGTCGGGGCCGACTGGATGGCAAATAACAACAGCAACAACAATGTTACCAAACCACATGGCAGGCCATTCATTCAAGTTCATTGAAAGTCCCAAGGTCGGCAGAGCATGGCAGGCTGCTGAACAACGACAGGGCTACATGCAGAGTCCAAGTATGCCATAAGCTAGAGACCATTCCCCAAGGCTTCTCCTTATATACAGGAAGCAGACCACATCCCTAAGGCAGCTACTCAGATGCTTACAATAGATTCCACCATGGAGTTAATTACCAGTCTCATCATGAGGAATACTACATCCAGCTGCCCAGACACTCAACCAGGCCCAGCCACGTTGACACATAACTTTAACTACCACAAATAGTTACCATAAATCTCTTTTAAAAACTATCTATAAACTGTATTCCTCATTGCTTTGGTACATAAGATTAGCAATCCTGACTAATGCTGTTGCCATACATATACGCATTGTCATGAGGTTAATTCTGACTAATGGCAACCCCATATATTACAGAGTAGAACTTTCCCATATGGTTTTCTTAGCTACAATCTTTATGGCAGCAGATCACCAGGACTTTCTTCCATGGCACTGCTGGGTGGGTTAGAACCTTCAAACTTTAGGTTAGTCGTTGTTGTTAGGTGTTATCATGTCAATTCAAACTCATAATGGCCCATGTGATAAAATAGAACTGCCCCCATGGGGTTTCCTAGGCTGTAACCTTTATGGTTACAAATTGTAAGTTTTTTTTTTTCCCATGGATCAGAAGGTGGATTTGAACCATTGACATTTTGATTAGCAGCTGAGTCCTTAATCATTGCACCACCAGAGCTCCTATGGACTATAGTCAATTACAAATCATTTGTACAAACCAGAGATCTCTAGCACATATGTTGTTGTTACGTGCCATCAAACTGGTTATGTATAACTCATAGCAACCCTATGTAAAACAAAAACACTGCCCAGTCCTGCACCATTCTCACAGTTTTTGCTGTTTGAGCTCACTGGTGCAGGCACTGTGTCAATCCAGTTTTTCGAGGGTATTCTTCATTTTTGCCAGCTTTCTACTTTACCAGCATGATGTCCTTCTCTAGGGACTGGCCCATTCTGATAACTTGACTAAAGTGTGTGAGACAAAGTCACACCATATTCACTTCTAGAGAACATTCTGGCTGTACTTCTTCCAAGACAGATTTGTTCATTGCTCTGGTAGTCCACAGAATATTCTGTTTTCTTCACAAATACCTTAATTCAAGGACATCAGTTCTTCTTCAGTCTTCTTTATTCATTGTCCACTTCTGCATGCATATGAGGTGACTAAAAACACCATGGTGTGAGTCAAGTGCACCTGCCTCAGAGTGACAGCTTTGCTCTTTAACACTTTAAAGAGGTCCTTTCCAGTACATTTGTCCAGTGCAATATGTCATTTAATTTATTGACTGATTGATTTTGGATCCAAGTAAAATGAAATCCTTGACAACTTCAATCTTTTTATCATTTATCATGATGTTGCTTATTGGTCCAGTTGTGAGGATTTTTGTTTTCTTTCTGTTGAGGTGTAATCCATAGTGAAGGCTGTAGTCTTTGGTCATCAGTAAATGCTTCAAGATTTCTTCATTTTCTTCAAATAAGTTTGTGTCACCTGCATATTGCAGATTTTAATGAGTCTTCCTCCAATCCTGATGCCATGTTCTTCTTCATATAATCCAGTTTGTCAGATTATTTGTTCAGTATACAAATTGAGTAAATATGGTGAAAAGATCCAGCCCTCACATACGCTTTTCTTGATTTTAAACCACACAGCATACCCATGTTCTGTTTGAATGATTGCTTCTTGACCTATGTACAGGTTCCTCATGAGCTCAATTAAGTGTTCTGGATTTCCCATTCTTTGAAGTATTATCCATAACATTTATGATCCACACAGCTAAATGTCTTTGCATAGTCAATAAAACACAAATAAACCTTTTTCTGGTATTCTCTGTTTCAGTAGTGATTCCCTGACATCAACGGTGATATTCCTTGTTCAATGTCCTCTTGTGAATCCTTGTAGCACATATGTATTTTACAAATTTCACATTTTTAAAATACAGAAACAATAAAATAAATAATGTTTTAACAAAGTTAACTGCAATCAGATTTTTCACATCTAAGATACGTATTCCCTATCTTAAACGCTTCCTTTGCAAATGATTAGTAGGCTTTTCTACTGGAACAAGGGAAAGCATTTTTTAAGTCAATTTTCTTTCAACATCCCCTCTATAAGTCCTCCCTTGGAATTGGTATAAGGGCAAAAATCTCATTAGAATTCTTCAGTTGAAATAAGACTTTGGCTTGAAGTTGTTGAAAATTTTAGAGAACCAAAATGTTCTCCAGACACTAAGAGCCAAACTTGTACCTCTGAAAATTAAGTATGGAGAATTATTCACTTGGAGGATTATTTTATTATGCAGTAGACTCACTGCCAGGAAAAATATCATGGTTTTAGACCTAGTTATCTTTTATTCTCCTTTATAGTAGACTTAAAGTAGCTTTCCTTTATTTTTTGAGGCACCCTGAAGGGAATGGGAATGCTTTCCCAATTAAACACTGTTTGAGCAAAGATGGAAATTATGGCATTTATGCCAGAAATTACATTCAGGCTCTCTCATTTTCCTTTATAGGAAATATGGTGGTCAGTTTCACCATGGATATTCATTTTTATTCTAAATATAACAACTAGTACAGTTTTGTGCTAAGAACTCACTAATTTTGTCTGTGTGTTTGTATATATGGATTAGTGATGTCCTATTGTTCTCATTTATGTTACAATGAGCATTTTACCCCATCCATTCTGAGTTTTTTCAGAGTTCCAAGATAGTCATCTAGTAACTACACTCTACTGTGCTCTACTGGGTTCCTTCCATCTCTCTTCATAAATCATCTTATCCATTCCCTAAAAGACTTGTTTCTCTTCTGAACTCACTCCATGTTTGCTTGTTGTTTTCTTAAATATATGCTGCTGCTATTGTTGTTAGGTGCCATGGAGTCATCTCTGACTTATTGTGACCCTATGTACAACAGAACAAAACACTGCCCAACCCTGTGCCAGCCTCATAATCCTTTCTATACCTGAGCCTATCATAGCAGCCACTGTGTCTATCCATCTTGTTGAGGGCCTTCCCCTTTTTTGTTTACCCTCCACTTTACCAAGCATATCTTCTTCAAGGAAGGATACCTTCTGACAACATGACCAAAGTAAGTGAGACAAACTCTGACCACTTTTGCTTCCAAGAAGCATTCTGGCTTCACTTCTTCCAGGACAGATTTGTTAGTTCCTTTGGCAGTCCATGGTACTTTCATTATTCTTCACCAACATCACAACTCAAAAGCATCAACTCTTCTTCAGTCTTCATTATTCATTGTCCAACTCTCACATGCATATGAAGTGATTGAAAATGCCATGGCTTGGGTTAGGCACAACTTAGTCTTCAAGGAGACATCTTTGCTTGGTTCCACAATCAACACAAAAATAAGCAACAGTCTAGACATCAGATGATGTATTGCACTGGGCAAATCTGCTGCAAAAAAAATCTCTTTAAAGTGCTGAAGAGCAAAGATGTCTCCTTGAAGACTAAGGTGTACCTAACCAAAGCCAAGGTATTTTCTTACATATATGTTGTTGTTGTTGTTGTTAGGTGCCATTGCATTGTCTCTGACTCATCATGACCCTATGCACAGCAGAATGAAACACCACCTGGTCCCACGCCAGCTCCATGATCCTTGCCATACTTGACCCATCATTGCTGCCACTGTGTTAATCCATCTTGTTGAGGGCCTTCCCCTCTTTTGTCAACCCTCCATCTTACCAAGCATGACATCCCTCTCCAGGGAATGGTCCCTTCCGATAACATAACCAAAGTAGGTGAGATGAAGGCTGGCATTCTCGCTTCCAAGGAGCATTCTGGATGCACTTTTTCCAGGACAGGTTTGTTAGTTCTTTTAGCAGTCCATGGTACTTTCGGCATTCTTTGCCAGCACCACAACTCAAAAGCATCAATTTTTCTTCATTCTTTGTTTTTCATTGTCCATCTCTCACATCCATATCAGGCAATTGAAAATATCATGGGTTGTGTCAGGGATGCCTTAGTTCTCAAGAAGACATCTTTGGTCAACACTTGAAAGAGGTCCTTTGCATCTATTTTTCCCAGTGCTATATGTCATCTGATGTCTTGGCTGCTGCTTCCATTGGTGTTGATTAGAAGCAAACAATGTGAAGTCTTTGACAACTTCTATCTTTTCTCCATTTATCATGATGCTGCTTATAGGGCCAGTTGTGAGGATTTTGTTTTCTTTATGTTAAAATGTAATCCATACCACAGACTGTATTCTTTAACTTTCAGCAGTAAGTGCTTGAAGTTATCCTCACTTTCAGCAAGCAAAGTTGTGTCATCGGCGTTTCACAAGTTGTTAAATTTCCTCCAATCCTGATGCCATGTTCTTCTTCATACAGTCCAGCTTCTCAGGTTATTTTTCAGCTTATAGATTGAATAAGTATGGTGAAAGGTTACAACCCAGGCACACTCTCTTCTTGATTTAAAACCATGCAGTGTCACCTTGTTCTGTTCGAATGACAGCCTCCTGGTCTATGTACAGGTTCCTCATGAGTACAATTAAGTGTTCTGTAATTCCATTCTTCTCAATGTTATCCATAATTTGTTATGATCCACACAATGAAGTGTTTTTGCATAGTCAATAAAACACAAGTAAACATCTTTGTGGTATTCTTTGCTTTCAACCAAGATCCATCTGATATCAGCACTGATATCTCTCATTCCACATCCTCTTTTGAATCCAGCTTTGACTTATGGAAGTTCTCTGTCAATATACTGCTGCAATCATTTTTTAATTATCTTCAATAAGATTTTACTTGCATGTGATGTTAACGATATTGCTCGATTTTTCCACATTCTGTGGGATCACCTTTTTTGGAATGGGTACAAATATGGATCTCTTCCAGTCAGTTGGCCAACTAGCTGTCTTCCAAATCTCTTGGTATAACTGAGTGAGTGCCTCCAGTGGGGCATCCGTTTGTTGAAACATCTCAATGATTATTCCATTAATTCCTGGAGACTTGTCCTTTGCTAATTCCTTCAGTGCAACTTCAGCTTCTTCTTTCAATACCACTGGTTCTTGAACATATGTCACCTCCTGAAATACATGAAGATCGACCAGTTCTTTTTGATACGGTGACAGTATATTCCTTCTATCTTCTTTTGATGCTTCCTGCATCATTCAGTATTTTACCCAGAGAATCTTTCAATATTGCAACTCAAGGGTTAAAGTTTTTCTTCAGTTCTTTCAGGTTAGGAAATGGAGAATGTGTTCTTTCTTTTTGGTGTTCTAACTCCGGGTCTTTGCACAATTCATAATATTATTTGCCTTTGTCTGCTTGAGCTGCTCTTTGAAATCTTCTGTTCAACTCTTTTATCTTATCATTTCTTCCATATGCTTTAGCTACTCTTTGCCCAAGGGCAAATTTCAGAGTTTCTTCTGACATCCATTTTGGTCTTTTGTTCTTTTCTCATCTTTTTAATGATCTCTTGCTTTCTTCATGGATGATGTTCTTGATGCCATCCCACAAATTTTTCAGGTTTCTGATCACTGGTGTTCAATGCCTTCTAAGTAGCATTGATGCTGGAAACTTTGTCATTCTTTAGATGGTCTGTAAATTCAGGAGGGATATACTCAAAGTCATATTTTGGCTCTCATGGGCTTATTTTAATTGCATTCAACTTCAAATTGCACTTGCCTATGAGCAGTTAATGGGCTGTTCTACAATTAGCTCCAGGCCTTGTTTTGGGTGAAGATATTGAGCTTTTCCATCTCCTCTTGCCACAGATGTAGTCAATCTGATTCCTGTGCACTCCATCTGGTGAAGTCCACATGTATAGCTGTCATTTGTGTTGCTGAAAAAAAAAAAAAAAAAAGGTATTTTCAATGAATAAATTGTTTGGTCTCACAAAATTCTATCATGCGATATCCAGCATTATTTCTGTCACCAAGGCCAAATTTCCAACTGCTGGTGATGCTTCTTTGTTTCCAATTTTTGCATTCCAGTCACCAGTGATAATTAACACATCTTACTTGCATATTTGGTCAATTTTAGACTGTAACAGTTGATAAAAATCTTCAATTTCCTCATCTTTGTCTTTGGTGGTTGGTGTGTAATATATGTATACATGTATGAATACATATAAATATATATATATACACATAAACACACACACACACACACACATATATATATATATGAACTCTGGTGGTCTAGTGCCTAAGATTTTGACTGCTAACCAGAAGCTGGTGGTTCAAACCCACCAGCCACTCCTCCTCAGAAGGAAGGTTGGGCAATCTACTTCCATAGTGATACAGCCCCAGAAACCCAAGGAGGGGTCATTATGAGTTGGATTTGACTTGACAACAGTGAATTTGTTTTTTGGTTAGGTTTTAAAAAAGGAGGTGGGCAACTTTGAATATAGTATTTCAGAATTTCATTTAATAGGAACCTTGCCTGCTCTCTCTCTCTCTCTACAAGTACACACACACACACACACACACAGAGACATACACACACACATTCTTCAAAGGAGGATCAGTAAATTATATAGTAGAAAACATAAAGAAGTATAAATCAGAAAACATGGTTCTAGGGTTAGTTGCCAACTTGATTTGGATATGTAGTGAGGAAAGCACTTAATCAGTCTGGGCCCTCCTTTCTTCCTTTTTGATTAATTCAATAAGCACATATTACATGCTTAGGTACCTAGTCATGTTTAAGGTGTACTAGGTCCTTAACCTCATAGAACCTTGGTTTTAGTGAGAGTTAATAAATTACATACAAGGGATTCACCAGCAAGATGGTGGACTAGGCAGAAAGACTGCACAGACCCTCTTCAACAAAGAAAAGGGAACCCAATTAACACAGATACAGAAGATAATCCTGGACCACTTAGCAGAAGAATTTGCATGAAAATACTAAAAAAGGAGCATGTGGAGCTGCCGTCTGGCAGTGATCCTGAGCAATCCTGATGGCACAGCTTAGAGATTCCTGAGTGGTGGTAAGACCTAAGAATTAACCAAAAAAATCAGCCCTGCTAGCCAGGACTGCACAGAGGACTGTGCACGGTGGCTGGGGAATAAACAGAGAAGGTGAAGAGAAAGGCAGGCTGAGCTGTGGACTTTTCCTGGTACAGAGGGTGCCGCCATTTTGAAGGATTAAAAGCGGCTTGACTATTTTTGATATTTAAAGAGACAGTGCTCTGGCAGATTCCTGGTGCTTGAGAACACATTCTGCTCTCCAGCAACCCCAAGGACACTCCAGACCCACAAGACTGAAAAGGTGCAACATTCCTCTTGTTACTCTTATACCCCATAAGACACAACTACACCCACACCTCCTGCAACTTCACTTACTGAGCTAGAGCCACTACCTCCTTCTCCATCAATGAGCCAATGATAAAAAAACCACCAAGAAGA
>NW_006921753.1:6114175-6122340 GCF_000298275.1 Orycteropus afer afer
AACAAAGATGAACCCTTTTGCACATACAGTACTATGTTGTCAGTGAAGGCAAACATGGGTATATGGGTGGATAGATGGGTGGACAGACTGAAAGATTAAGTATATCTATGAAATGGGGAGTGTATCCAAGAACATATAGGGTGGGCAGACAATGGTCCTAGAAGTTTAAGGGAATGATCAGAATTCCCAGGTGCATAGAAGAGCTGACAAGGGGCAAGGTTTTGGTCACAGCCAGCTACTCAGACGGACTGAGTAGTTGAACTTGTGGGCTTGGGACCATAGTGGCAGGGGACATCAAGCTCAGTTTGCATAACATACTATACAAAACATTGTTCCACCTTCTACTTTGGTGAGTAGCAACTGGGATCTTAAAAGCTAGCAAACTACCATCCAAAAGCAATGATGGGTCTCTCCTCATCCAGAGCAAAGAAGAATGAAGAAAACCAAAATTCATGGAAATAATTAGTCCTCGTCACTAGCACACCATCTGATCTGTAGCCTATATGACTATGAGACTGGAAGAACTAGATGGTACCCAGCTACCACTGTCATCCACTTGGAAGGGGATCTATGTAGGAGATCTTTGATAGAGAGGGAGAACAATGTGGAACAAAACTCAAAATCATTTGGAGGGAAAAAAAAAAGGGGGTGGGGGACCAGGTTTGCTGGTCCAGTAGAGCCTGGTGTAACCATTGAGACTATGGCCCCTAGCTGCCCTTCAGGTCTGGAATTGAACCCACACCTGTGGTTTCCAGCCAAACAAAAGACAGGCATATGAGCTTGACATTTACCTCAAGTAGATACTCTCCTTGGAGAGAACAATCATGGGAGAAAGAATGGCTGCTTATGCACAGGGAGACAGCTCAGGGGGCAGTAGTCCATGGAGGGATGGACATGGGGAAGAGGTACCTACGGGGAGCAAGTGAGAGGGGAGCTGTTGCATTGTGGTAAACTGTGGTCAATGTCATGAGACAAAGTATATGTGAACTGCTGTATGGAAAGTACATTTGCTTTGTAAATCTTCACCCAAATCACAATAAAAAATAAATAAATAGATAAATTATAAACAAGTAATCAAATGAATATATACAATTCTTTAGATTTTATAATTGCTTTAAATGAGTAAGCCTGATAATTTTTTAGAAAATGATAGATGACAGGAAGAAGACTATGTTTAAACAAATAGATAGGAAAAATCATCTCTGAGGAGACATTATTTGGATTGAAACCTGAATAATGAGAAGGACCCAGGTGGAGGATCAGTCATAGGGAGAGCAAAAAGGGCAGCCAAAAATTGTCAATTTGAGTACATTTATTCTTCTTCATTATAATACATCTACACATTTGCAAAGGTCAGAGGACTTTTTTGTTTGTTTGTTTTAGTTTTTGTTTTTAACTGTAGGCAAATTTTCTAAAAATATTACCTCTACATATCTGTGGGAAAGACACAGATAATATCCACATCTTCAGACATAAAATATGAACTATTAAAAGGTTAAATATTTATTATTAGTGACATAGCCAAAGCAAATGTCCATGTTTTCTTGGACTGAACTCCTTCCCCATAATTGATTAACAAATACTAGATTGCCCAAAAGCCATGATAATGATTCCCTGAGGATTTCTCTGTGGTTTCACTTTTCAATTCCTAACACATACATACACATACCACTCACTGTAACTTTAATCTCATCTCTATTTCTCTCTGTCCAATTCTCTTACTTCTCTCTGCAACCACCTTTTAAGCTTTATTTATCAGTAAGTGGTAAAAAATAACTCACATAAATCTCTGCTATCCACAATCATTTGGCAGAGATATATCTCACTTCAAAATTTCTGGAATGCAAAATTAAATGGCTTAGCTTAGGCATGTATCTATCTGTAGACCTGATGTTTCTGTGGACAATGAAAATTGTCAAAGAAATAGGTAACAGCAGAGTAGACCCAATGTTCAATTCTCCAGTGAAATTCATTAAATTTTGATTCCTCAATGATTAGTAAGGAAACTGTAAAAGACCTAAGACTATAAAGAACTAAATAATCCTTAAAATTTTCTTTGACTTTGAACAAGCTATCTATCATTCTGGCTAGGATTACACAAGAAATTTGAGGTCCACATTGTATGAACAGGAATAGAATTTGATTATGACTCAGATGATGTCAGGTATAATGGAAAGATTTCAGCTTTGCCATTAACAATTTTTTGGCTTTGGGAAAGTTATTTCACCTGATAGTGAATTTTGTCTGAAACAGTGAGGTTAAGAAGTGTCCCCTGATTTTTGAGCTCTGAGAAATGACAAAGGAGCATCATGCCCTCACATATTACGATATAAGATCCATTTCTGTTCTTGTTCATTATTCCCATAAGAATTATGAATGATTTTCTTACTTGCCTCTGTAAAACCACACCACCCATTTGTCAGTCTGTCATACTTGGATGACTTGTATGTTGCATTGATGCTGGAAACTTTATCACCAATATTTCAAATATCAACAGGGTCACCCATGGTGGACAGGTTTCCACAGAGCTTCCACACTAACACGGACTAGAAAGAAAGAACTGATTGGTGATCTCCTTCTGAAAATTAGCCAATGAAAACCTTATAAATCACAAGAAAACATTATCCAATATTTTGCTAAAGATGAGCATCCTAAGTTAAAATGTATCTCATTATAATCACAACAATTAATTCAAACATATCAGTGATGATGAAGATGGTGCAGAACCTAGCAGTATTTCATTCTGTTATGCCTAAGGTTACCCTGAGTCAGAGAACTCACAAGAACAAAAAATAAAGCTCCAGTCCTTCCTTCTTTCATTTGAAATATTTTGTATTCATGAAGGTTATCGTTACTGTAACACTCTGAATAAAATCACATTTACAATTGTCTGGTACATTTTGTCTATCATAAATCTCTCTGAACCCTGTTTTCTTCATTTGTATGTCTTAAATGTTTGGGGGTCACACATGTGTTGCAGAGTTTCAAGTTTGTTAAAGTTGACAAAGGAGCGTGTTTTCAATTCAGCTTTTACAAACAAGAAATAAAATAATTACTTTCACCATAATAACCAAATCAACCTTTAGAACCTTTGAATGTACCTCGAGTGAGTATGCACAATAGGCATTAAAAATCTGATTAGTATGCCCATGATTTTCTCACGCAGTCTGTTTACCACACAGCTGAGCACTGTTCACCACCATGGTATATTTTTTTACTCATACAGTTTTAATTTGTTTTGATTCTTAGTCACATCTAGAATAATTTACAGCATAATTAAATAGTTTAAAGACCAGAATAATAAAGAACATTTTTTGTAAAATATCACAAACTTTATTTTTGCAGTTTAAACAATTAGTTTGCAAATTCACATTAAGTTGATCTTCATTAGATCCACAAGTTACATCCATCTGTTAGAAACCCTCACATAGATTATAATTTCTATACAATGCTATACTTCTTAAAAAATAATTATTATAAAGATAGTATGATGTCAATGACAACTCATTTGGAAATAAAGACAATTCACAAGTATGATGTGTTTTATGTGCAGAAGTGAAGAGAAATGGTAGTTTGAAATTTTCTTTAAAATAATCAGTTATCAACAAAGAACAAACTTTTGAAAAGTTGAAACTCTTTTAAGTGTAACATAACAGCAAAATAAATACTAGCTTACACCATTATGTTGGTCCTTTATTAATGATGTATATCTGCTTTAAAATTTCATCTTTAATATACATTTGGCCTTAAATGCCAACTTGATGTAATGTCATTTGACAGCTTATCGATAAATCAAGCTTTTTTTTTTTTAACATGACAAATTTTAAATTAATTTACTGGAATAGAGATCCTGGCTGAAAGCAAGGAATACCAAAAAGATGTTTACTTGTGTTGTACTGACTATGCAAAGACATTTGATTGTGTGAATCGTAAATATTACGGATAACATTGTAAATAATGGAAATCTCATAACACTTAGTTGTGCTCCTGCAGAACTTGCACATAGACCAAGAGGCAGTCATTAAAATAGAACAAAAGGATACTTAGTGGCTTAAAATCAGGAAAAGTGTGCATCAGGGTTATATCTTTTCACCATATTTATTTAGTCTCCATCCTGAGCAAATAATCCACGAACTGGACTATATGAAGAAGAATGTGACATCATGATTGAAAGAAGACTCATTAACAGCCTACAATATGCAGGTGACACATCCTAGCTTGCTTGCTTAAAGTGAAGAGAAGTTGAAGCACTTATTGATGAAGAAAATTAATAGATATGTCCACAAAATAATAGCCAGAAAAGGAGCTATTTCTCTAGGTTTCAAAATAAGAGGAAAGAAACTCAGTTATTCATAATTCACTAATTTGGAATTTGCAATAAAAAGGTGATGAATTAAGTTCAAATCAATATTTGTTCTACCAATGAAAAAGTGGGCAAAATAAACATATAAAATATACTGAAATACTTACTTAAGAGAAAAACCTATATTAAGTTTTTACCTTTTATACTTTTTCAATGTAATTGTGTTAGTCTAAGTAGTTGAAATTATCATATACTATTACAACATAAAGTAACCCTGGTGGCACAATGGTTAAAGCACTCAGCTGCTGATTTTTCATAGCATGCTATGGCTAGAAAATCCCTAAGTATCTATCATTTTTGTGTATGTATGTGTTTATCTAAAATTTCTCTCACTAGAACATATACTCTCAAAGACTGCATCGTGGGTGTTCTAGTTACCTAGTGCTGCTCTGATAAGAACATACCACAAATGGGATGGTCTTAACAAACAGGAGTTTATTCTCTCACAGTTTGGAGGCTAGAAGTCCGAGTTCAAAGTGCCAGGCTCTAGGGACTGGGTGAAAGCCCCTCGACCTTGAGCTTCAGCTCTGCCTCTTGCTCCCAGCCCACTGAAGCTAGAGGCATGTCCTCACTCAGGCAGCTACTGGCTGCTGAGGCTAACAAGCCCAAGGGGGACAAATAAAATGGCACAGTCCCGAAGTTACCAAACCATATGGCAGGCCATTAATTCAAGTCCATTTAAGTCCCAAGGTAGTCAGAGCACGGTAAGCTGCTGAACAATGACACAGCTACATGCAGGGTCCAAGTGTGCCATAAGCTAGAGACCATTCCCAAAGCTGTTTCTTATATGTGGGAAGCAGACCACATACCACATACCCAAAGGCAGCTACTCAGCTGCTCACAGTAGATTCCACCATGGAGTTGATTACCAGTCTCATTATGGGGAATACTACATCCAGCTGTCCAGCAACTCAACCAGGCCCAGCCAAGTTGACACACAAACTTAACCACCACAATGGGTTTAATTTGTTTTTCCATTTTCTAGTATTATATCATAGGAATGTGATTTTAAGGGAAAACACTGTTATGAATTAAATTGTTTCCTCCAAAAAGAAAAAAACAAAAGGAAAAATGTTCTAAATATGACCCTGTTTACAAACAGTTGTTTTCTTCTGTTAACAATGTCATACCAGAGTAGGGTGGGTCCTAAACCTAATCACTTCTGAATTATAAAAGCAGCAGAATAGACACAGAGATACACACCAGGAGAAGTGGGAGACAGACAATGTGGACACATACATGTACAAATCAAGAAATGGCAAGAATTACTAGGAGCTACTACAAGCTGAAATAGACAAAGAATGATCCTCTCCTAGAGCTAAGCAATGATTCAAATTTTGAAGCTCCTGAGCTAAGAAAATAGATTTATGTTCTCTCAAGCCATCAATTCATATTTCTGTTACCACAGTACTAGGTAAATAAGGCACATATCAATATCAGGTTAGAATTATTAAACATAGTGTTTAACATTTAGCCCAAACTTTAATTTATGGTACATTAAATAATAGTATATGTCACTTATTAGCAAGTGATATACTCTGTTATTGTTAAATGTCTTTATGTCAGTCTGGCTCATAGTGATCCCAAGTACAGCAGAATGAAACTCTGCCCAGTCCTGAGCCAGCCTCACAATACTTGCTATGTTTGAGCCCATTGTTGCAGTCATTGTGCCAATTCATCTCATTAAGGGTCTTCCTCTTTTTCACTGACCCTCTATTTTACCAAGCATGATGTCTTTCTGCAGGGACTGGTACCTCCTGATAATATATCCAAAGTTTGTGAGATGAAATCTTGCCATCCTCACTTCAAAGGAGCATTCTGACTATACTTCTTCCAAGACAGATTTGTATTTCTTCTAGCAGCCCATGGTATATTCAACATTTTTCACCAAAACCATGATTCAAATGCATCAAATCTTCTTTGGTCCTCCTTATTCACTGTCCAGCTTTCATGTGCGTAAGAAGAGATTGAAAATACCATAGCTTGGATCAGGTACACCATAGACTTCAAAGAGATATCTTTGCTTTATAAGACTTTAAAGAGGTCTTTTGCTGCAGATTTGCCCAACATAACACGTTGTTTGAGTCTCTGACTGATACTTCCATGGGCATTGACTATGAGTCTAAGTAAAATGAAATCCTTCACTACTTCAATCTTTTCTCCATTTATCATGATTGGCTGCTAAACTCAAGGTTGGAGGTTCAAACCAGTCCATCTTCTCCATGGAAGAAAGACCTGGCAAACTGCTTTTACAATTATTGTTGGCTAGATTTTCAGGCCTGTCTTTTTAGGCACCTCTGGGTGAGTTTGAACTGACAGTCTTTTGACTGGTCACATACCAGCTTGTGCCATCCAGGGACTCTGTTACTTGTTTAGTCCTGTAAATATTTTACCTAACTATGCTATTACTAAAGAGTTTAAAATCCAGGCTACTTCTCTGATCCAAAGACCTAAAAAGATTCCTTCACTCCAGATTAGTTTCCACATTCATATTTATCACATATCTAACCTGGAAGTAATGAACAAGAAGTAACTATAATCAAAAGCATGAGCCCTGAAGCAGAAGTGAATAAAATCCTGGCCTTGCTACTTAAACCCTCTGTTCCTTTTCTTCCTCTTTTGTGGGCATGGGGATAACACTTCAACATCAAGAGATTTCTGTGAAGATTAAGTTAATTTAACAAACAAAACACTCAGAACAAAGCTTCAATAACTATGATTCATCATTATAGTATCATTTATGATCTTATGTCCAAAGGAAGTATTGTAATTTTTATGACTTCACTTATAAACTGTGTTTTAGAAAACTTCAAAACCTTTTAAATCTTCAAAATAGGTATATATAAGGGAATCATAAAAAATATTACCAGGAAATAATAAATCTATAAACAAGTAGCAGTATTATTCTTGTACATTATGACTAGAAAAAGAGATTCCATAATAAGTTACTTGTATAAGAAAATATTGTGTGTAAAAGTCCAACGGTTTGTTTTCCTCCTTCCTTTCTGCTTTCTGAATGATGATTACACTATTAGTCCAAGAATACTGCCCATGTGCCACCTTTGTCTAACCTCTAATTCAAACTTATAAAATGGCTCTGTTTTCCTCCTCCACAACCTCACCACAAATAAGTTAATGAAATGGCAAAAGTCCAACTAAGTGCTGAACATGGTATATATTAAGAAGAATCTGCAGGAATGCAGATGATTAAATCCTTGTTCTTAAGGAGATTAAACAAAGAATAAGCATAATAGGGCAAGGAAAGAATAGTGAGCCCAGGTTCTAACCTTTCTAATTATATACATTTCCCTAGAATACTCCCAGAAATGTAACAAACATATTTTTCTTCAAAGTTAAATATTTATCTGACTACCTTTAAGTTTTTTAGTCAGTCTCCATATATATGCATATCATTAGTAAATACAGAAGGCATTGTTCAAAATGCAATTTTCTCCCTGGAACCATTCTGTTCCACATATTTTGTTGTGTTTTACCATATCCTCTAAAAAATAAAAATAGAACCTGCTTACAGTCAGACATGATAGATGAAATTTGCCATTTTTTAGACAGTAATCATGAAGTTCTTTACACATATGATTTCTCCAAAGTAGTATTTAGGCTATGGTGTTCAAATCTGTTCAAAATTTCCCTATATTTTTTATTTGCACAGAGAATTACTTCAACATTAGTAGATAGCAAGTTTTTTCATATTGAACATATATATATATATATGTTGTTGTTGTTGTTATGTGCCGTCGAGTCAAACCCGACTCATAGCGACCCCTCCTTGGGTTTCCGAGGC
>NW_006921753.1:6122845-6131890 GCF_000298275.1 Orycteropus afer afer
GCCACTCCTCGGAAGGAAGATGGGCAATCTACTTCCACAGTGATACTGCCTCTGAAACCCAAGGAGGGGTTGTTCCAAGTCGGGTCTGACTTGATGGCACATAACAACAATGACAACAACATATGTAGTATGACAAAGAGGTTAATTGATTTGCCCAGGACTACACAGCATGTCTAGGTTCAGACTGAGATTAGAAATTTGTTGTTATAGCTTCCAGTTTAAGGCACTGTTGACTAGAGCAAAGAGCGCACATGTATACTTAGCTTACAAGTGGTGTGTGGCTTGCAAAACTCTTTCAAATAACTGACAAAGTTCTAGAAAAGCTCACCAATTGTAACGGCTTTTTTTCCCCTGCTTTAGCACCTCAGAGTCAAAGTTCTCATAGCTATTTTTTTATCTGTAAAGACTCACATTTATTTTTGTCTTCCCACAAAACTAGTATCATGCTGTCAATATCTTAAAGGGAAATGTACCTCTTATGCATCTAGAATGTTCTGCAATAAAAGTCCTGCTTTTATAAATTCAATAATGATTTCAATGACCTTTGATAAACAAGGGCCCAAATGTGTATAAAGTATGATTTTTGTAATAGAGCATATCAAAACCAACTCACTAGAAAGTTCTGAGTGCCAGTACAGTCTGGAGAGTTACTGTTTCACACCACTGTTGTTGTTAGGTACCATCAAGTTGTCTCTTATTCATAGCAACTCTATGAGCAACAGAAAGAGGCACTTCCCAGTCCTGCACCATCCTCATAATTGTTGCTGTGTTTGAGACCATTGTTGTACCTATTGTGTCAATCCATGTCATTGAGGGTCTTCCACTTTTTCACTGGTCTCTACTTTACCAAGTATGATGTCTTTCTCCCATACGCAGATCCAAAACTTCAGACCATCCACAAGATGAATCTACTTTCCTCAAACTTCTGGTCAGAATCCTTCATCTTCTAACCAGATTTCTCTTATTTACCACCATGTTCTCTGTCTCATCATGTTGTTGTTGTTGTTATGTGCCGTCGAGTCAGCCCCGACTCATAGCGACCCCTCCTTGGGTTTCCGAGGCAGTATCACTACGGAAGTAGGATTGCCCAACCTTCCTTCCAAGGAGTGGCTGGTGGGTTTGAACTGCCAGCCTTCTGGTTAGCAGTCAAGTGACTTAGCCACTATGCTACCAGAGCTCCCCTGTCTCATCATAGTACCAACCAAAAAACCTAGGAAGGAACCAAATTTGGACTGTGTCTGCAGGTACAGGAGCAAGTGACATATATCCTTTCTTCTAATCAGCTACAAAGCCAAACCAAAACTAAACTCACTGCCGTGAAGTCAGATCTGACTTACAGCAACCCCTCCTTGGGTTTCTGAGGCAGTATCACTATGAAAATACATTGCCCAATCTTCTTTCTGAGGAGTGGCTGGTGGGTTTGAACCACCAGCCTTCTGGTTAGTAGTCAAATGCCTTAGGCACTACGCCACCAGAGCTCCTTAGTGCAGGCGTTATGGGGAATCAACTCTGGCTAATCTGATTGAAATATATTTTGGCAATGCCTAGAAAGGAGACACTTGCTACTTAAGAAGATGGACTTTTAGTTTTAATATCTTCAAAATGAGGATATGAAGAGACACAAGCATAAAGATCCCTTTGAGTTCTAAATTCTTTTTCTTTTTTTTTTTTGAGTTCTAAATTCTTAAATCCTTTAAGAACAGCAAACAAAACAATAGAATTTTAGAGGTCATAGGTGCTTTGGAGAGCTTGTGATGACAATTACAACCCACTTAGCAGATCCATGTAGGATATCCCAGAGAACTGCTTCTATAAAGACTACAACCAAGAAAACCCTATGGAGAAGTTCTACTCTGAAACATAGGGGTTGTCACTAGTTGGGCTAACTCCATGGATGCCAACAACAAAAATCACAGGTACCTTGGAGAATATCTGGCCTAATGCTTTTTATTTCTTTTCTTTATTTTATTTTTTTGCCAATTGAGCTTGATATTCCCTGCGACTATGGTCTCGAGCCCACAGATTCAACTACTCGGTCCCTCTGAGTAGCTGGCTATGACCAAGAAATGACTATAACCTTGCCTCTTGTCAGCTCTACTATACACCTGGGAATTCAGATCATACACATAAACTTATAGGACCATTGTCTGCCAACCCTATACATGTTCTTGAGTATACTCCCCGCTTCATGGACATACCTACTAGTTAGACTGTCCATCCATCTGTCCACCCATCTGTCCACCCATATACCCATGTTTGCCTTCACTAACAACTCAGTACTGCATGTGCAAAAGGGTTCATCTTTGTTGTCTATACCTCCCATGTACCTCTCTATGCCTTTCTCTTGCTCAATGTCACCATATTGATCACTCACATTTGGTACATTACCCCTCTCTTTTCCCAAATAAATACTTATCTCTACCCATCTAACAGTGTTCCTTCCCTCCCCTCCCACCTCTTGTAACCAACAAAGAAAATTTCCTTCCATAGATAAACGTTTCCTTGACTTTTACAATAATGGACTAAATACAATATTTATCCTTCTGTGATTGACTTATTTCACTCAGCATAATGTCCTCCAAGTTCATCCATGTTATTCGATGTTTTGCAGATTCTACATTATTCTTTAGGATTTCATAGTATTCCACTGTGTGTATGTACCGTAATTTGGTTATCCATTCCTCAGTTGATGGACATCTAGGATGTTTTCATTTTTTGGCTATTGTAAATAGTGCTGCGATGAACATGGGTGTGCATGTCTGTTCTTGTCATGGCTCTCACTTCTTTAGCATATATACCTAGTGATGGAATGGCTGGATCAAATGGTATTTCTAGCTCCAGCTTTTGAAGGAATTGTCATACTGCATTCCACAATGATTGTACCATTTTACAGTCAGTCCCACCAGAAGTGTATGAGAGTCCCAATCTCTCCATATCCTCACCAGCATTTGTTATTTTCTGCCTTGTTGAACTTTTCTACTAGTGCTGGAGCAAGATGGTATCTCATTGTTGTTTTGATTTGCATCTCTCTCATAGCTAATGATTGTGAGCATTTCTTCATATGTTTGTTGGCCGCTTGAATATCCTCCTTGGTGAAATGTCTATTCATGTCTTCCGCCCATTTTTTTTAATTGGATTGTTTGTCTTTTTGTTATTCAGGTGTTGGTGTTTTCTATAAATTCTAGAGATAAGTCCCTTGACAGATATGTCATTATCAAATATTATTTCCCAATCAGTAGATTCTCTTTTGACTCTTTTGGAGAAGTCTTTGAAAGCACACAAAAATTTAATTTTTAGAAGGTCCCAATCATCTGGTTTCTCTTCTGCTGTCTGTGCATTTTGAGTTATGCTTGATAGTCTATTTATGCCATATATTAGGACCCCTAAATATGCTCCTAGTTTTTCCTTGAAGAGCTCTATAGTTTTAGGTTTCACATTTAAGTCTTTGATCCATCTGGAGTTCTTTTTTGTGTATGGTGTGAGGTACAGATCTTGTTTCATTTTTTCTGCAAATAGATCTCCAGTTTTGCCAGCACCATTTATTAAACAAACTTTCTCTTCCCCATTTAATGGATTTTGGCCCTTTGTCAAAGATCAGCTGACCATAGGCCCATGGATCTATTTCTGGGTTCTCAATTCCATTCCATTGGTCTATGTATCTGTCATTAAACCAATACAGGCAGTTTTGACTACTGTGGCTATATAGTAGTAGGTTTTGAGATCTGGCGGTGTGAGGCCTCCTACTTTGTTCTTCTTCTTCAATAGTGCTTTGCTTATCTGAGGTCTCTTTCTTTTTCATATATAGTTAGAGATTGGTTTTCCCATATCCCTAAAGAATGTTGATGAGATCTGTACTGGAATTGCATTGAATGTATACATTGCTTTGGGTGGAATTGACATTTCCACAATGTTCAATCTTTCTATCCATGAGCATGGGATGTTCTTCCATTTATGTAGGTCTCTTATGGTTTCTTGAAATAGTTCTTTATAGTTTTCTTTGTACAAGTCTTTTGTGTCCCTTGTAAGATTTATTCCCAAGTTTTTTTGTTTTTTGTTTTTTTTTGGTAGCTATTGGAAATGATATTGATTTCCTTATTATTATTATTTTTTTTTTTTTCAGCAATCTCTTTGCTGGTGTAGAGGAATCCAACTGATTTTTGGACGTTGATCTTATATCCTGCCACAATGCCAAATCTATCAATTAGTTCTAGGAGATTTTTGACTGAGTCTGTTGGGTTTTCTAGGTATAGGATCATATCATCAGTAAATAGGGATAGTTTGACTTCTTCTTTGCCAATTTAGATGCCTTTTATTTCCCTTTATGGCGTTATGATCCTGACTAGGACTTCCTGTACAATGTTGAATAGAAGTGGTGATAGTGGGCATCCTTATCTGGTTCCTGTTCTCAAGAGGAATGGTTTCAGTCTCTCTCCATTGAGAATAATGTTGACTGTTGGTTTTGCATAGATGCCCTTTATTATGTTGAGGAATGTCCCTTCTATTCCTATTTTGCTCAGAGTTTTGGTCAGGAATGGGTGTTGGATTTATCAAATGCCTTTTCTGCATCAATTGATATGATCATGTGGTTCTTCTCCTGTTTTATTTACATGGTGGATGATGTTGATTGTTTTTCTAATGTTGAACCATCCTTGAATACCTGATATGAACCCCACTTGGTCATAATGAATTATTTTCTTGATATGTTGTTGCAATCTATTGGCTAGGATTTTGTTGAAGATATTTGCATCTATATTCATGAGTGATATTGGTCTGTTGTATTTCTTTTGAATGATGTCTTTGCCTGGTTTTGGTATCAAGGTTATGCTTGCTTCATAAAATGGGTTAGGGAGGATTCCATCCTTTTCTATGTTTTGGAATAGTTTGAGTAGGATTGGTATCAGTTCTTCTCTGAATGTTTGCTAGAATTCTCCAATCCTACCAATTCTAAGATGAAACCGTCTGGGCCAGGACTTTTTTTAGTTGGTAATTTTTTTGATGATCTGTTCAATTTCTTCTTTTGTGATAGACCTGTTCAACTTTTCCACGTCAGTCTGTGTTAACTTAGGTAAGCGGTGTATTTCTAGAAATCTGTCCATTACTTCCAGAGAGGGCACAAACAGAAAAAAGGTACAGAAAGAGAATAATGAAGAAAAAATGGAAGAAACACAAAAAGAAAAACAAGAAAAGAGATTAACCACAAGAAAAAAGTGAAAAAAAAAAATTGCAACCAGGAACAGGGCAAAGAAAAAGAGCTGAAAAGTAGGACCTGGGAGGGGATGAATAAAGAATAATAGTAAAAAGGACAAAAGTATTATTAATAATAGTAGTTTTAAAACAGACAAAATCAAGCAAACTGAAAACCAGAAAAAAGAAAGAGAAAAAAAATAAAGAAAATAAAGAAAAAGACAAAGAAAAAAATCCCAATGTTTAGGGGAGAGCCCCCACCACCGTCTGAGCGCACAGACTGGGATGGAGTTCCTGTAGGCCCAGAAGGTGGGTGGGAGTGGGGGATGGCCACACCTCCTTTCACTGAGTTGCATATGGTATAAGAATAACAAGGGGAATGTAGCACTGGGAGAGCACTGTCTCTTTAAATATTCAAAATGGTCAACTGGCTTGTAAACATTCAAAGTGGCTGCGCCCTCCAGACAGGCAAAAATCCACAGCTCAACTGCCTTCCTTTTTGCTGCTATTTTGCCTTTTATTCCCCAGCCATCAGAGCAGTCCTCTGTGCAGTCCTTGGCTAGCAAGGATGATTTTTAGGTTAGGTTCTACCACCACTCAGCACTCTCCAAGCTGTCAGGATTGCTCAGGATTGCTGCATTTTTTGGTATTTTCATGCAAATTCTGCTAGTTGGGGTTTAGTCCACATCTATATCCTTCCCTTCAAGGCTCAAGGGTCCAGGAATATCTTCTGTGTCTGTGTTAATTAGTTCCCCTTTTCTTTATTGAATAGGGTCTGTGTAGTCTTTCTGCCTATTCTGCCATCTTAACGGAAGTCCTCTGGCCTAATGTTTTTTGAACAGGGATCCAAAGAAGTCCCTCACAGACCATCACAATTGCGGGAAGAAGTGAAGGAAAATGTATTCTATACCTTCCAACCCATCATTCAGCCATGAAAGTCCAGATTTTATCAATTTTATGTAATAAACTTCCTCAGGTTGAAATATAAATGCTTGAAACAACTAATGTAATCCAACACTGAACTTGACAGAGAAAACTAAGTCCCAGAAAAATGTAAGTTACTTGTCCAAGATCATACAGCTACTCAGTGATGGATTATAAGCATTAGATGAAAATTGACAGCTCTGTTTTCCTTCAATTTTTTTCTGAAAGAATTTTAACCAAATTGGGTCAGCTTGCTGAAATCACAGACTAAAAATCCTTCCTAATGTGTCATTGTTTAGTGCTAGAGAATATTGAGATGAAAAGGATAGAAAAGAGGTCTGTGCATTTAAGAGTGTGAGTTAGCTATTGGGAGAGATGAAGTGAAAGTTCTATTATTCCAAATTCTATGAACTCATTTTAACAGAATTTGCCAACAACTCAATTTAATGATGTGATTAGCAAATGATTAGCATATATTACCAGAGTGGTTTATAGTTCATTTGTCTACTACTATAAATATGTGTTCTAAAGAAAAATATGGGAATATAAATAAACAAAATATTACAGTAAACTGCTTATTCTGTTCCTTCCAGCTTAAGATGAAGACTGTATGTGACCCTGAGAATGTAAAATATGTTACCAAAAAAGTTTTATAATGTATATAATGGTCAGTAGAAAAAGTAAAGCTCATGTTTTTCTTTTCTTTTCTTTTCTTTCCTTTTTTTTTTTGTGAAAGGGAAATATATTTATTGATTTTTCTCACAGAAAAGTGTAATTTGGCATTTAAAAAAAAAAGACTTAACAATTATTTGTACTTAATTCAGGAATATGCTTAAATTTTGTTTTCAAAATCTTCATATACATGCACACAAAGGAGGCTTTGAAATATTTTGACGCCTTGAGCAGAGGAAACTAACATTTTATACAAGTATCAGTTGCCTCTATTTCTCATTTCTTCTTGATCATCTTTTTTCCTCCCACTTAAAAATTTTCAGTAAACACTGGGACATCTGGAGCGCTTGTGTTTTTATTAGAGTTCCGACTTTATACCAGGAAAACTCACAAATTTTCTGTCAAACATATATAAAATATGTCCATTTATAAATACAAATTTTTTGTCATGCTGAAAAAATACTGTTATGTTTAAAAGTCATCATAATTTGTCATCTGAATTCACAAGCATTAGTTTATCATAAAAGATATTTTAAAACCTTTTTTTAATAGAATTGATGCTTATGATACTGCCAAATAAACTATTGTTCTTGGGTTTAGCTTTAGCAAATTCTCCTGATATTGCTCTTTGTTCCCTAGACAACTGGCTAATGAAAATATATATATGGAGAGAGAGAGGTTCATATGACACAGAAGGGGCCAGTCTGGGAAATGAACTTCCTTTTCTCACTTGTTCAGTAGCTATTCCTCTGGGATTGAAGCATCTGTCCTAACTGATTAAACCTTTCTCCTTGCCCAGAGGCAGTTTATAACCCAATTTCTAAACTACATCCACGATTTTCCTTACTATTGACAATCATAAACTCTACTATCTCAGTGTAAAGAATCAGTTTGCCTTTGTTTGAGAAAAAAGTTCATTCTGAGGTTTTATAAAACCTTATTATTTGCCTTTGGAATTTAAATTTTAAAAAATCCTCTTGCCATCAAATTGATTCTGACTGATAGTAACCCTATAGGACAGAGTAGAACTGCCTCATAAGGTTTACAAAAGAGCTCTGATAGCATAGTGCCTAAGGCACTTGACTGCTAACCAGAATGCTGGTGGTTCAAACCCACCAGTCACTCCTTGGAAGGAAGGTTGGGCGATCTACTTCCACAGTGATACCGCCTTAGAAACCTAAGGAGGGGTCATAGGGAGTTGGGTCCAACTCCACGGCACATAATAACAATAACAAATCTTTATAGAAGCAGACTGCCTCATCTTTCTTCTGCAGAGCAGCTGGTAGATTCAAACTACCAACCTTTTGGTTACCAGTCAAGTGCTTTAAGCACTGTGCCACCAAGGCACCTTAGGGATATAAATAAGGGGACTCTATGCTCAAGAGGTTGTAATCTATTATAGCATTTTTTGTTATGCATTGCAGGCCTTGCACTAGATGAGTCTGCTGAACCAGTGGTATAAGAAAATATGTTGCTATAAATTCAAATGGATGTGTACTTTAGAAGTCTCACACAGACACCATCCAGCTGTTCTCTTACATACATTAAACATGTAGAAACATGCTCCTTGGCTTGGTATCAGGTATTAGGCTGAAATACTTGTGTTAAAGACACTATGCAGAATGTCTTTTTAAGACAGTACACCTACCAAAAGGCACATACTTGTGGTACAATGGTTAAAGCGTTCATTTGCTAATTGCAGGGTCAACAGTTTGAAAAGATGTGGCAGTCTGCTTCCATAAAGGTTAGCCTTAGAAAACCTGTGCCATAATTTTTCTCAGTCTTACAGGATCACTATGAGTTGGAATCAACTTGATGGTCTTATGCTCACCACAGGAGAAAATGTGCCTTGAAAAGGGCAAATCTGGCTGTAGCAGGAACTTCCTGAGAATTCCTGTTGTATCTGATGATGAAGGCAGGGGGAAAAAAAAAACAACTTTCCAAGAAGCAATGAATAACTTTCTAAATATTTTAAGAAGACGAATGGCTAACAGGAAAAATCTACCCTGGGACAGACAGACAAATGAGAACAAAGGCTTGACATTTCCTGGAAATCTTAACAATTGTAAAGAAACTCATCAAAAACAAATCCAAGAGGCGGGGCAAGATGGCAGACTAGGCAGAAGGATTGCACAGACCCTCTTCAACAAAGAAAAGGGAAACCAATAAATACAGACACAGAAGATAATCTTGGACCCCTGAGCCTTGAAGGAAAGGATGCAGATTTGGACTAAACCCCAACTAGCAGAAGAATTTGCGTGAAAA
>NW_006921753.1:6138855-6158300 GCF_000298275.1 Orycteropus afer afer
AAAAAAAAAAAAAAATCCAAAATTGTTATCGGTCTCTCCCTCATACCAAATTGGCATCATGCTTTAGTAGAAAATTTTAAGCAAGAAGTTTTTGTCCAAATGGTAGCTAAAAAATACCCATACAGGGAGGAATTACCCAGTTTATCTCTGAATGTTAAATATGACCTTTCATTTTATTTTTTCAAAATTGTTTCTGAGTCATCAAAGTCTAAGAAACAAAACATTTCTCATCCTTGAACTTTCAAGTATCTTTTTTTTTTCTGATTCTTGTGTAACTTTATACATTTAGATTGAAATCTCAGAATTGGCTTCTATTCTCTTCTTAAGGGAGCATGAGAAGGGAGCACGTAAGCATCCCTGATTTTGAAGGAAAATAATTCCCCATTTAGATGAAGACAAAACTAAAAACCTAGTGCCATGGAGTTGATAAAAACTCGTAGCAGCCTTATAGGACAGAGTAGAACTGCTTCATAGGGTTTCCAAGGCTGTAAATATTTATAGAAGCAGACTGCCTCATATTTCTCTGCAGAATAGCTGGTGGGTTTGAACTGCCAACCTTTTGGTTAGCGACCAAATGCTTTAACCACTGTACCACCAGCGTTCCTAAAGCAAAAAGTCCTGGGCTATTCTATTCCACATGCCCTTATTATGTACATCGGAATCCCTCCTACTGTAGGGTCTCATCAAATTGTCAACTTTTGCAGAAAATATTCTGAAAAGTATTAATATTAAGAAAAAGGAAAAAATTAAAGCATACTCAAAAATTCTTTAGAAAAGCTACAATCTTAGCAAGGATTCCTAATATTTCTAAAATACAGTTTCTTGTCTGATGGTTTGTTTGTTATTTTCTTTGTTGCTTGTTTGTTTACTATTCTCACTACTTAGAGTGCACAAACATCCCTTTTTGTGTGCTTCTCTTCATATTTCCATGACAATATTCCCTGTTTTTAGGGTGACTTTCCCTATGATATCAACAAAGTTTGGTAGATGGCGCAAGTTAGAATAGAGACAAACTGATACAATGTCCTTGTCTTTTACATTTCAGAAGTTTGAAAAAAGGGTAAATCTGAAGACATATAATAGTCAACTACAGGAAAAAGGTAAACAGAGTTAAAAGAAAAATCAAAGAAGTAAAATGATATTGCAGTTTGACAAACAAAGTGAAATGATCTCCTGTGACCTCTTCTGTACCACTATAATTCTTTGTGAATGTATTCATGAACTTTTTTCATATGAATATTTTATGAAACTGTAATCATAATGTCTATGTGTGTATATTTATTTGTTTCTGATTTTATCCCATTGAATAAAGACTCCACAAATGTGCCACAAGTTACTTTACGAGTTCTCAAATTTTGAATATTTGTTTACAGATTTTGATTTTAGGAAATAAAATTTGTCTGTGAACTTCAAGCTTATAAGCATGCTTATATATAACGTTATTGGAATAGAGATTATTATTTCACACTTTTTTAAAAATTTTATTGTGTTTTGGGTGAAAATTTACAGAGCAAATTCATCTTTCATATCACAATTCACATACATTTTGTTTCATGACATTGACTGCAGTCTCCCACAATGCAACAGCTCTCCTCCACTTCCTCCCCATAGTCACCTCTTCCCTCTGTCCTTCCCTCTCATACACTCCTAACCCCCAAGCCATCTCCCTTGCATACACAGCCTTTCTATTCCCCCATGATTGATCTCTCCAAGAAGTGTATCTACCTAATGTAAATATTCAGCTCATATACCTGTCTTTTGTTTGGCCAGAAGCCACAGGAGTGGGGTCAATTCCAGACCTGAAGGGCAGCTAGGGGCTATAGTCTCAGGGATTCCACCAGGCTCTATCAGACCAGCAAATCTAGTCCCTTTCTTTTAATGATTTTGAGTTTTGTTTCATACTATTCTCCCACTCTATCCAGGATCTGTTTGACAGTGGTACCCAGGCACCATCTAGTTCTTGTGGTTTCATAGTCATATAGGCTGAGGATAGCACTTGCACTATTGTTTCCATGAATTCTTGGCTTTCTTCATTCTTCTCAGTTCTGGATGAGGAGAGACCCATTGTTGCATCTAGATGGCCACTTGCAAGCTTTTAAGATCCCAGTTACTACTTGCCAAAGTAGGATGTGGAACAATGTTTTTGTGTACTATGTTATGGCAATTGAGCTTGATGTCTCCTGTGACTGTGGTCCCAAGCCCATAGGTCCAACTACTTGCTCCCTCTGGGTAGTTGGCTGTGCCCAATAAATGACTACAACTTTTTTCCTTGTCAGGTCTGCTATATACCTAGAAATTCTTACAGAACATACAAATACATTTGTAGAAACATTTTCTGCCAACCCTATACATGGTCATGGGTATGCTCCCCCATACATGGACATACCTAATAGTTACCCTGTCCACCCAAGTATCCTCCCCATAGATCAATGGTTCCCATCACTGACAACACAGTACTGTATGTGAAAAAGGGTTCATCTTTGTTGTCTGTACTTCCCACACACCTCTCTATGTCTTCCTATTCCTCAATGCCACCGTGTTGATCACTCACATTTGGTACATTGCTCTTGTCTTCACCAAATCAATACTTGTCTCTACCTAGCTAGCAGTGTCCCCTCCTCTCCCCTCCCACCCCTGGTAACCAACAAAGAAAATTTCCTTCCATATATAAACCTTTCCTTGACGTTTTACAATAACGGACTCATACAATATTTCTCCTTCTGATTATTTCACACTTCTTAATACCTATTGCCAAATTGTTTTCTCAAAGGGTTATACTAGTTTGTTGGTAACAATGAAGTAAAGTTCTAATTTAGTTGGTCCTCAAAGTCATGTTTTTAACCCTAACAAATCATCAAAGAAACAATATAATGAATATGATTTTATAACATTGGTCATTTACACTCAATAATAAATTTGAAAATAATTTATGTTTTGAAACTATTAGCCTATCATTTTTCAGAAAACATGAAGATAATTTTACTCATTCATTCATTCACTTACACATTCATTTATTCATTCAAAATCTATTTATTGAAGCCTTCTGCAAAATAAAAAGAAAAGCCACGATGTTAGATATAGTAGTGAAAATATAGTAATGATGATATAGTGAAGAAATGGTGTTGCTTTGAAGTGCCATCAAATCAGTTCTGACTCATAGCCATGCTGTGTACAACAGAATGAAACACTTTCCAGTCCTGTACCATCCTCCCAATCATTGCCGTGCTTGAGCCCTTTGTTGTAGCCACTGTGTTGATGCACCTAATTGAGGGTCTTCCCCTTTTCTGCTGACCCACCACTTTACACAGTATAATATCCTTTCTCAAGGACTGACTGGTCCTTTCTGACAATATGACCTAAGTATGTGAGACCCAGTCTGGCCCTTCACACTTCTAAGGAGCATTCTGGCTATATTTCCTATACTAATGCCAAAGAAAGATCCAGATCAGGCTCTTGGTGCAGATTCCAGTGATCAAGACAGATATTAAATAAATCATTACATTATTTCAATAAAACAGTTACAGAAGCAGTAAAGCTAAATACTCACACGATATACTGAAAAGATAAAACACTATAGCCTTAAATTTGTGTGGGTGGACAAGGAAGTTTCCTTGAAGAAGTTGTACTTAAAATAAAGGCTACAGAATGAGGTCAGATTCATCAGGTTAAGGACAAATGAATAGGAACATGGGTTAAACATAAGTCAATGCCTTGATACAAAGAACTTGGAGAGGTCAAATGAACAAACTAACAAAAATGGTCATATAGGGTGGAGCAATAGTGAGCACTTAGGAGATTTTCAAAAATAAGAGGCCTGAAATGTAGCCAAGGAATGGGTTATCCAGGGCATTAGGACCAGAATGAGTTCTGTTGATTTTATCCCAAGTCCAAGAACTTTAATTTAAGAATCATAGAGAGCTATAGAAGAATTTTAAGTGACAAAGTGACAAGATTAGACTTGTCTCTCTTTAAAATTATTCCCCGAACTATTTGGAGAACAGAATAGAAGCAGCAAAGAAAATGCATATGCATACCATTTAAGAGACTCTAGAAGGCAACCATGCTGCCTGTGACTTGGGATAGGAAGGAAGCAGGAGGTATGAAGAGAATAGACAGATTCAAGATCTATTTTAGAAGATTCTTAACAGAACTTGATTTCATACATGTGGAGAGATCTCTTTCTTCTCCACATCTGTGAAAACCACGGATGGCACCCAGGTTTTTGGCGATTTACTAGATAGGAATCAAATATGAAAATGCTGAGAACATCTTTAAAACTATTTAATTAAAGTAAATATATAAAGTTGATAGTTTGATATGTATGTTTGCAATTCAGAGAGATTTGGATTGAAGATACAAATTTAGAGTATTAAATGAAGCCCTGGCAATGGCTGTGATCATCTGGGAGGAAAGCACAGTGAAACATGAGAAAGATGTTACTAAAGTCTTAAAAAATTCAATGCGTATCAATCAGATTTACAAGGAAGATACTCACCCCCAAGGATATGGAGATGAAGGCACCAAAGAAACCACGCTCACTACCATGGAGTCAATTCTGACTCATAGTGACGCTATTTGTTGTTGTTGTTAGTGACACTATAGAACAGAGTAAAACTGCCCCACAGGGTTTCCAAGGCTGTAAATCTTTATAGAAGCAGACTGTCACATGTTTCTCCCATGGGGCAGTTGATGGGTACAAAATGCTGAACTTTCAGTTAGCAGCCTAATGCTTTAACCACTACACCACCAGAGCTCCTTAGCACCAAAGAGGTAGAAGGAAAACAAATGGAGATTGATTCCCAGAAACAAAAAGAAGAGATTTTTTAAACATCATTGTTGGCAAATGCTAATGAGTTGATGAATAAGATAAAGAGTGAGAACTGGAAGCCCGGGTTACTTTCAAAGGCAGTTTTGATAGAATGAGGTAGAATATTCAAATGGGATGGTGTGTAAGTACCAAAACCATATTCTGTTGAGTAGATTCCAACTTGTGGCAATCTCATGTGAGAGAGGAGATTGAGAATATGGAATACTCTCTGAGTGATTATTTGAACTGACATTTTTGATAGCTGAATCGTAAAGATATTGAAGCTAAAGAAATAACCAACAAAAATGTATTTTGAAAGTCATTTCAGGATATCAAATTTTATAGAGGCATCTCATAACCTCCAAAAGATTCTGACCTACTCTAAATAGTATTTTTAAATGGTTTGTTTATCAAATTCCTACCTCAAGGGAGTAGGATACCAGTAAAATTTAAGTGGGGGAGAAGGTGGAGTTTCAGGCAATGCCAATAGTTATTTATAAGATTTCCTCAGGGACAACCTAATTTACCCTGTTACAAACAAAGGGTTTTATATTTGCAACCACTTAGGCATATTTGTAGGAGGGAGCTCTGGTAGTGCCTATGGTTTTTGACTGCTAACCAGAAGGCTGGAAGTTCAAACTCACCAGTCACTCCTTGGAAAGAAGATTGGGCAATGGACTGAATGACAATGAGTTTGGTTGTGCCTAAGGCATTTGACTGCTAACCAGAAGGCTGGCAGTTCAAATCCACCAGCTGCTCCTCAGAAGGAAGATTAGGTAATCTACTTCTGTAGTGATACTGCTACTATGGTATCACTATAGTGATAGTGATATACTCACTATGAGTCGGATCTGACTTGACAACAGTGAGTTTTTTTTGTTTATTTGTTCGTTTGTTTGTTTTTAATGGATGCAATGTATTTTACATGTACTGCATTTACCCATTTCTAAATAGGTAAAATGAACATGTAAAGTCTAATTTAGTCAGGTCTCCCACTCAAGGGCTTAACATTCTTACTTACCTTCCTGGTATATTACCTTGCACACTGCTTAACTGAAAACACCACTTCCAGTGCAAATACTATTTAAACAATTTAGAAATCTCAAGCCCAAAGTATACTCAAGTATTCAACTGCTTAACACAGTGATACAATAAACCTCCAATTTAAGGTTTAAGATACATCCTTGCTTCTACCTTTAACCCAGGAAGACTCTATTTTAATTCCTGACCAAGGACACCCAGGCCTTTGCTATTTTTTTTGTGTGTCCTTCTTTTATAGACTGTATTAAAACTAGCAATCCTGAACGCTTACCTAAAATAGTCTTTCTATTTCTCTTAGAAATCCCATATCTTTCTCTTAGATTCCTTCTCTTTGGACAAATTACTTTAAACAACCCATTTTTAAGGACTCTCTGGCTTAACTGCTTTTGATCAACCAATGCTTACCTTTCAGGCTACCCCAGTAGCCCTTCCATCTTTGTCTACTCCATGTGTTTTCAATTCCAGTTCTTCTTAGCTCCCTTTTACAATTCAACTGTAGTCTGTCTCCTGCCACTTTCCCCTCCCCAACTTTGGTTCATCTGGACTTTCCAAGCGAAAATTGCCATGTAGGTCATTTGTCATGATTGTTCCCTCTCTGTCAAATAGTCATACCAATATTTCTAGCTTATTTTACAATGAATGATTTATTTTTTTTACATGATATGTAAAGGAGATAAAGACAAATCCAAAGTATGTATCTCTCTAAAATAATTTTCATCAGAGTAAGCAACTGAATTTCCTAAAATCAATTATTTGGCTTTTAATTTCAAATTCCAGATGAGAGGAAAGAAATTATTTTCACAGTTCATCAGTTTTTTTCTTAGAGAAAATAACAAATGCAAGGTATATTCAGAATGGAAATGTAAATGTTAAGACATTATGTCATGGTTAAAACTATTTACCAGATGAGTAAAAATAACACATTTTTATGTGGTGAACCATTTAACTAGAACTATATAATTCTACATTATTGCTTTTTTTGTTTTTTTGAAGAAGCCAAACTTTTTTAGAACAAACAATTTCCCTGTGTCTATTGGATTTAGAGTGCCAACGAAGTTTTCTTTCTTTTCTTTAAAGTATATTTATTTTTAGACCTTTCAATACACTATTGCAAACAGATGTTCTTTTTTTTCTTTCACATGGAAAAAAATAAATAACCAAGGTTGCAATTCTCTTTAAAAACAGAAAAAAAAAAAAAAAAAAAACAATAGGAGTTTTATTTCAGAATTCTGCTCTGTGCCAAGTATCCAATCTGTAAAACATTTTGCTCTGTTGGTTTGGGGATTTGTGGAAAGACATCTGTGTGCACAGCATCAATCTGTTCTTTTGAAACACTATTCCAGTCCATAGAGCTTTGATCTGTTGAAAGATAAGCACGATTTTCTAAAGCTGTTTTTATTTAAAGGCAGAAATATAGAAAGTCTAATAACACCTTAAGACAAGATTTTTGCCAAACAAAAACAATAATAAAAATAAAAGCTAATATTTTTTTAAGTTTATATGCCAGGCACTGGAAAAACTAATGTTACAACTCAGGGATTATACACTTTTAAAGATAGGTTGCAATATTCTTCATTTTACATATGTGTAAACGAAGAAGCAAATGGTTAGAAATTTGTACAAAGCACTTAGTTAGAGTTATAACCAAGTATAACATCTATGTTTTTGCCTCTCAGGCCAAGCATCTTTTCTCTAAAATGAGATACCTCCCTCATCAAAAGCATACATTGGATTAAAAAGGTGAGGCCTGGCTGTGAGTCAGATTAGATTGCAGCGATCAACTTTTAAGGTCAGCTGGGGAATCAGTTAGAGGAAGAGAAAGATCGCAATCAATCTACTGAAACTTCAGGAATTCAGAAACTACCTGATATCTTTACCTAGAAAAAGCTTTTTTTTGAGCAGTGATAGTGTTAAAACAGACATGTACCTGACATCCATTCAATACTCATTTATTGTTTATAAAGCGAAGTTCTCCTGTCATCTGGGTTCAGCAGCATAAAAGGGTCTATAGTCCAACAATTTCAGTCTTTGGGGTTGGCTTCGGGGCATGAAAGGTCTTCTTTAATATTCTGGCAATATTCTTGCCTCACATTTAAATCAGGCCTTTGTCCCTAAGAGCTCCGAGCACTTTTACATGCATTATGTCATTAATCTTCTCAACATCTTTATGTGATGAGGAAATGAACTTCACTTTTGTATCTCACTCAGTGATAAGCAATGAGTTTGCATTTTCACATTCCTACTTAATTTTCCATGAATCTTTTAGAAAGTAATGTAAAAATTCCAGGAATCTGGTTCTGGCTTTCCCACTAACCAGACAGATCATCTTGGTCAGTCTCTTAGCTTCCCTGATTGGCATTACTTCTTGTATATAATGTAAATCTATCAAAGAGTCCTGTTGGCACAGTGGGTAAAGCTCTTGCTGCTAACCAAAAAGTTGGCAGATCAAACCCCCAGACACTCCTCAGGAGAAAAATGTAGCAGTCTGCTCCTGTAAAGATAACAGCCTTGGAAATGTTATGGGATAGTTCTACTCTTTCCTAGAATTGGAATCCACTCGATGGAAGTGGGTTTGGGTTTTTAGGTGATTATATTAGTCTATCAGGATAAATAAGCTCCAACTTTCCTCCCACTTCCAACATTCTAGGATTCTACACTAGAGGTATTTACTAAAGAGTGATTTTCAAGTCTGAGGAAGTTTTGAGTTATATTTGTCTCTTCAATTATTACAATGGCTGTTTGCATGTCTCTTAGCAGCCAGACTTTCTTATAACACAGAAAGTTTTCCAGAGGGCATTGGCAGAATGGCAACTTAGGTAAAAGCTAGAAAAATTGGTGAGGAAAATCTGATGGAACCAAGGAAAGAAGAGTTATGAGGGAAAGGAGGAGAGGAAAGGGAAGGTACAAAACAGCAAGGGTAGAAGGAATGGAGAAGGATAGCAGGGAAAAACAAAGGGAGGAAGCAAGGGAAGGAGAAAGAAAAGAGGGAAAGGGAAAAAGGCAGAAATGACAGAAGGAGAGTGGAAAGGTTAATGCTGCTCATACTATTTGTACTTTTCATTTTTTGTTATCATCATGATCATTAATAATGCTATTGTTATGTTAGAAAGGAGGTAATATAATAAGACTTAGATTCAAATCCTGACTCTTCCACTGGCTGGCATTATGTGCCTGGTCATGTTAGCTAATGTCTCTCAATCTTAGTTTTATTTTAATCTATAAAACAAGGATTTCCCACTAACAAGATGGACCACTTTGGTCAGTCTCTCAGGTTCTCTGGATTGGCATTCTTTCTTGTATATAATGTAAGTCTATCAAAGAGTCCTGGTGGCACAGTGGGTAAATCTCTTGCTGCTAACCCAAAGGTTGGCAGGTCAGACCCCCCGGAAAAGCCAGGGAGACCAAGACAGAACAAGCAGTGGCAGGGATCCAGGTAAGGGGAGTGAACCAGGCCCCACCCCCAAGTGGTAGTAAAGTAGTGGGGAGGAAAGGAAAGCCAGGGGACCAGGACAGAGAAAACAGTGGCAGGGATCCAGGTAAGAAGATGGATCCAGGTGCCACCCCTCAGTGATGGGAAAGTAGCAGAGAGGAAAGAAAAGCCAGGGGGACCAGGACAGAGTGAGCAACAGCAGGGTCCAGGTAAGGGGATCCAGGCCCCACTCCCAAGTGGCAGGAAAGAAGGGGAGAGGAAAGAAAAGCCAGGGGGACCAGGACAGAGAGGGCAAGGCAAGGATCCAGGTAAGTGGAGGGTGGAGAGGTTTCAAACAGCTAATGGAGAAAAACTTATCTGACGGTTTGTCATACTGCAGTGACATATTGCTTTGAGGCTTGAGGCTGTGCCACTGGTATTTCAAATGCCAGCTGCATTGCACATGGTACACAGGTTTCAGTGTGGCTTGCAGACTGACACAGACTAAGAAGAAGGAAGAGGCCATCTACTTCTCAAATAATTGGCCAGGGAAAACCTTATGAATAGCAGAGAAACATTGTTTGTTACATTACTGTGTAATTTTATAAATAACACATGAAATATTGTCCAATACAGTGCAGGAGGATGAGCCACTTAAATCAGAAGGTTCTCAAAATATGACTGGGAAAGAGCACCATCATCAGAGTAAAACCAACCAACCTTAATGATATAGATAAAGTAAAGCTTTTGGGACCTCCATTTGCTGATGTGGCACAGTTTAAATTGAGGAGAAACAGCTGTAAACATCATTAATAACTGGAACATGGAGTGTACGAAGTATGAATATAGGAAAATTGGAAGTTGTCAAAAAATGAAATGGAATGCATAAAGATTGATACCCTAGGCATTAGTGAGCTGAAATGGACCAGTTTTGGCCATTTTGAATCAGGCAACCATATGATCTACTATGCTGGGAATGACAATTTGAAGAGGAATGGCATGGCATTCATCATCACAAAGAATGTTTCAAGATCTGTCCTGAAGTACAACCTGTGAGTGATAGGATAATATCCACTCGCCTACAAGGAAGAACAGCTAATACAAATATTATTCAAATTTATGCACCAACCACCAAAGCCAAAGATGAGGAAATTGAAGATTTTTATCAACTTCTGCAGTCTGAAATTGACCAAATATGCAATCGAGATACATTAATTATCACTAATGACTGGAATGCAAAATATGGAAATAAGAATCTCTGGTAGTTGGCAAATTTGGTCTTGGTGACAAAAATAATACTGGAGATTGCGTGATAGAATTTTGGAAGACCAACAACTTATTCATTACAAACACCTTTTGTCAACAATACAAATGGGGACTATCCACATGGAATTCACCAGATGGAATATATCTGTAGGAATCAGATTAACTACGTCTGTCACAAGGGACAATGGAAAAGCTCAATATCTTCACCCAAAACCAGGCCAGGAGCTGGTTGTGGAACAGACCATCAACAGCTCATATGCAAGTTCAACTTGAAATTGTAGACAATTAAAACAAGGCCACAAGGGCCAAAATATGATCTTGACTATATCCCTCCTGAATTTGGAGACCATCTAAAGAATAGATATGATGCATTGAACAGCAATGCTCAAAAACCAAAAGAATTGTGGGATGACATAAAGAACATCACCCATAAGAAAGCAAGAGGTCATTAAAAAGAAGAGAAAAGAAGAAAAGAGCAAAATGGATGACAGAAGAGACTCTGAAACTTGCCCTGGAGCAGAGAGTACCTAAAGCAAATGGAAGAAATGACAAGATGAAAGAGCTGAACAGAAGATTTCAAAGAACAGCTCAAGCAAACAAAGCCAATTACTATAATGATATGTGCAAAGACCTGGAGTTAGAAAAACAAAAGGGAAGAACACACTTGGAGTTTCTCAAGCTGAAAGAACTGAGGAAAAAAATTAAGCCTTGAGTTGCAATATTGAAAGATTCTATGGGCAGAATATTGAATGAAGCTCATCAAAAGAAGATGGAAGGAATACACCGTCACTGTACCAAAAAGAACTGGTAGATCTTCATCCATTTCAGGAGATGGCATATGATCAAGAATCAATGGTATTGAAGGAAGAAGTCAGAGCTGCACTGAAGGAATTGGCAAAGAACAAGACTCCAGGAATTGATGGAATACCCACTGAAATGTTTCAACAAACAGATGCCCCACTGGAGGCACTCACTGAGTTAAGCCAAGAAATTTTGAAGATAGCTACCTGGCCAACTACCTGGAAGAGATCCATATTTATACCCATTACAAAGAAAAGTGATCCCACAGAATGTGAAAATTATCAAACAATATCACTTATATCACATGCAGGTAAAATCTTACCAAAGATAATTCAAAAACAGTTGTAGCAGTATATTGTCAGAGAACTTCCAGAGGTACAAGCTGGATTCAGAAGAGGACATGGAGCAAGGAATATCATTGCTCATTTCGGATGGATCTTGGCTCAAAGCAAAGAATACCAGAAAGATGTTTACTTGTGTTTTATTGACTATGCAAAAGCATTTGATTGTGTAGATCATAACAAATTGTGGATGACTTTGAGAAGAATGGGAATTCCAGAACACTTGATTGTACTCATGAGGAACCTGTACATAGCCCAGGAGGCTGTTGTTTGAACAGAACAAGGGGACACTGCATGGTTTAAAATCAAGAAGGGAGTGTTTCAGGGTTGTATCTTGTCACCATATTTATTCGATCCATATGCTAAGCAAATAATCTGAGAATCTGGACTATATGAAGAAGAACATGGCATCAAGATTGGAGGAAGAATCATTAACAACCTGTGATATGCTGACGACACCCCTTTGCTTGCTGAAAGTGAGGAGGATTGAAGCACTTACTCATGAAGATTGAATAATACAGTCTGCAGTGTGGATTACATCTCAATATAAAGAAAACAAAAATCTTCACAACTGAACCTTTAAGCAGCATCACAATAAATGGAGGAAAGATTGAAGTTGTGAAAGACTTCACATTGCTTGTTTCTACAATCAAAGCCAATGGAAGCAGCAGTCAGGACATCAGATGACTTATAGCACTGGGCAAGTCAGCTGCAAAGGACCTCTTTCAAGGGCTGAGGAGCAAAGATGTCTCCTTGAGGACTAGGGCGTGCCTGACACAAGCCATGATATTTTCAATTGCCTCATATGCATGTGAGAGCTGGACAATGAATAAGGAAGAATGAAGAAGAATTGATGGTTTGAGTTGTGGTGCTGGTGAAGAATGCTGAAAGTACCATGGACTGCTAAAAGAACTAACAAACCTATCCTGGAGGGAGTGCAGCTAGAATTCTTCTTGGAAGTGAGAAAGGCCAGACTTCGTCTCACCTACTTTGGTCATGTTATCAGAAGGGACCATTCTCTGGAGAAGGATGTCATGCTTGGTAAGGTGGAGGGTCAACAAAAAAGGAGAAGGCCCTCAATGAGATGAATTGACACAGTGGCTGCCATGATGGGATCAAGTATAGCAAGGATTGTGGAGCTGGTGCAGGACTGGCAGTGTTTGTTCTGCTGTGCACAGGCTTGCTATGAGTCAGAGATGACTAGAAAGCACCTAGCAACAACAAGAACATAAAACAAGGAGACCATCTCCCCTCTATGTTCTTTGTTAAAATTATGCATTACTTAACACAGAATGGACACACAATGCTATATTTCATAATGTAAGTGATATTGACACTCATTCTTAAACTACCAGCGTCAATATTAATTGCACCTAAAAAGTGACACATAGAGTATCCTGGATATATCTTAGGTCACTCGCCCCTTTATGCTTGTAAGTCTTTTATATGCCAGTCATTAGTTTCTGCTGCAAAATATATGTGTGCTAATGGCCATGAACCTAATATTTTGGGGATATTTCTTTTTGTCCACTCATAGTATTCCTTACCAGGAGGTGAAATCACATACAAAGAGAGTTACAAGGGCATAATTGAGATTCTGTTGGCTTTGTCCTTTCTATTAGGATTGTCTATGCCTTTGCACTAAAATAATATAAAATATTGAAAATTAAGACAATGTGAACACTCTGTGGCCTGTGTATCAACTAATATACTCATCTGTGCACATTGATTCCCACTTAAATTAACCACCATGACTGTTCTGTGTTTTCTAAAAGAAAGAGATGGGTATAAGAACCACAACATTTTAAGTTCAGATCTCTGGAGAGGCAGATAGATCTATTGGAAGACAAATTGAACTGTAAGACTATATTTTTAAACACACACACAAAAATATAACTTACTGCTAGGAAAAGTGATACAATATATAGGCTTCCTGTTCAGAATTAATATGTACAATTTCTTAACATACCAAACCATTATGCTTGCAGGTTTTCTTTTTCCTGAGCATCTCATTATTCATTCAGCTGGCAAGAATTATTAAGCTAAGTGAGAAATCTAAGTTTGTCACTGGGGAAAAGGAAAGATTATGATAACCTATAATGTGTGACCTTTGTCCTCAAGAAACTTACAGTCTATTTGAAAGCCTTCAAATAATTTAATTCTTTCATCAATTGCATAATACCAACAAAACAAAACAAAACAACAACAACAACAAAAAACACCTGACTGCTGTTGAGTTGGATCTGACTCATAGCAACCCCTCCTTGGGTTTCCAAGGCAGTATCACTATGGAAGTAGATTGCCCAACCTTCCTTCTGAGGAGTGGCTGGTGGGTTTGAACCACCAGCCTTCTAAATGCATAATAGTTGACACTATTTAGTTTATACCTATTGGGTCAGCTTTCAAGATTCCTTACAACCTTCCTGAGTTGATGATGAGTGTGTAAATGGTAAAGAAGAGTCTAGCACAGCACTCTCCAATGGAAATAGAATGCAAACCACTCATGACATTATAAATTTAAAAAACATAAAAGGGTAAAAAAAAATATTACATTTTATGTAACCCAACATATCTGAAACATTACTGTTTTAACATATAAATGATATAAAAATTATCCATGTGTTTTACATTTTCTCTGGTACTCAGTTTTCAAAATTTTATACTTAACATATCACAATCTGGGGTAGCCACATTTCAAGGGCTCAATAGACACATGTAACTAGTGGTCTCTGAGTCACCGAGTAGTTTATTAATTTCCATTTTCCACCTGCATTTACCCTTAAATTTAAATCTCCATTATTTTCTGGAACAGATAAGTACTTCCCTATATCTTCTAATACCAGGGAACACAAGGCAGGGTTCAGTTATCTTAAATTTTGGATAAGTGCTTTAACTTGTATGTCACTATGTTTCAAAATCTGTCACTAACTGCATAGCATTCAGAGCAGAAGAGCCATAATGGTAACATGAAATTATGGTTCTGGACAGGAAGTGTCAATGAGTGCTGTAAGCCACTGAAAGGACACACAGAGTTTAGGAAAGAAGAGGATATAATTTCTGTACCCATGGCAGCATTTAGGTGAGGACTCTCCCTCTCATTACCTTGTAAGACCACCAGCAGTGGCGCACTAACATTTATATACTACTTTGAGAAGAATGTGAAGTGTGGGACTAAGTCTTCAGTTAAAACCATATTTCCAAAAGTGAGTAGGAGGTATACTACCTAGGTAATTTTTAATCCTATATCTTTGGCTAATCATGATATTTCTGGGGATTTGTTATAGACCTATTCAGTTTGAGACACTGTGGTGGTTATGTTTGTGTGTCAGTTTGGCTGGGCCTAGTTGAGTGGCTGGGCAGCTAGATGTAGTATTCCCCATGATGAGACTAGTAATCAACTGTATGGTGGAATCTACTGGGAGCAGCTGAGTAGCTGCTTTGGCTATGTGATCTGCTTCCCGCATATAAGAAACAGCTTTGAGAATGGCCTCCAGCCTATGGCATGCTTGGACCCTGCATGTAGGCATGTCATTGTTCACCAGCCTGCCATGCTCTGCCGACCTTGGGACTTACAATGGACTTGAATTAATGGCTTGCTATGTGGTTTGGTAACATCGGGACTGTGCCATTTTATTTTCAACCTTGGGCTTGTTAGACTCAGCAGCCACTAGCTGCCTGAGTGAAGAGATGCCTCTAGCTTTGGTGGGCCAGGAGCAAGAGGCAGAGCTGAAGCTTAAGGTTGAGGGGTTTTCACACAGCCCCTAGAGCCTGGCACTTTGAATTTGGACTTACATTAAAGCCTACAAACTGTGAGAAAATAAACTCCTGTTTGTTAAGGCTATCCCATTTATGGTATATTCTTGTCAGAGCGGTGCTAGGTAACCAGAACAGAAATATGGGGTGCTGCTCTGACAGATACCTAAAATGTGGAAACAGGAATGGAGTGCATCCTTGACCCAAGACCCTGACAGAGAGACCCCAGCATACGGCATGACACACATCAGGAGCAGAGCAAGAGAATGGCATGAGAGATGGCAGGAGCAGAGCCCAGAGAACCGCCATGAGACAGCAACAGCCTTATCAGCCCACAGAGGAGAGAGTTTGATACCTTTGGCTAGGTGGCTTACTGGCAGAGTAGGTTGCCTTCGGGCATTAATTGGTAGAAAAGACCAGCATGAAATAGAGTAGCAGGTTGGCTCACGCACAGAGCAAGAAAGCTGAGTGCTTTGGGAGCAGGAAGATTTCCAGCGGAGTGGGTTGCCTTGGCATTAATCAGCAGAAGCAGAGAGACCAAGGAAACAGAAGCAGAGCTACGTCAGCCTGAAAGGGTAGGACCATGACCTTTGGGGGTAGAACCACCACAGCCCCTTGGGTTTCAGAGCCAGACCTTCATCAACTTTGTTCTGGAGTATGGCACTGCTCATTCATGTGATCTAGTGGGATGAAGCCATAGCTGCTGCCCAAGTGTAAGGAGGCAGCATTGCCATGCCCAAGAGGGAGAGGAACGGGGCCTTCCAGGCCAAGGGGGTGAGGTCAACACTCAGGAACTAGGGAACTGGAGTCACTCAGTGAAGAGATCTGTACAGATACCTCCCATTGAAGATCTGTACAGGTGCCAAGTTGACAAGGGGTAGAATTGTGGTGGTTACATTTGTATGTCAACTTGGCTGGGCCTGCTTGAGTGGTTGGGCAGCTAGATATAGTATTCTCCATGATGAGACTAGGAGCTCTGGTAGCATAGTGCCTAAGGCACTTGACTGCTAACCAGAAGGCTGGCGGTTCAAACCCACCAGCCACTCCTTGGAAGGAAGGTTGGGCATTCCTACTTCTGTAGTGATACTGCCTCAGAAACCCAAGGAGGGGTCGCTATGAGTCGGGGCCAACTCGATGGCAAATAACAACAACAACAACAATGATGAGACTAGTAATCAACTTCATGGTGGAATCTACTGGGAGCAGCTGAGTAGCTGCCTTTGGGTATGTGGTCTGCTTCCCATGTATAAGAAACAGCTTTGGGAATGGTCTCTAGCTTATGGCATGCTTGGACCCGGCATGTAGCTGTGTTCAGCAGCCTGCCATGCTCTGCTGACCTTGGGACTTACAATGGACTTGAATTAATGGCTTGCTGTGTGGTTTGGTAACATTGGGACTGTGCCATTTTATTTGTAGACCTTGGGCTTGTTAGCCTCAGCAGCTGGTAGTTGCCTGAGTAAAGAGATGCCTCTAGCTTCAGTGGGCTGAGAACAAGAGGCAGAGCTGAAGCCCAAGGTCAAGGAGTTTTCAGACAGCCCCTAAAACTTGGCACTTTGAACTTGGACTTAAAGTCATCAAACTGTGAGAGAATAAACTCCTGTTTGTTAAGGCCATCCCATTTGTGGTATACTCTTTTCAGAGCGGCACTAGGTAACCCGAAGAGATGCTAAGGTAGGAGATGCAATTAAATGATGGAAAATTCAATGTTTGAACATAAGTAAAGTTACCTTTTAGAGAGAAGTATGAATAGTCTGAGATTGTACCTTATTTCAGTCTAATAAATTTGTTTGCCACAGTTGCATAGATGTTAGCAGATAATACAAGACTCCTAGGTAGAAGACAATGGAGTTTATTACATTTATTACAATGTTCTTATTAGTTTCCTTGCCCCCTCAGTTCCCATGGAGTAATGCAGATTGACCTACAATTAAAATGGAATAATTATTAGATATTTGAAAAAACTAAAATCTAATAGACATAAAAGGTTCCAAAATTACTTAAAGTGAAATTTAAAAGAAGTATTCTAATCATTCTCACAACAAGGATTTTGAGGACTTGATGAATCTTGTTTTATATGAAATTTTAGTATCCCCAAGCATATGACAATCATAAGAAATGGACATTTGGGAAGTCCAGTTTCACATATACTATATTTTCTTACTCTGTTCCCTGATTTGATGTTCAGAAAAAAATGTGATTATTAGAAAAATATATATTCTCTTGATTTCACATGACATTTTTGTCATATTCCTTCTTTTTTCCACAGCACATGATAACATACTCATATACACTTGTCTACTATGGCTTTTGATATCAAATATATTTCATAAAACACATATATGTTGTACAAACTCATATTGAAACTGACATATGTATATAGGTTATATTTAAACATAGACAAAGCTATTTTATGAACTACTAGTATCTTGAAAATTCTATACAGAGGTTATAGCTTTTTAAGCAGTTATTCAGTAGAGCTACCTAATTTAAGATAGCAAAGAAAATTGGAACCCACATCCAATTTAAACTTATTGGGTATAGGTCAATTTGAGGCCATTCTCCAAAATGGAATCAGAAAAGAGTCCTAGAACTGTTACTCAACTAACACCAACTTTGGAAGACAAGTTAAACCTTGTCTGTGGTCTGTGATTTTGGAGACCTAAGAGGGACCCAAGTGTGGCTTACTTTTCAGCTGACCGTAAAGGAGACTTGGTGATAAACTGTCACAAGGCAAAGAGTGCTACCCACTGAATGAATCACAGCCCAATTCCTGAATGTTTTTAAATTGCTTCATTATCAAATCCCCACTTTTATAGGAATCAGTTTTAAAAACTCGTGTAGTTTGTAGTCCTGTATGAGGTTGATAACTTTCTGCCTAATTCAAAATATTAAATCAGCATTTTAGAAGTTACTATCAGTGACCGTACAGTGTATATAAGCATATAGGAATGGAAGTCACTTGATCCTAGTCTTAGTTTTGCTACTAGTTAGCTTGAGCCAGTCACTGAAGATTTCTGGTTCCTCACCTGTAAAATGTCAAGAGCTGGGAGGTACAGTGATGCAGTGACCTTAAAGTCCCTTTCAATCCTATCTTTACATGATTCAAACTCATAGAAAACCTAGCCTTGTAAACTGTGTATTTGAAAGAATGTATCCACCCACCTCTCAGCTGCTGCTGTTATTGCTGCTTTATGAAACAGGTTGTTAGTACCCTGCTCAGGAAGCACCATTCTTCTTCTAAAGAAATGTGTATGTCTGTTTGTCGTGTTGGTAACTTTTCAGAGATCTTTGGATCACACAACTCATTTCTTTTTTCTTGAGTAACTCAAGCTCTTAGGATCATCCTGCTGGGTGACATGTCATGTGATGATATAAAACAGGAGGCTGATATTGTCAGATTAACCAAAATGTAAAGGAAAAAAACAATCATCCTTCCAGTCCACTCATTCTGAATCTTCTCACAACATCAAAGGGAAGTTCAGAGAGAGATTTTTTGAAATTTTCCCCACCGACAGTGTGGGATATCGCAGTCAGATGAATAATATATGCAGTTGCAATGAACACAATTTTAAAAGAACCTGGCATTTACAAAGCAGCTTAGTGGTAAAGAGTAAAGGCTTTCAATATTCTGTCAGCATGAAAAGAGGTTCTGTGTCACCCTCTCAGGTGACACAAACCATCTGATCAACTACCAATTGATGAAAGCACTTATTAAAGTCAGAGCAAGGAAATATCAATTTGAGGAATGGAAAATAACCTAGAATATTTATTTTTAAATCTCTTTGAATGGAAAGGAGTGAGAGAATTTCTTTTTCTAGAGAAAAGTAAAATGTAAAATTTGGTTTTGATTGAATAGAGGAACCAAAAGTCCTAGAACAATAAATTGTTTATATTTTAAAGCCTTGAGATTTCTACTTCTAGGGAGATGAAGGAGATATACTTTCCCCTATTCTCCCTGCTTGGGAGCTCTGGTAGCATAGTGGCTAAGGCACTTGACTGTTAACCAGAAGGCTGGTGGTTCAAACCC
>NW_006921753.1:6158615-6172336 GCF_000298275.1 Orycteropus afer afer
GACACTATGTATAGAATAAGCATAAGAAGACTTTCAAAGGGGAAAGAGAAGAAGACACACCAGCTAGGGACATTGGGACCCAAGTAATGGCACAGTAGTAAGCTCCTTGGGTGTTCTTTTTACCTCACATATTCCAGACTTAGGAGGAAATTGGAAAACTAGAAATGCAAACAAACAAAAAAAGACCCAACAAAAGTCTGCTCTCTCTAATTAAAGGAGTATTAAAGAGACATCCTAGCAGGACAGAAAACTTTTAGATAATAACTGCTCTACTCTAGCCAAGCACCACAGAAAGAACTATAACCCCAAGTTCAACCATGCTAGAAAAGGCTGCTGTGGAGCCAAGACTTCCATCCTTGTTAGGCTGTAATGAGGCAGCCCACACCCACACCAGTGTGGTGTCAGATAAGGCCAAGTAGGGAGCTGGGACTTTCATATTGCTACATTAGTAGTAGTAGTAGTAGAGTAATAGTTAGGTTGCCTTTCCCCCCATCTCCCAGCCCCCACAGTATCAATGAAAAACATATAGGTGAGAAGCCTGGGATACCAAAGGAGACTAAGTGAAGAGTCAGGACATTCACCATCATTTCTAAGTAAGAAGGTCACCCCTGTTTGCAGTGTCAGTGGATAACATGTAAAGATCTAGAATTCCTATAGTAACCCAGCAATAATGAAGTTCTCCCAAATTCAGTTGGCAATGAGACCAAGTGGCGAATCTGGACTTCTATCTCCATCTGGTAGTAAAGAGTCACTCCTGCTTGCTCTATCAGACCAGTGTCAAAGAAATCCAGCTAAAAAGAAAATTAAAATAATATCCACATAAAGAATTATTTAAAAGATCACAATGTCAAAGGCAGGCATTTTTTACCAATTAAGCCAAACTACTGTTTGACTTGAAGAAGATTTTGGGGATATTTTTGGTTTAAGATTTAAGGATTAACTCAGGACAATAGTTTTAGGGGTTCACCCAGCTTCAATGGCTCCAGAATGTCATCAAATTAACAAGAGCAACTCTAAAGATTAGATAGAAACCTTAGGGGGCAGTGAGATCATGTTAAAGGGGTAAATGGTTGTATAACCAGAAGAATGTAATCAGTGTCACATAACTGTACATGTAGAAATTGTTGAATTTGTGTATGTTTTGCTGTGTATATCTTCAACAATAAAAATAAAATAAAATAATTAATTAAAATAAGAAAGGTGCAGTCTTATATTAAAAAGTCCATATTTCAATCAAAAACCCCTCATCATATCAAGAACCAGACATATGTAAAACTGAATTTAAAAAAAATCAATACATATCAAAGAGAATGTAACAGTAATGTAACATGTATCAAATAACAAAGATTTTAAAGCAGCCATGATAAAAACATTATAATTAGAAATTACTCACACGCTTGAAAAAAAAATTAAAAAATGGTAAGTATCAGCAACAAATAGACAACCATAGCAAAAAATAGAAGATATAAAGAAAAAAATGGAAATTGTGAATATGACAAATAACAAAACAAAACACTCAGTAGGAAGACTAAACCATAGGATAAAGGGTCTGGAAGAGAATCCATGAATCAGAATATGTACCAATAGAATCAATCAGTGTAAACAGCAGAATGAAAATAGACTTTAAAAAAAAGGAAAAAGGAATAAGAAAGGGCAGAGTCTCAGTGACTTGTGACACCTTCAAAAAAAGTTCTAACATTTGTGTTGTTAAAGTCTCAGAAGAGAGGAAGAAAAGGGTGGGGATGAAAAAATGTTTGAAGAAGTAACTACTGAAAATATCTTAAATTTGGCTAGAAATATAAACCTACAGATTCCACAAGCTGAATGAATACAAACAGAATTATACCAAAAATATTGGTGTCAATACACATCATAATTAAATTTATGAAAACTAAAAATGTAGAAAATCTTTAAAGCAGCCAGAGAAAAACACCATATCTAAAAGAGAAAATCAATTCAAATGATGTTAGATTTCTCATTACAAACCACAGCGGCCAGAAGAAAGTGGCACAAGAATTTCAAGAACTGAAAGAAAAGAACTCAGAATCCCAAAATTAGAGAAAATATCTTTAAGGAATAAAGGGAATATCAAGACATCTTCAGATGAAGGAAAATAAAGAGATTTGTTGCCAGCATACCCACACTGAAAGAATAGTTAAAGGAAATTTTCTAAAAAGAATGCAAGCAATAAAAGAGGGAATTTTGAGACATCAAGGATAAAGAAAGAATACAGTAAGCCAATATGCAAGTAAATAAATGTGCTTTCCTCTTCTTGCTGTTTTTATTAGGCACTGCTGACCTGGTTATGACTCATAGCAACATTTTGTATAATAGAACAAAATGTTGCATGGTCCTATATTATGAGTCGGGTCAGACTTGTTGGCACCTAACAACAACAACAACATGTCACCCTCACAGCTGTTGCTATGTTTGAGCCCATTGTAGCAGCCACTGTGTCAGTCAATCTCATTGAGGATTTTCCTTTTTTTCACTGATCTGCTACTCCTTCTTGTAAGCTGTCTAAACTATATTTGATGCCTGAGGAAAAAATTATAACACTGTCTAGTGTGATTCCATAGATAAATATGAGTAGATAGATGGATAGATAGAGAGATAAATGATAAACCAAACCAAACTCACTGCCATTGAGTCGTTTCCGACTCACAGTGACCCCCTTTGGGTTTCTGAGGCTGTAAATCTTTATGGAAGTAGATCGCCCAGTCTTCCCTCTGACATAAATGATAGGTAGAAAGATAGACACAGATAGATTGATGAAAGAGAGAGAAGTAGATAGATAGCTCACTGCCATCAAGTCTACTCCAACTCATTGAGACCTTATATACAATAGAAGTAAGCATTGCCTGGTCCTGTGCCATCTTCATGGTCACTGACCTGTTCAAGTTCATTGTTGTAGCTATTGTACCAGTCCATCTCACTGAGTGTCTTTTCATTCTCACTGGCCTTACACTTCACCAAACACAGTATTCTCCTCTAGCAATTGACCCTTTGTGATGATGTGTGCAAAGCAAATGAGTGAGACAGTGCTCTGTTGTGATCTATAGGTTTTCATTTCTTCTTTTTTAAAACTAATTTTTCACTTTATTTGTATTATGATTTGGGTGGATTTTTACAGAGCAAATTGCTTTTCCATTAAAAAATTCATACACATTTTGTGTTATAACATTGATTGCAGTCCCCACAATGTAAGAGGACTCTTCCCACTTCTTTCCTGTGTTTACCGTTTCCATTCATCTTTCTTTCCAATCCTTTCATCCCTTTTGAGTTTTAACCCTGAGCAATTGCAGACCTTTGATCTTGAATGGTTGATTGTTCTAAGGAATGTGTACTTTCATGGTGTTATTGTTAACCTTATGGCCTGTCCATCATTTGGATGGAAGTGAAGCGACAGAGGTGAGCTCAGTTCTAGGCCTGAAATGTATCTAAGGGCCATACTACTGGAGGTTCTACTAGTTTCTACCAGAGTAGAAAGTGAAGTGGTCAGGAGGGGTAGCTAGGCATTGCCTAGTTCTTTTGGTCTCAGGGTTGTGGAGGCTCGGTTCAAGTGGTCCATTAGTCCTTTGGACTAATTTTTCCTTGTGTCTTTACTTCACTATTATTTGCTTTGGATGGGGGGGGACCAATAGTTGCACCTTACATGGCCACTTACAAGCATTTAGGGAGCAAGTCATTACTCACCAATGTAGAACATTGTCTTTATAGACTATGTTATGCCAGTTGATCTTCGTGTCCCCCAAGACTGTGGTCCTGAGTCTCTAAGGCCCAGTGACTCATTTTTTCAATGTATTTAGTTATGCTCAGAAGTTTTCATAACTTTGTCCCCATATGTTCTACTATGTTGATAACCATTTATTTTGTATATTAACTGTCAAGACCATACAGAATTGAGTCAACTGGGATATTTGATAAATATGCTTTCTAAGACTTTGTTCATACCATCAAAAAATTATTAGGCAGATGTCAAGCTTTTCCTCTGCTTCTTTTCAGATGGCAGTTATCTCATAAATGGGTAGCAATCAAAATCCACTATGTGGTTCCTACAAACTGTTTTGTTTTTATGATGGTATGTCACTTTCCTTGGGGTTTTCAGAAATGATGAATTGAAAAATGGAATTCTCAATTTTGGGGAAGTATTAATTTTTGCAGGTGGAGAAAACTGGGTTATTTAGGCTGGCTATAGAGTAAAAAAAAAAAAAAAAAAAATTCCAAGGGACCATGGTGAAACCTTAATAACAGTCACTGTGCAAAGCCAAGGTACCCAAACTGAAAAGCTTTCTATAACCATGAAACCTATAATATGTAGAGATGGGAATCAAGGTTCACAGCAGAGAATCCTGAGTTCAGAAGCACATCAGCCAAATACTGTTCAGGGAGAGGCAAAATTGATGATGTGGTTATTTACCTTGAAAACTTGCCCTTATGGGTCAGGAAAGATCTGTCTGGGACCAGAGAGCACAGTGCAGCACAAGGATTTTCTGACATGTGTTGAAGCCATCTGACAGTCTCATGCATCTCTTCTTACTGGGATCTGACAGGTATTCATGAAGAAATTTACATTATGACTGGAAGTAGAAAATTGAAAAAAAAAAGTGCTGTATTATGTAATGAGGTCTAAAAGAGTTGCAGCTTCACTGTAACTGCATATCTAATAGTATTTACTAACTTTGATGAAGTTTCAAAAATCTTACCTGCAAATACTTCTAAAGTAATATCCTAGTGCCTGACTAGCAACATCAGATATTCAGATTCCAATCAGAAAACCTTTACACAGAGAAACTCATGCAGTTAAGTCTAAAACTCAGAGACACATGATTGAAGGCTTCCTTCTGATCCCTGAAGCTACTCAATTTTTGCCTGCCATCTTGATCTCCCTCTCCTTTTCAATTGTTCAGTTGCAAATTCTACGAGTAGGTGGTCTGGGTTAAATGTAACCTAGCAATTCAATTTGTTTTCTGTCATGACCTATGACATGGAAAACAATTTTTTTTGTATCTATTTCTAAGCTATGTGTCTTATAATTTTGACAAATGCCCTTATGCCTGTCCTTATAAGCGGAAAGACCATGTGACAGTTTTCCTAATGAGAGTCTCTATTTGTATCATCTTCACAGTTCAGAGGATTACAGTGACAGGTGATTGACAGAAGAGAAATAGAGTATATAAAATGTTTATTTCACAAAATAAGACCATTGATGAGGCCCTGAACTAGACTGTGAGTGAGGATAAAAAAGAAGACATTTAAGACTTGAAGAAAAGGAAAAACTGACAAGATTTCAGAATTGACTGGCTTTCAGGGGCAGGGGACACCTGAGGGGGTGGCAAAGATTTAAGGTTTTGAATAAACTTGAGATAAATGAGATTTTTTTGTTTTGTTTTGTTTCCTTGTTTGTTTTCCTGAAACTATCTTTGAAAGATGATCAGAGTTTTGGTTAACATCATTGTCACAATATGGAAACTATAATCCATGAGCAAACCAGATTTCAGATTTACCATGCTACCCTTATTGAAAATAGGAAGAAAGAAGATAATGTACTTTTTGATAGAAATGTCTTATATTTGCTATAAGTTTATACTGGCAACTGGAAGAAATAATCCATTTCAATTTTCTTTATATAATTTGAAACAAAGAACCATACTTTAATGAAGAGGTTGCCAAAAAACAGCCTATGGAACAAACTGATCTGCCTTCTGCTTCAGAGCTCTCTGAAATTGATTAATGATTTTTGCATTTTTGAAGGGTTTAAAAAAATTTTAAATAATATTTTGTGATACAGGAAAATTGTATGACTTTGAATAAAAGTTTTGTTGTAATACAGCCATGCCTGTGGGCTTCTTTCCTATTTATAGCTGCTCATGGTACAATGGCAGAGTTGAGTAGATGCAACAGGGAATAAATGGTTTGTTGTTGTTTTTGTTGTTATGTGCCGTCGAGTCGGACCCAACTCATAGCGACCCCTCCTTGGGTTTCCAAGGTGGTATCGCTACAGAAGTAGATTGCCCAACCTGCCTTCCAAGGAGTGGCTGATGGGTTTGAACCGCCAGCCTTCTGGTTATCAGTCAAGCGCCTTAGGCACTACACTACCAGAGCTCCAAATTACGGTGCTGCCGAGTTGAGTCTAAATCATACTGACCCTGTGTACAACAGATCAAACACTGCCTGGTCCTGTGCCATCTTCACAATCAATGTTATGTTTGAGCCCATTGTTGCAGTCACTGTGTCAATCCATCTTGTCAATCCATCACCTTTTTCATTGATACTTTACCACAACAGCTATCATCTCAATTTTACACATGAGAAACAGAGACTGTAGAATAAATTGCTACGTTTTTTGAAATAGTGTACTTTGAATATAATGTCTATGTTCTAGCATTAAAAATAATCTTACTCATTGCTTCATTAAAAATAAGAAATATAGCCCATAAGTATGTACGGACAATGTAGACTTCGTTCAAAGAAAGATAAAAATGTTACATCACACATTAGAGAGTTAAATTCTTTTTAACATCCCTCTTTTTCTTAAAGAGCCTTAAAAATTCTCTATTTTTGTTTGTTAGTTTTTCCTAATCCATAGGCAATCATCAACAGGCCAATTTATCAATTTTTTATTACAGAATGTCTTGCATTATTTCATATGTGTGTTTATTTCTCGTATACTAATATTACATCATCCTAGTTAAACTCTAAACAATATCAATGCTATTATATGTAAGTAAAGTTAGGCTGAAGATAATCCAAAAACAGTTTCTGCAGTACACCAACTGGGAGCTGCCAGAAATTCAAGTTGGATACAGAAAAGGACATGGAACAAGGAATCTTGGCTGAAAGCAGAAATATCAGAAAGATGTTTACCTGCATTTCATTGACTATGCAAAGGCATTTGACTATGTGGATCATAACAAATTACAATAACATTGAGAAGAGTAGGAATTCCAGAACACCTCCTTGTGCTCATGATGAACCTACACATAGACTAAGAGGCAGTTGTTTGAACAGATCAAGGGAACATTGCATGGTTTAAAATCAGGAAACGTATGTGTCGGGGGCATATCCTCTCACCATAATGATTCAATCTGTATGCTGAATAAATAATCCAAAAAGTTGGACTACATGAAAAAGAACATGACTTTGGGATTAGAGGAAGACTCATTAACAACAGGCCATACGTAGATGACACCACCCTGCTTGCTGAAAGCAAAGGACTTGAAGCCCTTACTTATAAAGATTAAAGCCTATAGCTTTCAGACTGGATTGCACTTAAACATAAAGAAAACAAAAATCCTTACAAATGGACCAATAGGCAAAATCATAACAATTGGAAATTGTGAAGAATTTAATTTTACTTGGATTCCCAATCAGTGTCCATGGAAGCAGCAGTCAAGAAATCAATGTATTGCATTGGGGAAATGTGCAGTGAAATATCTCTTTGAACTGTTAAAAAACAAAAATGTCACCTTGAGGACTATGGTACTTTTTGACCCAATCCATATTTTCAATTGCCTCATATGCATGCCAAAGCTGGATGTGAATAAGGAAGTCCAAAGAAGAATTTACACATTTGAATTAGGTGTGTTAAAAGATTGTTTTATACGTCATGGACTGCCAGAAGAATGAACAAATCTGTCTTAGAAGAACTACAACCAGTATACTCTTTAGAAATGAGAACAGCAGAATACTGCCTCATGTAATTCCGATATGTTATCAGGAGGGACCTGTCCCTGGAAAAGGACATTATGCTTGATAAAGTAGAGGGTCAGAGAAAATGAGAAAGACCCTCAAAAAGATGGATTGGTACAGTGCCTGCAACAATGGACTCACACATAGCAACAATTGTGTGGATGGCACAGGACCAGGCAGAGTTTTGTTCTGTTATACGTGAGGCCTCTGGGTCACAACCAACTCGATATCACCTAACAACAACATTTATATTCAGATTACACCACTTTGGAAAAGTTACAGCCAAAGACTCAATTTCCTTACATGTGAAATGGTTATGCTACCTACACTGAAAAGAGCCTATTGGCACCATTTTTAAGTGCTTCACTGCTAACTGAAAGTTTGCTGGTTTGCACTCACTCAGCGATCTGCAAGAGAAAGACCTGGAAATCTCTTGTAAAGATTGCAGCAAAGAAAATCATATGGGGCTGTTCTACTCTGTCACACAGGGTTGCTATATGTCAAAATAGACTTGATAGCACACCACAATAATAGTATATGCTAATGAACTGAGTTATGAATTCAGAGAAAGAAACAACAAGAAAAAAGAAGAAAGAAATCAATATTTAATCAGTCCTGGGAATTTCTTAATGTCTGTCTATTTCCTACATCAATAAAACAAAAGATCTTCAGGACTGACTCTGCTCTGAAGGCTGGAAAAGCCTGGTGACAAAAAATTACACCTGGCTGTACTTTTAACTGTTATTTTTTATCATACTAGGAAATAACAGGACAGGATTAAAATCCAGGTGTACTATTACTTTTGATGAAGCGTACAGTTAGTTCTTCAGAACCTGAGCATTTGGCAGTCATAAATTAAGAGGTTTCACAAATGGAAGATTGGCCAGTCACTATGAGTTGGATTCCACTCAATGACAGTGAGTTTGGTTTTTTTGGTTTTAATGTGTGTGTTTATATACACATATGTATACATACACACACACATACACACACACACACATATATATATATATACACACACACACAGTTATATCAAAATAAAAAAATAATAATGCTCAAACTTCCAGTTAAATGGATAGATTTTCCATATATATTTATCTCTCTTCCATCATAAAACCATTTTAAAAATAATGGTAAAGGGATTTTACAACATCAATTCCCAAAGATAAAGAGAAGTATAGAACAAGCAGATTAGGAATAACTTTTGGAATACAAAATCTACAAGAATAAAATATAATTGATTTAGAAGTGTCACATATGCTGAAAACTAATCTAGCAACAGGGAAAGCTAAGAAACACTCTGTCGCTCATAATTCCTAAAAGGTTCAGATATGGTAACACCATATATATCTAGAGGTGAGCGTAAAGGTGTAGTTAAAAAACAGAAATCTGATAAAAGTCCATTTGAGAATAGTTAGAAGTTTAAATCGCAACCAACAGCTCAGCAGAAGACTAGAAGTTTATTCTCTTGAGAGAGTAAAATGATAGGTCTCTGGATGTCAGTAGGCAAAGTTGTGCTAAGGGTACTGTTTTGGTTCTCATGCCGCTATTGGAGCTCTGGTAGTGTAGTGCTTAAGGCATTTGACTGCTAATCAGAAGTCTGGATTCAAACCCACCAGCCACTCCTTGGAAGGAAGGTTGGGCAATCAACTTCCATAGTCATACTGCCTCGGAAACCCCAGGAGGGGTCGCAATGAGTTGAATCTGACTCCAAGGAAGTGCGTTTGTTTTTTTGTTTTTGTTTCTTTTTTTTGTTTGTTTCAGTGCTGCTGTAACAGACAGACCACAAGTGGATGGCTTTAACAAACAAGGATTAATTCTCTTACAGTTTAGGAGGCTAGAAGTCCAAGTTCAAAATCTCAGCTATAGGCTGGGTGAAGGCCCCTCAACCTTGGGCTTCAGGTCTGACACTTGCTGCCAGTCCACTGAAGCTGGAGGCATCTCTTAACTCAAGCAGCTGATGATAGCTGAGACTGACAAATCCAAGGTCCACGAATAAAATGGCATAGTCCCAAAGTTATCAAGCAACACAGGAAGCCACTTGTTCAAGTCCAGAAACAGTCCCAAGATCGGCAGGTTACTGACTGACGACTCAGCCAAATGCAGGATCCAAATGTGCCTAGAAGCTCAGAGACCTTTCTCAAAGCTTCTTCTTACATATATTGGAAGCAGACCACATCCCTATGGCAGCTATTCAGCTGCCCTCAGCAGAGTCCACCAGGGAGAATCACTACACCCAGCTGCCCAACCACTCAAAACCAGGCCTAGCCAAGTTGATACATGATCTTAATTACCATCAGTACTATACTCACAATAGAGACAACCTATGAAAATTTATATGCATTATTGGAAATGTCCAGGTCTCTTTCACTACTCAGTTCCCAGAGGCAGACAGCCAGGTTTGTATCTTTAGGCAAAACTATTCTATGAATCTGACCAGACCAAAAGAAAACTATCTTTGAGCTTTTCCAAAAGGTCACAATCCAATCATTCTACTAAAGCCTATATTTGACAAATCTGTTGTTATTAGTTGCTGTCGAGTCCATTACAACCCATAGCAACTCTACACGCAACAGAGCGAACAGAGCGAAACATTGTCCAGTTCTGTGCCCATCCTCACAGTTGTTGCTGTGCTTGAGCCCATTGTTGCAGCCACTGTATCAATCCATCTCTTTGAGGGCCTTGCCCTTTTTCTCAGATTCTCTCCCAAGCAGGATGCTCTTCTCAAAGCACTGGTCCCTCTTGACAACATGATCAAACTAAGTGAAATCAATTCTGGCCATTCCCACATCTAAGGAGCATTCAAGCTGTACTCCAAGACAGATTTGTTCATTCTTCTTGCTATCCATGGTACATTGAATATTCTTCACCAACACCACAATTCAAATGCATCAATTCTTCTGTGGCCATCCTTATTCACTGTACAACTCTCATATCCCTATGAGGGTATTGAAAATGCCATGGCTTGGGTCAGATACATTCTTTGTCTTTGAAGTGACGTTTTTGCTCTTAAAAACTTTAAAGAGGTCTTTTGCAGCAGATTTGCCCCCATGCAATACTTCATTTGATTTTTTGATCACTACTGCTATTGGCATTGATTGTTGATCCAAGTAAAATGAAATTCTCGATAACTTTAATCTTTTCTCCATTTATCATGATGTTGCTTATTGTTCCACTTTTAAGGATTTTTGTTTTCTTAAGAAAGAAAAGATAATCATTTTACACATAACACAGATGAGAGTAGTCCTTACGTAGACATAATGGACCCTGAAGGATTCTATTCAAAGTAATGCAATAACCCTTTTGGAGGATAGAGAAATTGTTGAAGTGTGTATGTTTATATTTGAGTCCTAGTGAGTGGAAGAGGGCTAACTGCTCATGTTCCTTTGTGGAAAATCATAATATACAAAATGTAAAGATGAACAAATAGTATCATTATTCTATCTAGTGGAGGAAAAATACCAAAAGTAACAACTACAAGTGTTGAAAAAATGTTGCCACTGAGAAAATAAAAATTAAGGGAAGAGTAAAGGAATATCAATAAACATTGCAGGACTATTTGATGCTTTCAAATGTATCCAAGAAATAACCCTGATAATCATCAAAATCAAGTTTAAGAAAATGGTTACATTAAAATGTGTTCATTCTTAACAATAGGAAGCTGGTTCATTGAGTTACACAGCCAAGGTAACTGATTTTTATATAAATCTCATAATATAGCTTCTCCTAAAATATCTATTCATATTATAAAATTATAACATTTCTAATAGCTGGAATTTTAATTAAAAAGGCTATAACTTGGTGCCATTATTATTATCATAATTATTTTTCTTCTCCTTTTTCTTTTTTTTTCCAACCCTAACCCAGTCTCCTCCCCTCCCTACCCTGCAACACTCCCCCAGTGCCCTTCATAATTATGCACTCCTGTTTGTCCTGCATTTCCTCAGTTTGAATATCCCATGGTTTATTGCTTTAGGGGATATATTACCATTGAGTGTGTGGGTGCAGCTTCCTGTGTTGAGTGGTCTGTGTGTACATCTCTCTATCAACTGGGCTGAGAGCCCGTGCCTGGGGGTGAGTTTTATTCCAGGTGCTGAATGTATTTCAGGACCATAGTATTGGGAGTCTCACCATATTTCATCTGACCAGTAATTCTGGTCATTATTGAGTTTTTGGATTTTGTTCCACATTTTTCCTCCCACTCTATCCAGGATCTCCAGATTTGATCCTTTCCTGAGTGGTTGGCATTGGTAGCTGGGCACCATCCAGTTCTTCTGGTCTCGAGGGCCATTGTGTCCTAGGGTTGATTGCTTCTAAATGCCCTTGTTTTTTTTTTGTTGTTGTTGTTGTTGTTGTGTTTTTTTGTGTGTGTGCGTTCTTCACTTCCGATGCTAGGAGACCATTAGCTGCATTCTGGATGGCTGCTTGAAACATTTTAAGACCCCAGTCACTACTCACCAGTCAATGTAGGATGTGGAGCAATGCTTTTATGTGTTTTGTTGTGCCAATTGAGTCTGGTGTCCCACAGTACTATGGTCCTGAGGAAGTAGCTCTATTGGATCTCTCTCCCATAGTGCTAGGATGTCTGTGAGGGATTACCCTGTGTCTGTCTTCTATTGTTTCTGTAAGGACTGCAGGTATTTTTTTTTTATCACTGGTGTCTACAAGATTAGCCTCAGCTGAGTCTATCCTTGGTCTGGAGTATACCTCTATTCACTGATCCCTGTCTGAACATCTCAGGTGTTTATGTGTTTATCTGTATAGCCTAGTGTTTGGTGTTAATGGCAATGTGGTATTGTGGACACATTGGTTGATTTTAACATCTGTCATCTATCTCTTATGTGCACAGTCCAGTGTGCTCTCATTGCCCAATGTTATCATGGTGGTCGTATATCCTTCCTGTATATCCCTCCCCCTACCCGTGTCAGTGTGTAAGCCCCAACTAGCCCTAAATTAATCCCTCCCTTTCCTTCCCCATCCCAGTAACCTACTAGGTGAGTTCCCTTTCCCAAGAAAACCCTTCTCTGTCTTTTTACAGTAAAGGGCTCATACAATATTTTTCCTTCTGTAATTGACTTATTTCACTCAGCATGTCTTCCAGGTTCATCCACATTGCAAGATGATTCACGTATCCCTCAATGTTCTTTAATGTGGAATAGTATTCCATTGTGTGGATATACCATAATTTGGTTATCCACTCATCCATTGATGGGCATTTAGGTTGTTTCCATCTCTTTGCTATGGTGAATTGTGCTGCAATGAACATAGGTGTACATGTGTCTGTTTGTGTGCTATCTCTCACCTCTTTAGGATATATTCCTAGTAATGGAATTGCTGGGTCAAATGGTACTTCTATTTTCAGTTTTTTAAGGAAATGTCATACTGTTTGCCACAATGGTTGTACCATTTTACAATCCCACCAAGCAGTGCACAAGACTTCCAATCTCTCCATAACCCAACCAGAATTTGTTACTATCTGATCTGTTGAACTTTGCTATTATTGCTGGGGTGAGATGATATCTCATTGTTGTTTTGATTTGCATCTCTCTAATGATTAATAATGATGAGCAATTTCTCATGTGTTTGTTGGCTGCTTGTATGTCTTCTTTGGTGAAGTGTCTGTTCAAGTCTTTTGCCCATTTGTGATTTGTCTTTTTGGTGTTGGGGTGTTGAAGTTTTCTGTAGATTTTGGAGATAAGTCCTTTGTCAGATATGTCATATGCAAATATTTTCTCCCAATCTGTAGGTTCTCTTTTTACCCTTTTGACAAAATCTTTCGATATCGCACAAGAATTTATTTTTTTAAAAGGTCCCAGTCATCTAGCTTCTTTTCTATCTCCTGTACATTCTGGGTTATGCTTGACAGTCTATTTATGCCATAAATTAGGGCTCCCAAATTTGCCCCTATTTTATCTTTGATGAATTTTATAGTTTTGGGTTTTACATTTAAGTCTTTGATCCAGCTTGAGTTTGCTATTGTGTATGGGGTGAGGTATGGGTCTTGTTTCATTTTTCTGCACGTGGATATC
>NW_006921753.1:6173006-6174602 GCF_000298275.1 Orycteropus afer afer
CTGGTGTAGAGAAATCCAACTGATTTTTGTATGTTGATCTTTATCCTGCCACTTTGCTGAACCTCTCTGTTAGTTCCAGTAGTCTTTTTATTGAGTCCCTTGGGTTTTCTATGTATAGGATCATATCATCTGCAAATAGAGATAGTTTTAATTCCTCTTTGCCAATATGTATGCCTTTTATTTCTCTTTCTTCCATTATTGCCCTGGCCAGGACTTCCAATACAATGTTAAATAGAAATGGTGATAAAGGGCATCTTTATCCCTTTATGTCTGGTTCCTGTTCGTAAGGGGAATGCCTTGAGTCTTTCTCCATTAATAATGATGTTGGCCATTAGCTTTGCACATGTACCCTTTATTATATTGAGTAATTTCCCTTCTATCCCTATTTTGCTGAGAGTTTTAAAAAGGAATGGATGTTGGATTATATCAAATACCTTTTCTGCATCAATTGATATAATCTTATGGTTCTTTTCCTTTGTTTTGTTTATGTGATGGACTACATTGATTGATTTTCTGATGCTGAACCACCCTTGCAAACCTGATATGAATCCCACTTGGTCCAGATGTATTAATTTTTCAATATGTTCTTGGATTCTGTTGGCCAGGATTTTGTTAAAGTTTTTTGCATCTATGTTCATGAGTGGTATTGGTCTGCAGTTTTCCTTTCTAGTGTTGTCTTTCCCTGGTTTGGGTATTAGTGTTATGCTTGCTTCATAAAATGAGTTTGGGAGTATTCCATCTTTCTCTATGTTCTGGAATAGCTTGAGTAGCATAGGTGTCAACTCTTCTCTGAATATTTGATAGAATTCTCCAGTGAAGCCATCAGGGCCAGGGCTTTCCTTTGTGGGAAGTTTTTTATGACCTGTTCAATTTCTTCCCTTGTTATGGGGCTGTTCAAGTTTTCTATTTCTGAGTGGGATAGTTTAGGTAGATCTTGTGTTTCTAGAAACATGTCTATCTCTTCTAGATTCTCATATCTATTGATATACAGTTTTTCATAATATTCTGTCAGTATCTTTTTTATTTCAGTTGGTTCTGTTGTGATGACACAATTATTTTGTTTACAATTCTTGTGATTTGGGTCTTCTCCTTCTTTTCTTTGTTAGGTCTGCCAGTGGTTTATCAATTTTATTAATCTTTTCAAAGAACCAGCTCTTTGATTTTCTCTATGGTTTTTTGTTTTCTGTTTCATTTATTTCTGCTCTGATCTTTATTATTTCCTTGCTTCTAGATACTGTAGGACTCTTTTGTTGTACAAGTTCTAATTGTTGTAGTTGATAAGTTAGAGTGTTGATTTTGTTTCTTTCCTCTTTTTTGATGTATGCATTTATTGCTATAAACTGTCCTCTGAGTACTGCTTTTCTTGTGTCCCATAGGTTTTGACAGAAGAGCAGTCAACCCCAGGGTTACAGGTGAGGAGAGACAACTCAGGGATGCCCAAAGTAGCAGGTGGGAACAGCAGGAGAAAGGGAATTAAAAGCCAGGAAGCCAGAGAGAAGAGCAATCAGCCAAAGGGATTAGGTGAGGAGAGGAAACTCAGGCCCGCCCAAAGCAGCAGGACCAGAGAGCAGGAGAAAGGGGATAAAAGCCAGGAAC
>NW_006921753.1:6181441-6182174 GCF_000298275.1 Orycteropus afer afer
ATATAATGCCCATCCTTGTCTCTTAAGATGTTTTTCACCTTAATGTCTATTTTATCAGAAATCATAATTGCTACCCCTGCCCTTTTTTGGTTTCTATTAGCGTGGTATATTTTTTTCCATCCTTTAACTCTTAATTTGTTTTTATCTTTGTGTCTAAGGTGTGTCTCTGGTAGGCACCATATTGATGGATCTTCTTCTCTTATCCAGTCTGCCACTCTCTTTCTCTTGATAGGTGCATTTAGTCCATTCACATTGAGTGCAATTAGTGATAGGTGTGCGGTGATTGGTGTCATTCTGTTGTGGTTTTTTGTCGTGTTGGTGATTCTTTAGTCCACGTATATTTCTGTGCTAAGTTCAGTTTGTTGGCTATTGCTTTCTCCCTTTTCTTCTTCATAGTTGGTTTTATGTTTATTAAGCCCATATGTTTTCCTTCCTTTTGGATTTCCTTAGAAGAATTGTTACTCTTCTCTGTGGTTACCTTGGAGTATATTCTTGTCTCTATATATTTAGAACAGTGCATTCTACAAAGACATTGTCATGTTTTCCTCTCCATTTGAGGGTCTGTACCTAGAAGTATTATTCCCTCTGATAGGTTAATTGCTGTTGTTGTGTGCTGCTTGAGTTCCTTGGGTTTTAATGTAGAATGTTTTATGATCTTATTATGAGTATCTATTTCTGATTTGGTTTTAGAGTTGATGTCACATATCCTGGTTTTGCTGATCTCTGTTGTGGG
>NW_006921753.1:6183379-6205867 GCF_000298275.1 Orycteropus afer afer
GTTTAAAAAACAGCTTGACTATTTTGGACATTTAAAGAGACAGTGCTCTCGCAGATCCTGGGGCTTAAGAACACTTTCTGCTTTCCAGCAATCCCAAGGACACTCGGGACCTGCAAGACTAACAAGGTACGACATTCCTCTTGTTACTCTTAAACCCCAAACACGCTTGGTGAACAGAGGTGCAGCTATCCTCCACTCCCACCTACCTTCTGGGCCCACAGGAACTCCATCACAGTCTGTGTGCGCAGACGGAGCCTGGGTGCCCTGCACTGTCCTCCACTGATTTTTTTTTCTCTCTCACTTTTTTTTATTTTTATTTTGTTCTTTTTCAGTTTCCTTTTTCTGCTGATTAGTTTACTTGTATTTGTCTGTTTTGAAACAACTAATATTATTAATACTTTTGTCCTTTTTATTATTATTCTTAATCTTCCCCTTCCCAGGTCAAAGTTTTCAGCATTTTTCTTTTCCTTGTGCCTGGTTGAATTTTTTTTTTTTTTTTAATTTAAGGTTTGTTTTTTTCTTTTGCCCCTTTTTTCTTGTAGTTAACCCTGTTCCTTGATTTTCTTTTTGCATTTTACCTTTTCTTTTTGCATTAATTATTCTCGTTCCCTATTATTTTTTTTTTTCTTAGTTTCCTAACCCCATGTATTGCAGGTTCTCTTTTTCTCCTTCCTTTTTTTCCCTTTTTTTTTTTTTGGTTACTCTTCCTGTGTGTTTACATGCTGTGTTTTTTGTCCATGGGCTTTTAGTTTTTTGATGGTTATTCAATTGTAATTTGTGTCTAACTTAGTGGGAGACACAGTCCCCTTAAGACACAACTACACCCACTCCTCCTGCAACTTCACTTACTGAGCAAGAGCCACTACCTCCTACTCCACCAATGGGCAAATGATAACAAACCACCAAGAAGAGCCCAAATCACCTGTGGCTGCTCTTCACAAAGAGTTAACAGAGATCTAAATACAACAACACCACGATGCCTCAGAAAAAGCAGACCATCACAGTCCACACAAAGAAGCAAGATAAAGTGGTAGAAAGAAGGAAGCAGGATACAGACCCAGAACACATCCCTCAGGAAGAAGCAACATTGGAACTTTCTGATAAGGAATTCAAAAGAATTATCTTTAGGTATCTTCAACAGATTGAGAGGCAGACCAAAGAAAACACAGAAAAAAACCTTAGAAGAATTTTGGAAGAAAATACAAGAACAAAATGACAAAATAAATTAAAAATTAAAAATGATTCTAAATCTACAGACAGAAATCCAGAAGATTAATACTAAATTGTCAGAAATAGATAAACATTCAAAGGGCAAAGGAGAAGAATTGATGCAATGGAAGAAAGAATTAATGAGATTGAAGACAAATATCTGAATACTTCTTTGGAAAAGGATTAAAAAGAAAAAAATCAAAACAAAATGAAGAAAGCCTAAGGTTCATGTGGGATACCATCAAAAGGAATAAATTATGTGTCATTGGAATTCCAGAATAGGAAGAGAAACACAAAACCACTGAGAAAATTGTCCAAGATTTGCTGGAGGAGAACTTCCCTGAAATGATGAATATGAATATATCCATTCAGGAAGTCCAATGAACCCCAAACAAGATAGACCCCAAAAGAAAATCACCAAGACACATCATCATCAAACTCATCAAAACCAAAGACAAAGGCAGAATCTTGAAAGCAGCAAGGGAAAAACAAAAGGTTACCTACAAAGGACAGCCAGTAAGAATAAGCTCTGATTTCTCAGCAGAGACCATGCAAGCAAGAAGGCAATGGGATGGTATATATAAAACCCTGAAAGAGAAAAATTTTCAACCAAGAATTATATACCCAGCAAAATTGTCCCTCAAATATGATGGTGAAATTAGGAGATTTCCAGATAAACAGAAACTAAGAGAATTTGTTAAAACCAGACCAAGCTTACAAGAGATGCTAAAGGGAGTCCTTTGAACAGAGAACCAAAAATAGCAAATAACAACCAACCATTAGTACACAAGATGACACAACCCAGAAACTACAGCTATGGCCATATCTAAAGTAAAATGAGCTTACAAGATTGTAAACAGGGAACCAGAGACATCAATTGGCAAGTGAGGACAACTACAAACAAAAAGAGAAAAAGACTGTGTAGTCACAGAACTTCTAAATGGTGAGGAAGTTAAGAGAGTTGCAAGATAGAATGGACTGTTACATTATGCTGAGTGAAATAAGTCAATCACAAAAGGACAAATATTGTACTAGTCCATTATTGTAAAAGTTAAGGAAAGGTTTATCTATGGAAGAAAATTTTCTTTGTTGGTTACCAGGGGTGGGAGGGGAGGGGAGGGAGGCTGTTAGATAGATAGAGATAAGTATTGATTTGGTTGAAGAGAAGGGCAATGTACCAAATGTGAGTGACCAATTGTGGCACTATTGAGGATGAGAAAGGCATAGAGAGGTACATGGAAGGTACAGACAACAAATATGAACCCTTTTGCACATAGAGTACTGCGTTGTCAGTGAAGGCAAACATGGGTATATGGGTGGATAGATGGGTGGACAGGCTGAAAGATTAGGTATGTCTATGAACAGGGAGTGTATCCAAGAACATATATAAGGTTGGCAGACAATGGTCCTATAAGTTTATCAGAATTCCCAGGTGTATAGTAGAGCTGACAAGGGGCAAGGTTGTGATCACTGCTTGGTCACAGCCAGCTACCCAGAGGGACCAAGTAGTTGAACCTGTGGGCTTGGGATCATAGTCGCAGGGGACATCAAGCTCTAATGGCATAACATACTATACAAAACATGGTTCTACCTCCTACTTTGGCGAGTAGCAACTGGGATCTTAAAAGCTAGCAAGCTGCCATCTAGATACAATGGGTCTCTCCTCATCCAGAACAAAGAAAAATGAAGAAAACCAAAATTCATGGAAACAATTAGTCCTTGTGACTGGTACACCATCCGATCTGCAGCCTATAGAACTATGAGACCAGAAGAACTAGATGGTGCCTGGCTACCACTGTCATCCACTTGGAAGGGGATCTATGCAGGAGATCCTTGATAGAGAGGGATAACAATGTGCAACAAAACTCAAAATCATTTGGAGGAAAGAAAAAAAAAAAAGGTGGGACCAGGTTTGCTGGTTGGATAGAGCCTGGTGGAACCACTGAGACTATGGCCCCTAGCTGCCTTTCAGGTCTGGAATTGAACCCACATCTGTGGTTTCCAGCCAAACAAAAGACAGGCGTATGAGTTGAACATTTACCTCATGTAGATACACTCCTTGGAGAGAACAACCATGGGAGAAAGAAGGGCTGCTTATGCACCGTGAGACAGTTCAGAGGGCAGGAGTGTACGGAGGGCTGGACACTGGGAAGAGGAAACTATGGGGAGGAAGCGGGAGGGGAGCTGTTGCATTGTGGTAAACTGTGATCAATGACATGAGACAAAGTATATGTGAACTGCTGTATGGAAAGTGAATTTGTTCTGTAAATCTTCACCCAAATCACAATAAAAAATAAAATAAGAAGGTGAAGCTGGTGTATTTTATTACTGATTCAGGTATGTTGGGTTGCTCTGCTGTTTTCTTTGTGATGGTGGAATCACTGTGTGGAATGTGGATAGATGTTTCTGTTTGTTATGAAGAGGGTTTAGAGTTTGAAGCGAGAGGTTTTATGGTAATTGGCTGAGTATGGTTTCTTCTACTGAATGAGTGAAGTTATTGTCAGAGAAGGTGGGAGCAGAAGAAGGAAAGCTTGGTGTTGCCAGGATCAGTTTCTAGGGCTTTGTGCAGGCTGTTATTGATGACGTAGTTATTTACAAGTCCGCAGCTCAATTTCAGGAAAAAATTACTGTTGTTAGGGTATTGCCACTTTCCACCTGACTCAGGAACACTCAAAGACCCCACTTCCGAGGCCCCTCTGTGCCAAAAAGCTGATCCAAGGCAAATTCCCGGGACCACACCAGCCGCAGCTTCCTCTCTCTCCACTCCATCTGCCCACCGCACCAGCGCAATTGGCCCAGACTGTGAATGCTCGGGAGTTTGTCTGTGATACCACCCACCTGCGACACCAAAGATGCACGGGATTTCAGCTGTGCTGGAGTTGGGAGAGTGCCTGCTAGTAATCTGTGGTCCCAATATTAGTGACAAAGACAAGCACAGACCTCTCAATGTCTCCCAAGCTGACCCAAGCCCACTCAGTGACCTGCTGAGGGGGGAGTGAGCTCACCCTCCTGGAGCATGAGTGAGCTCTCCGCTTGGGTTTCAGTGGTGCTGTGCATGCCCATTTACACTTAGGTAACCCAAATTACCTATAAAATCAGGTACTGAAGGTAGATCCTGTTGGTGTATTCACTGGTATGCTGATATATAAGGTGTCTTCTTCCTTGGATCACAGAGATCTCAGGTGGCCACCCTTGCCTGCCAGTCAGTGACTGCCCCAGGGCAGTTTCCAATGGCCTGTCTCAGTTGCCAGTCCATCCTCTGCCAGGTAGATCTTTCTTAAACAATCTCCCTGTGCCTTTCCTCTAATTCTGCTCTTCTGTGTTTGGTGCGCTCTGACTCAGTGAGCTGTTGAGAGCACCAAAATCCCTAATTCAAACTGCTGTACCTAGTTTTTCAACCACTAAGATGCTAGAAGGAAATAGAGTGCTGATTACTGATGAGACTTCATTTTGAATCCTGTTATTATCATAATTTTTAATGATGCTATTATTGAACTTAGGTGTACATATGCCCACTCACCTCACTTTCTATAACTGATTATCTACTAACTATTTAGGTAGGTGAAACAGACTTTTTCACTGTTAACTAATAGGACAGAATAGAACTGTCCCATTAGGACTTCCAACGCTGTAAATCTTTATGGAAGGCAACTGCCACATCTTTCTGCTATGGAGCAGGCTTGTCGGTTCAAAATGATGCCTTTGCAGACAGCAATCAGGCACTTTAGCCACTGTGCCACTAGGTCTCCTCTGTATTAACTAATAACTGAATAAAGAAGAGAGCAAGAATGTGAATGCACATGATGATATGAATGCCACTGTCATCGTAATCTGTGATTTCATAGAATTATATTCATTAAAATAACCCTGTTGTTGACATTACAGAATCATAGATTTTAGAACTCATTTGGAATATGGACATTGAAGCCAAAGAGGAAAGTGCCCTGTTCTCGTCATAGCTGTGGGAAATATAAATTTGAGAAACCCATCGTTTCTCTGTTTGCAGTACGACTACATGCTGATTGTACTATGTAAGTGAATTTAAAAAAAAGATCTATGATTTATTGTACGTGTTGAGAATATATAGAGCAACAATATATACCAATTCAAATTTCTGCATGTATAATTCAGTGACATTGATTATATTCTTGAGTTGTGCAGTGTTTCTCACTCTCCTTTTCTGAGTTGTTCCTCTCCCATTAACTTGACCTACCCACTACAGTTCCTATCTAAACTTTGCTGTTGTTGTTATCATTTTGATCCTATACAGATAAATCTAAAAACATCATAATGCTGAAGGCAAACATTCTTTACTAGTTAAGTTAAATACTCCTTGGTTTTAATAAGACTTCAGAGGATATTTTTGGTTTAAGGTTTAAAGGTTATTTTAGGGCAATAATTTCAGAAGTTCATTCAGCCTCCTTGGTTCCAGAAATTCTGGATTCCATGAGAACTTGAAGTTTTGTTCCATATTTACCCCCTTTGGATCAGTATTCTTCTACAGAATCTTTTATTAGAATGTTAAGTAATGGTCACAATCCAATTCTTCCAGTCTTATGGCAAAGGAGGCAGTTCAGTTGTTCATGGAGGCAATTAAGCACACATTGCATTTTTTCCTCCTTGTTCTGGTTACCTAGTGCCACTCTGACAAGAATATACCACACATGGGATGGCCTTAACAAACAGGAGTTTATTCTTACAATTTGGAGGCTGTATATAAGTCCAAGTTCAAAGTGCCAGGCTCTAGGGTTGGATATAAACCCCTCAACCTTGGGGTCCAATTCTGCCTCCTGCTCCTGGCCCACTGGAGCTAGAAGCATTTCTTCACTCAGACAGCTGCTGGCTGCTAAGGCTGAGAAGCCCCAAGGTTGACAAGTAAAAAGGCACCATCCTGATGTTACCAAATGACACAGCAGGTCATTAACTTAAGTCCATTGTAAGTCCTAAGGTTGGCAGAGCATAGCAGGCTGCTGAGCAATGACACGGCTACATGCAGGGTCCAAGCATGCCATAGGCCCGAGACCATTCCCAAGGTTTCTCCTTACATATGGGAAGCAGACCACATCTCAAAGGCAGATACTCAGGTGCTTGTGGTAGATCCCACCATGGAGTTGATTACCAGTCTCATCATGGGGAATAACTACCACCAGCTGCCCAGCCACTCAACCAAGCCCAGCAAGTTGACACACAAACGTAACTACCACACTCCTATTCCCAACTCTCCTGTTTCCTCTGTTGCACCAGTTGAACAGAGACCAATTGTGCCTTGGAGTACTACTAACAAGTTTTTAAGACCTCAAGCTATACACAACACACTAAGAGATAGAACAGAAGCTCTAAGACCTTACAAGGCCAACTAACTGGGATGTCTCATGAAAGACCAGTGAAATTCGAACGGAAGTATGTAAGTTAGGATTTGGCTGTCCCAAGTAGAATATAAATAACCATTAATGAAGGTCCCAAGACGTCTAGATGGCACGAGAGGTATGAGATCATCTATTAACCCAAAGCTTGGCGGTGTGAACCCATCCAGCAGCCTGCAGAAGAAAAGTCATGGCAATAGACTTCCATGAAGATTGCAGCAAATAAAACCCTACAGAGCAATTCCACTTTGTAACACATGAGATTACAATGGACTTGACGCATCAGCAACTAAAAACAACAACAATGAAGATCTTGAGTAATGAAGATATATGCTTCAGTAAATAGATAGAGCAAATATTTGGGCTAATCTGAGCAGAAAATGATTTATCTTCAATCCTATTTCCCCTAAATCTCTCTGAAGATTAATATCAGCATATTTTTTTGTTTGTCTATTTATTTATTTTAGTGCAGTCATTTTATCTACTTACTTATTTATTTAAGTGTAGTCATTTATTTATTTATTGTGTATGTGTTTTAGGTGCAAATTTACAGAGCAGAGTTTTCTTTGACATTCAACATTTCGTGTACAATTGGTTTCACTCTCCAATTACCATCCCCAACCCTAACTCATTCTCCTGCCCTCCCTTCCCAGTAACCATCCCCCCTGCCCCAATCCTTACACTTATGCACTCTTGTGTGTCCTGCATTTCCTCTGTGTGAATGTTGCCCTTCTGGTGCCCCGTGTTTGATTGCTCCAAGGGAATCAGCATACTTTCTGGAAGGTGCATGTGATCACAAAGGGTGGTTTGTACAGTAAGAACTAGTGTGTGGTAATTGTATTTTCTTTGTCATACTTGTAATTTCTGCAATATGTACTTTATATTACTTATGAGTTTTTAACTGTAAGCAGCTGAAACTGACATCAGATAATCTATCACAAAAGGGTTCACTGTAAGGATGCCTGCTTTGGTAATGAGAATATTCTGATCTGGGAAACACCCTTGTAAAGAGAAAACTCTGATTGTTCTCTCTTGCCCCACTTGCTCAAGATTCAGAGCATGGTGAGACACGATTCAATCGAATGAACTGAGGTCATTTGCTCTCTCCTTGGCTTACAGAGGTGGTGAGAGGAAGGTTCTGGCTCTCTGTTTCTTTAGCAGAAGACCAGCAGATGAACTTCTCTGCCACCAGACTATACATGCCAAAGTAGAGGCAATAAGAAATGGGGACACTACTAGAAATGCCCAAAAGTAGAAAATATTTACTCTATCTGTCATGTTAAATATGCCTAAATCATCAAGTTTACTCAGTATCTACTGAAACTCTTCTTAATTATCTTTAAAAATTGGTTTAGAATAATCATATTTTTGACAAATTGAGAGTGACAAAATTGTCAAGATGACATTAGTCTGGCAAGATCTAGCTCCTTTTTTTTTATGTATTGGAATTCAAACGAAAGACAGATAAAACTACTGGCTTAGATCAAATGTAGTACAGACATGTAGGCTGCCCAACAGAAAATTGGGAGATTCATCCATTGTCTATATAATGAAATATAATGACTTTTTTGTGTATAACTTTGTGTGTGTGTGTGTGTGTGTGACTCTTAGAAGGAAGAAAAAGAAACACGATCCCTGAGAAATTGTTTAAATATATTGACATCACAGTAACAAGTTGGATCTCTTTTAAAAGGTTCTTATATACCACTGTTCTAAATTCACTGTTCTTTCACTGTTCCTTTAGAGTATTTGCTTTATCAGTTTTTTTTTTCTTTTTGCTGTTTTTTTTTTTTTTTTTTATCTCGTGGTAAAATAGCAGGAGCAGTAAGTCACCTCCTAACCCAAAAAATAAATTAAAAAAGAAAGATAATGGTGATTAGTAAAAATCAATGATTTGGAATACCTGAAGAAGAACAAACAAAATAGCAAACATGTTGCCACGGAGTCAATTCTGACCTTACTAGACAGAGTAGTCCTCTATAGTTTCTTAGGCTCTTATCTGTACGGGAGCAGATAACCAGGTCTTTTCTCCCACAGAGAACCACTGGTGAGTTTGAACTTCTGAACTCTCAGTTAACAGCCAAGCACCTTAACCACTGCACCACTTGGGCTTCTTGCCTAGGGTTGTTGTTGTTGTTGTTGTGTGCCATCGAGTTGGACCCAACTCATAGCAAAACACTAGAGACAGTGGAAGAAGGGAGAACAGTGAGGATAACAGACAAGATTTTTGCTTCAACTTTTCTAGAATAACTTGTACAACGTTTTCTTTTAATAGTTCTTCAATCTTCAAGCAATCTTTTATGTACTCCAGATTCTAGTAAGAAATTTATTAAAACAGCTAATCATCTCTACTACAAACCAAGTGTTAAAAAGCTCAGTAAAGTATTTAGAAATAATAAAGCAAAGGAAAAAAGAATCTGATAAAGAAGTGAGAAGAAAAAACCTATCAAAGAATACATCATGAACAAGTAGGATTCATACCTGGTATGCAAGCATAGTTCAACATTAGGAAAACAATGAAGGTAACTCATCACATAAATAAAACAAAGGGGAAAAAAACATAATCATATCTATCATAATAGATAGATAAATGCGTAAAAGGCATTTGACAAACTCCAACACTCATTCCTGATTAAAAACACTGTGCAAAGTAGAAATAGAAGGGGAATTACTCAACCTAAATAAGGGCATACATGGAAAACCAATGGCCAGCATTATTCTCAATGGGGAGAGACTGAAAGCATTTCCCTTACGAATAGGTGCCATACAAGTATGCCATTTATCATCATTTCTATTCGATATTGTATTGGAAGTCCTTGGCAGAGCAGTAAGTGAAGAAAGGGCTGAAATCCATTAAATGAGGAAAAGAATGTTTGTTTAATAAATGGTGCTGGCAAAACTGGGTATCCATTTGCAGAAAAATAAAACAAGATCTGTATCTCACATCATACATAAAAACTAACTCCAAATGGATCAAAGACTTCAATGTGAAACTAAAACTATAAAGTTAATCAAGGAATAACTAGGGGAAAATTTAGGGGGCCTAATATATGAGTCGGGGCAACTCGACGGCACATAACAACAGCAATATATGGAGCGTAGTGCCTAAAGGCACTTGACTGCTAACCAGAAGGCTGGCGGTTCAAACCCACCAGCCACTCCTCAGGAGGAAGATAGGACAATCTACTTCCATAGTGATACTGCCTGGGAAACCCAAAGAGGGGTCGCTATGAGTCAGGTCTGACTCGACAGCACATAACAACAACACAACAATATATGGCATAAGTAGACTATCAAGCATAATTCAAAATGTACAAGCAGCAGAAGAGAAACTAGATGATGGGATGGGACCTTCTAAAAATTAAATTTTTATATGCTTCCAAAGACTTCTCCAAAAGACTCAACAGAGAACCTACAGACTAGGAAAAAAATATTTGGCAATGACATATCTGACAAGGGACTTATCTCTAGAATTTATAGAAAACTCCAACACTTCAACAACAAAAAGACAAATAATTCAGTTAAAAAATGGGCAGAAGACATGAAGAGACACTTCACCAAAGAGGATATTCAGGGGGCCAACAAATATATGAAGAAAGGTTTACAATCATTAGCCATTAGAGAGATACAAATCAAAACAATGAGATACCATCTTGCCCCAGCACTAGTAGCAAAGTTCAACCAAACAGAAAATAACAAATGCTGATGAGCATGCGGAGAGATTGAGACTCTAATACACTGTTGGTGGGACTGTCAAATGATACAACCACTGTGGAAAGCAGTATGGCAATTCCTTAAAAAGCTGGAATTAGAAATACCATTTGACCCAGCCATTCCATTACTAGGTATATAGCCTAAAGAAGTGAGAACCATCACAAGAAGAGACATATGCACACCCATGTTCATCGCAGCACTATTTACAATAGTCCAAAGATGGAAACAACCTAGGTGTCCATCAACTGAGGAATGGATAACCAAATTGTGGTACATACCCACAGTGGAATGCTATGCAACCCTAAAGAATAATGTAGAATCTGCAAAACACTGCATAACATGGATGAACTTGGAGGACATTATTGTGAGTAAAATAAGTCAATCAGAGAAGGACAAATATTGTTATTAGTCTGTTATTGTAAAAAGTCAAGGAAAGGTTTATTTATGGAAAGAAATTTTCATTGTTGGTTCCCAAGGGTGGTAGGAGAGGGGAGGGCACACTGTTAGATAGGTAGAGACAAGTATCAATTTGGGTTAAGAGAAGAGCAATGTATCAAATGTGAGTGATCAACATGGTGGCATTGAGGAAGAGGAAGACATAGAGAGGTACAGGGGAGGTACAGACAACAAAGATGAACCCTTTTGCACATACAGTACTGTGTTGTCAGTGGAGACAAACATGGATATACAGGTGGATAGATGGGTGAACAGGCTGAACTATTAGGTATGTATATGCAAGGGAGAGTGTGCCTAAGACCATGTATAAGGTTACCAGACAATGTTTCTACAAGTATATTGATATGTTCTGTAAGATTTCTCAGGTGCATAGTAGAGTTGGCTGGACAATGAATAAGGAAGACCGAAGAAGAGTTGATGCTTTTGAGTTGTGGTGCTGGTGAAGAATGCTGAAAGTACCATGGAGTGCTAAAAGAACTGACAGATCTGTCCTGGAGGAAGTGCACCCAAACTACTCCTTGGAAGTGAGAATGGCCAGACTTTGTCTTGCCTACTTTGGTCATGTTGTTAGAAGGGACCATTCCCTGGAGAAGGATGTCATGCTTGGTAGGGCGAAGGGTCAACAAAAGAGGGGAAAGCCTTCAACGAGATGGATTGACACAGTGGCTGCAATGATGGGCTCAAGTATAGCAGGGATCATAGAGCTGGCATGGGATCAGGCAGTGTTTCGTTCTGCTGTGCATGGGGTCACTATGAGTTGAAAAGGACTCGATGACACCTAACAACAACAACGTAGTAGAGCTGACAAGGGACAAGGTTGTAGCCACTTCTTGGGCATAGCCAACTACCAAGAGGTTTGTTCTCTAAACTTGCACCCAAAACACAATTTAAAAAAAAAAAAAAAAAACACTACTAAAAGAAACAAAAGAAGACTTTCATAAATGGAACATTATATTTGCTCATGGTTAGAGATACTACCCAATTCAGTCTACAGATACAACACAATTTTGATCCATATCCCATCATCTTACTGTAAAAAGAAGGAAAAAACTAATTACCAACTTTACATGGAAAAGAAAGAGACTCCAGAGAGGTAAAGCACTACTAAAGAAGAAGAACAAAGTAGGAGGCCTCATACTCCCCAATCTCAAAACCTACTATACAGTCATGATAGTTAAAACAGCCTGGTACTGGTACCATGACAGACACACAGACCAACGGAACAGAGTTGAGTACCTAGAAGTAAATCCATCCACTTTTGGAAAGCTGATCTTTGCCAAAAAAGATCAAAAGGCCAAAACTCATTGAAAGAGGGAGAGATGGTTGTCTTGTTAAACAATGGTGCTAGCTAAACTGGATATCCATTTGCAGAAAAATGATTCACACACCATTTATGAAAACAAAATCCAGTTGTATCATAGACCTAACATAAAACATAAAATCATAAAGTCCGCCAAAGGAAAAATAGAGACAAACTTAGGGTAACTAATTCAGATATAAGTACACTATCAAATGTAACTAAAAATGTACAAACACCAGAAGACAAAATAGATAAGTGAGACCTTCTAAAAATTACACACTTAAGCACATCAAAAGAGTTCACCAAAAGAGTAAAAAGAGAACTTACAGACTGGGAAAAAATTTTGGCAATGACATATAGGACAAGGGGCTAATCTCTAAAATTTATAGAAAACTTCAACAACCTAACAAATTGTTAAAAGACACATAATCCAATTAAAAAAATGGACAGAGGAAATGGATAGACACTTCCCCAAACACAAACAGACAGGTAACAAACACATGAAGAAATTCACGAGATCTTAGCCATTAGAGAGATGCAAATCAAAACAACAATGACTTTTCACAATAATAGGTTCATAGAATATTGATCCTTCTGTGACTGATTTATTTCACTCAGCATAATGTCCTCCAAACTCTTCCACATTGTGAAATTATTCATGCATTCTTCATTATTCTTTAATATTGCACAGTATTCCATTGTGTGAATGTACCATAGTTTGGTTATCTATTCATCTGTTGATAGGCATTTGGGTTGTTTCCATCCCTTTGCTATAATGAATTGTGCTGAAAAGAACATGGGTATGTGTATGTCTGTTCATGCCCTGTCTCTCACCTCTTTAGGATATATTCCTAGTAATGGAATTGCTGGATCAAATGACATTTCTATTTTCAGTTTTTAAGGAAATGCCATACCATTTTCCACAGTGGTTGTATCATTTTGCAGTCCCACCAACAGTATATGAGAGTTCCAATACCTCTGCAGCCTCACCAGCATTTGTTATTTTCTGTCTTGTTGAACTTTGCTATTATTGCTGGGGTGAGATGATATCTCATTGTTATTTTGATTTGCATTTCTCTAATGGCTAATCGTGAGCATTTCCTCATGTGTTTGTTGGCCACCTGTATATCTTCTTTAGGGAGGGGTCTGTCCATGTCCTTTGCCCATTTTTGAATTGAGTTGTTCTCTTTTTGGTGTTGAGGTAGAAAAACCATTTCTTAAGGAGTAAGTTCCACTAAGGTTATAATTCCACTCTGATTAAAAGAAAAAGCCAACAATAATTTACTTTAATGGACTCATTTCTTTTCCTACAATCATGATTGAAAAAATGGGGAAAATTCCCTGGGCTTTAGTTATAATTATCTGGTAATACACGATATAACTTTTGGCTAGTTATTTATCTCATTTCTCTCTATATATACATGAAAATAATGCTAATGTGAGTAGAAAAACATTTGAATTCAGTCACAATAGTGATTATATTTGAAAATGGAATGCTGTTTCTCAATGTATAATGTTATACTTAGACCACCTATGTGCAAGCCAGTTACGCCAATGATCAACTATCACTAAGGTTGTATAACAATTGATAAGCCCAGTAGATATCAACCATCATGGATGCTCCCATCCCATGAAAAAGTGTGTTTCTGATTTACAAGCATGAGAGTTGTGCGTAAGGAGCAATTCAGCAACTTAAAAATAAATGATGTAATTGCTTGCTATGTTTTCCACAGTCCCCATTTTTAGCCTAAGGAGGAATGAGCTTTTAAACTTTTCAATAACAATGGTCTTTTCGAGTTAACAATCTACAGATATATTTGGAAAATAAAAACTAGACCAATTGATTTTAAAACAACTGCAGTTTCAATTAGCAGAATACTGGCTCCCCTGAGGCGAGCTTGCATTATCTCTATGTCAAGGTATTTTTTTTTTTTTTAAGAACACCAAGACTACTAAAATTCTGGAAGGAAATGATCATATTGAAGCCTTTGCTCCTTCAAACATACATATATGACAGTAATTCACTCAAAAGAGCACCATCCTGGAAGACAAAAGTCCTGGGTTCTTGTCCCAGTTCTAGCTTCAATTAGATTTATTATTATTATTATTATTAGAAGCAAGTAATTTAACTTATCTTAGTGTCCATCAAAGTATAATAAGAGTGTAAAAAAAAGGAAAGAGAAAGAAAAACCATCAAGTTAGTAGCATAATAATATATTGATATTTAACAAATACAAGATCTAAGTATCTGTAGGCACCAGGCCAAGTGACCTCTCATTAACTCATTTGATTCTCTTAACAAACCTATGAAGTGGAAATTATTTTTCTGGCTTTTTTGGGGAGAGGTAGTAAGTGGTTGAATAGAAGGCCTGATGGTTCAGTGATAGAATTTTCACCTTCCATGTGGGAGACCCTGGTTCGATCCCAGGCAGGTTCACCTCGTGCACAGCCACCTCTGTCAGTGCAGGCTTGTGTGTTCAACAGAATTTGCAGCTAGGAAGAAATGCTTAGCTATTTACTTCCGAAAACCAGTCAATAAAAATATTTTGGATCACAATGGACTGACCCACAACCGATCCTGGGGTCAGGAGACATTTTGTTCATTTAAGACATTTAGACAATAAAACCGGAGGCATTTAGTTCATTATGCCTGGGGTCACCATGAGTCAGGAGCAAACTCAAAGGCAGCTAACAAAACAAGTGGTTGAGTAACACCAGAGCCTGTGCTTTCAGTTATTACTTTAAATCATTTCAGGATGTTATTATTTGTTCTGAACAAAATAAATTTAGGTTAATAAATGTACATACTTTTAAAAGTAAAAAAGACTCTGTAAACGCAAGTTATTGTTTGAAGCACAAGTCTGCTAAATAGAACCTGATGATTTAAAAGGCTTAATACATTTGATACATCCAAGGGAGTTGCTAGGTAAAGCTCATGAATTATTGTTAGTTATTCAATGGTTAAGACATGAGATGGGAACAAATAAAGAGATTACCTAGAGGACTGCCAGTTGGTCATTTAAGTGTCCTTTCCTATATCACTGGGATGAGCTCTTTCTGAGAGCTAAAAAAAAAGTGAATTGCCTTTCTCTGTGGACACCTTCAGGCATTTCATTCCACCGGTGATCTAAAATTCTATTAATGACCTCACCACATCTGTAGATCTAGGCCCTCAGTAGTCAACACTCCTAGGTTTACATCTATTAGAAAAAGTAAGCAAAGAACTACGGAAGGTAGAAGGCCAGGAGGTTGGCACATTGCAGCCATTCATCATGCAGAAAACATTTTAGTAGATCATCAATTCCTGAGCCAAAATATTTTTCTTTGAATTTAGATAACTGTAAACTAAAATGTATAGATTAATAAATGTTGTTTTTATGTGCCGTTGAGTCCTACCCGACTCATAGCGACCCCACCTTGGGTTTCCAAGGCAGTATCACTACTGAAGTAGATTGCCCCATCTTCCTTCCGAGGAGTGGCTGGTGGGTTTGAACTGCCAGCCTCTGGTTAACAGTCAAGTATCTTTAGGAACTACGCTACCAGAGCTCCTAATAAATACCAAAAAAAAAAACCCAACTCACTGCCTTCGAGTCGGATTGATTCGACTTATAGTGACTAAAAAATTTTAGGTCTTTTATTATACTGAGGTATTTCTGAGTATCCAGTTTTTGTACACTAGAAATAAATCTGAAGGACGAAAGTCCTCAAGTTACTTATAGGGTTCCAGAGTCATGTCCTCTTAAGGCTTTCCTTTCATAGCTGAACAGTTCTTATGTGACATCCGATATAAAAGTCTTCACGACCTTCCTTCCCAGAAAGCCCAACAAATCATCTAACTCCTACTGTACTTTGAAGGCCATGTTCCTGCTACGCCCTATCAGACATGGGCATACGACAAAATTCAAGCTCCAGCTCAGCTGAACTCTGTTGGTGGTAGCAGGTCCTAGATATCAAATCCATGTCACAGAACAGTAATTCTTAATAATACTTTTAGTCATAGATGCTTTTGAAAATCTAATGAAAATTCTAGGTCACAGTACACAAAACAACAAAAAATGCACACAGATATATTATATGCATAAGATAGTATATCATTTCAGAGGATTTGAGAACCCTCCAAAGCAATCCACAGACCCAAGTCAAGAAAATGTAATTTAGAAGCTTTCTGGTCTCTGTCATCTTACTGCTGCTCAGGTTGGGCCTGTTACCTGTGCACCAGAACCCATTATGGGTATACATAATATGTCCTGGAAATTAAATGTTTCTGACATTATTCATTCCTCCAATATATATGCTCCTCCCTACCAGCTTCTTGGGAGCTCTGGTGGCATAGCACCTAGGGCATTTGACTGCTAACCATAAGGCTGGTGGTTCAAACCCACCAGCCGCTCCTCAGAAGGAAAATTAGGCAATCTACGTCCATAGAGATAACCCTTAGGCAACCCCAGGAAGGGTCGCTATGAGTCCGGATCCACTCAATGGCAGTGAGTTATTTTTGTTACCAGCTTCTTACTACCCTTATTTTATGAGACTCTAAACATCCCACTTCCTAATGCCAATGATCTCACTTTCCAAGTTTTAAAGGCTTTATTATTTTCCCAAATTCTGAGCTTTCATTTTCAAATGATCACTCAACAGACTACCAAATTTGGCCCAATTGATCTCTAACAGTGAGCACTATAACCTGGAAGTCCCCAGCCCTGTTCTCTTCAGTTTCTAATTCTTGGCACCTCCAAGCATGTATCTTTGTAGATACATTAATCAGTGTTGTGACTTAATTTATTTAGCATTACAGTCTCCTTATATTTTTATAGAAAAATTTAAAATATATCCTATGCTGAAATTCTTTAAAATAATTTGAAAAATAAAGACAGTAGAACTAAGTAGAAAGCTAAAACACAGGATAAAAGGATACAGGCCTCACTGTTCAGTATTAACTGAGTTACTTCATTTAATAATAATGCATTTTAATGTCTAATGTTCATAGTCTGTCACAATTGTAAGTAAATTATCTAGGCTTATTAGAATAGAAGAAAAATTTGCTGTTGTTCTAGTTGTTTTCAATTTTTACAGTGGCATGTTTATGAGAATCCTCATATTCCCACAATTCATTGGTGCAATTCACAGTGAATAGACAGAAGTTTTATGTTACAGTCATGATTTGCTTGTTTTTCTCTTGTCAAAATAATAAAACCAAATAATAATAAATAACTATGGGCTAAATCTATGCTCATAATAGAAGCTAATGTTGCTTCATTTATTTTGTGCCACTTAAGAGAATCTTATAAAAACGTCTTGCAAACGGACCTTTTGTACAAAAACTCTGTTAGGAATTCATAGATAACAAAGATATCAAGCCTTAAGAGAGATGGGAAAACTCATCATTGTGGCATCTATAGTGACAGTGTGGAGGTAGAACTCAGAATTACAGATCACACATTAATAGGAAGTTGACTTAGGCTCTGCTTTCAGCCTCACATTCTGAAAAGCTAAAGGGTAAACCACAGTCTACAGATCTCAAGGAGAAAAATATGTAGCCTTCTTCCTGATTGACTTTGAAGTGAGTTAAATATATCTTATGCTATGTTATGCTATAGGATATATTCTATTTTCCTAAACAATCAAGGGAAGAACTGTTTAAATTTATATTGATTTTTTTCCTTGGTCATTACAAATTTATGTTTGTTTTTATGATTACTGACTTTTTTCAGGGCCTATTAACAACATTTTCAGTATTTAATATGGATGTCACCTTGTCTTATACTTAGTGGGAAATGAAGTCATATACAGATGCCTTGCCTTTGAAGCATTTACAATCTAGAGTTTTATTTCCTATACATAGCCACTACCTATATGAAGCTATTTAAATTTCAGCTTACTAACACAAAAAATCCAGTTCTTCATTTGAACTAACTATTTGTCAAATGTTCAATAAGCACAAATGACTGGTTGTTACCTTATTAGAAAATGCAGACTATCAACATACCTATCATCACAGAAATTTCTCTTGGTCTGGACTAACCTAGAATACACATATTTAAAAAACTAATAATAAAATAATGGTAAATTTATAGTTTAGTTCATTGCATAATTTGGTTATTTTAAAGAGTTTAGAGATAGAGTCATCATGGCTGTTAATGCATAAAATGCAAAACCAATTTCCTCTGGAGTTGGTTGAACGTGTGTAAAACAGGACATGACTTAAGTCAAACCAGATCTTTATTTCTTCCCTTCCTTCTCTTTTTCTTCTTCAATTTCCAGAGTGTATTATGGGTCATTTATATGGATTTACATGAAAGAGAGAGGGAAAATGGGGGTCTCTCTGTTGGGAGGAAATAAGCTTCAAGTTGCTGTACAAGTTTTATACACCTTCTGTTACTGATGTGAGATGATCCTGGATTGTTCTATTTTTTTCTTGATGCCTGTGAATGATCCCTCTTTATCTATCTAGCCTAATGAAATTGGCCTTTTTTTTTTTATTTTCTCTGAAATTTATTTACTTCAACTGGTAATAATTACATTTCTTTCTTTACATTTTCTATTCTGATTGTTGTGTATTGTCAAATCTATTCTAACTCATAGCAAGCCTATCTATATGAAAGAGTGGAACTGTCCCAAAGGATTTCTTGGGCTGCAATGCTTATGGGAGCAAATCTTCAGGTCTTTCTTCCCACAGAGTTGCTGGTGGCTTCAAAACATTGACCTTTAAGTTGGCAGCTGAGCGTCTAACAATTGTGCCACCAGGGATCCTTTCTTTTCTCATATGAGTTTTCAATTTGAATCTGTTCCACATCTTAGGTCTCTCTCTATATATTATCCACCACCCTTCTGCCAGTTGGTCCTATTTTGATATCTCATTTGTTGATGTGGTGCTGGAAGCTATGCTACCAGTATTTCAAATACCAGCAGTCATCCATGGTGGACAGGTTTCAGTGGAGCTTCTGAAGTAGAGTGAAGTCAAAACTCAACTCTTTCCCCCAGAAAGGACAGATGGTTAGAACAGATAGGACCCTGGTTGGAAATAAATAATTAAACTTAATTACTCTCAACTATTTCCCCACCCTGGTTAAGACAAATAGGACCCTGGTTGGAGACAGATGAGCAAACAATAAGCTCAGTTCCTTAAGAACTGAATGGAACAAAACACATTCTTTCCTGGTGATAAACGCGTTAATGTGTCTTAGAAAACAACTTGAAAATTAACTTTGGACCGCAGACATGCACAGTGGAACAGAGAGGAACAAAGTTGCTGGGAACTAACACTCTCCCCTCTGCCTAAGCGCTGATCAGCTGATGACAGGAAGCCAGTGTGACTCATCCGGTATGCAAGTGACTACATTAAAAGGCTACTTCCCTTTAAACTGAGGCAAAGGAAATTTTAGCCAATCGTCAACTATCTCACACCCAAATTCCTGAAATTTTTATGAATATGCATAACCCTCTCTCCTGAAAATTACAAAAACTGTAATTCAATTCAGATTTGGGGAGTCAGATTTGGGTACAGATCCCTGTCTCCTTGCATTACAGCTTTGCAATAAACAATTTTCTCTCCTCTTAATCACTCGGTATGTAAACTGTTTTGGCCTTACCGTGCACTGGGCAGGGACCCACGTTTGGTCCTATTTCATTTCCAGAATAAAATAAAGGAAGAAAGACCTGGCATTCTATTTCTGAATATTAGCCTATGAAAAGCCCTATAGTTTTCACAGAATATTGTCCGAGACTTTGATTTGCTTACTTTGGATGTCATCAGTAGGAACCCATTCCTGGAAAAGGATATCAAGTTTGGTAAGTGGAGGGCTGGTGAAACTGAAGGAAACATTCAATGAAATAGACTGATAAAATATCCATAACAACAGACTCAAATATATTAATGACTATGAAATTAACACAGGACCTGGCAATGCTTCATTCTTTATATATGGGTGACAGTGAGTCAGGGCCAACTCAACAGCAACTAACAGCAATATGTAGTATGATTTCAGTTGAGCACCTAAAATTTTTTTCAGCAAGATGTTTTACCACAGGACATGCACAGTGCTGGATATGTAGTAGCTTATTCATGAATATGCTTATTGTTTAGAAGCTTTAATTATTCTTAGAAACTGGAATGATTACTGAGTCATCTTAAGTATAATAAAAATGTTTAATGTTAGTAATGTCCATTGAAAACACAAAATGCAACCCAGATTGCTATTACTAAAATGTAGTCTTTCCAAATTATTATAAGAATTCCTTAATAACTTTTCTGCTATGAGTAATCCCTGACAAAATGAAACTATTTCTTAATAAAAATATCACATACATGGATTTTTTTTTTAAAAGTACTTCTGTTGAATCATTCACTCTTACTATCCTAGTGCCCCCAAAGTCATTAACTCTACTATATTAAGTAGTGTGCTTATATCTAATATGCAACCTCAAAGAATGTATTCCTCTTTAAATCTGAATATGTCACTGTTCAGCCTAAAGGACAAGAAATAGAACCATAAATTTATTTGGCAAATTTTTCGCATATATTTGTTGAATAGTTTTGTTAATATTTCATTGCATAATTTGAATGATTTTCACCAACAGTCCAAACCTTGGCACTGAAGTTGTAGGGATTCAGACCTACCACACCTGAGAAGCTATATTAGCATTAGATGTCAAGGTTAACTAACTAATTTTATAGATCAAAAGATGTTCTAAATAGATACTGGAAATAGTTGCTCATATAAATCTTCCTCTAAATATCTCCTATTCTTTGATCATTTGAAGGACAAGGACCAATTATAGTGGACTCTGATAGACTCTGACATGTTCATCTTTATTATTTCTTCCAGAATAATCCTTTGTAATTGGTACTATGTTTTTAGCTTTTTTTTTTCTTTCTGTTAAGTGACGGATGCATTATTGTATTAACAATTTTGCCCAATAACTGTTTCTTGCATCATTAGCTGCCAAAATGGACTTATCTGACAAATGTTTTTTGTGCAAAGTAACAAAGCTTTAGGCATAGTGATTCCATTACATACTATAATATTGCAGCAAAATCTGATAGTAATGAAAAATTGTTTGAAGATTTTACTGACATTTTCCAAGTTTTCTGGTGTTAACCAGCAGTGATTAACAAAGTTCCATGAACTGAATATAGACCATTATTTTTTTTTTGCTGCTACCTAAGAAGTTGTACTAGTCAGTGATGTCTTGTTAATCAGCTGATGTCTTCCAGAAGCACTTGTTTTAGACTTGTACCTCTTTACCCTTTTAAATATTTTCCTCAATTGCCTGATAAAACTTTAGGATGAATTGAACACACATCTTCCTCCCACAGAGATATTATTTTATACCCAGATGTTATATTTTCATAATTAAAATGTGGTATGAATATTATTTATTTCTAAAAGCAGAGATGCACCTGGCCACAAGAGTTAATATACACTGCTTTACATTATCATTACAAAGTTAATTATATGAACTTAAATGTATTTGATAAACAACCCTAAATATAACTACTGTATAAGTAATAATCCACTCCTGCAAATAATTTCACTCAGAAACAATGGTGTATATTTTACCAAAGTTTCTCCAGTGTGTTTGAGTAGCTTCTTATATGTTTGGAAACTTAAAACTATTTACTTTTAAATTATTATATCTTGCTGTATTTTATGAGTCATTGTGAGGCAGCTCAAATTATTATTTGAATAGATGAAAATATTAAGAAATAATATATTATTCCAATTTTCATTTCCTTATACATAGAGGTCTCTTCCTCTTGCAGGGGAGGGCAAAGAAGAAAATAGAAAATCTATAGATTTCAAGAAGATTGTAAGCAGAAAATTTTTCTATTAAAACTTAATTTATTTAACTGAAAATGGTTCATTACAATCAGAAAAGGATAGATTTGACACATTGGACGTGCATGACTGAAGACCAGATGAGTTGTGAGACGACATAAAGGACATCATGCATCAAGAAATCAAAAGGTCATTAAAAAGACAGAAAAGAAAAGACTAAAATGGATCTCAGAAGAAACTCTAAAACTTGATCTTGAATGACAAGAAGCTAAAGCAAGTGGAAGAAATGATGAAGTAAAATAGCTGAACAGAAGATTTCAAAAGCAGCTTGAAAAGACAAAGTATTGTAAAGAAATGTACAAAGATCTGGAGTTAGAAAATCTAAAAGGAAGAAGAGACTCAGTATTTTTTAAGCAGAAAGAACTGAAGAACAAAATCAAGCCTCAAGTTGCAATGGTAGCATAGTGCCTAAGGCATTTGACTGCTAATCAGAAGGCTGGTGGTTCAAACCCACCAGCCAGTCCTCAGAAGGAAAGTTGGGCAATCTACTTCCATAGTGATACTGCCTCAGAAACCCAAGCAGGGGTCACTATGAGTCAGGTCTGAGTCGATGGCACATAACAACAACAGCAACATGGGCAAAATATTGAACAATGCAGGAAACATA
>NW_006921753.1:6205967-6247343 GCF_000298275.1 Orycteropus afer afer
TGAGTCAGGTCTGAGTCGATGGCACATAACAACAACAGCAACATGGGCAAAATATTGAACAATGCAGGAAACATAAAAAGAAGAACACACAGAGTCACTATACAAAAAAAAAAAAAAAAATTGGTCTATGTTTATCTATTTCAGGTGGTAGCATATGATTAGGAATCGAAGGTAATGAAAGAATTTGCAAAAAAGACAAGGGACTATCCAATGATATGTTTCAACAAATGGATGCAGCACTGGAGGTGTTCACTCATTTATGCCATGAAATTTTGAAGATAGCTACTTAGACAACTTACTGGAAGAAATAGATATTTGTGCCCATTCCAAAGAAAAGTGATCCAACAGAAGGCAGAAAAGATTAAAAATATCATTAATATCACATGCAAGTAAAATTTTGCTGAGGATAATTCAAAAATGGTTCAGCACTATATTGATAGGAAACTGCCAGACAATAAGCCAGGTTCAGAGGAGGATGTGCTATGAGGGATATCATTACTAATGTCAAATAGATCTTGGCTGAAAGCAAAGAATACCAGAAAGATATTTACCTGCATTTTGTTGCTATGCCAAGGTATTTGATTGTGTGTATCATAACAAATTATAGATAACATTGTGAAGAATGGGAATTCCAGAACATTTAATTGTGCTCATGAGGGACCTGTATGTAGATGAAGAGGCATTCCTTTGAACAGAGCAAGAGGATACTGCATGATTTAAAATTAGAAAAGATGTGTATCAGGGTTGTATCCTTTCACAACACTTATTCAATTACTGTGGTGAGCAAATAATTTGGGAATCTGGACTATGTGAAGAAGAACACTGCATCAAGTTTAAAGACTCATTAACAACTTACAGTAGGCAGACAACACAACCTTGCTTGCTTAAAGTGAAGATGACTTGAAGTACCTACTGATGAAGATCAAATACTAAAGCCTTCAGTATGGATTACATCTCAGCATAAAGAAAACAAAAATCTTTACAACTGGACCAATAAGCAATGTCATGATAAATGGAGAAAAGATAGAAGTTGTCAAGGATTTCATTTTATTTGGATTCACAATCAATGCTCATGGAAATAACAGTCAGAATATCAAATAATGTATTACATTGGGCAAGTCTGCTGCAAAAGACCTCTTTAATTGTTCAAGAGCAAAGATGTCACTGTGAAAACTAAGGTGTACCTGAACCAAACCATGGTATTTTCAACAGCCTCATATGCACATGAGAGCTAATCAATGAATAAGGAAGATCCCAGAAAAATAGATGCATTTGAATTGTGCTGTTGGTAAAGAATATCGAATGCATCATGTGCTGCTAGAAAAACAAACACATTGTCTTGGAGAAAGTACAGATGTAATCCTCCTGAGAAGAAAGAATGCTCAGAGTTTGTCCTTCATACGTTGGTCATGTTGTCAGAAGGGACCAGTTCCTGGAAAAGAATACCATGCTTGATAAAGTAGAGGGTCAACAAAAAAGGAGATCATCAATGAGATGGAATGACACAGTGCTATGATGATAGGCTCAAGCATAGCAAAGATTGTGAGGATGGCACAGGACTGGGCAGTGTTTCATCCTGTTGTTCATAGTGTCACTTTGAGCCAAAACCTAATCAATGGCACCTAAGAGCAATAACAACATAATAAAAGCAATATATTAATATTATAAATCAACAATGTTAGAAGGCCTATTAGCCTCAAGTTATCTAGGAAATTATAAGTAGTAAAATGTTAGAGAGAATTATGACATCACTGATTTTAAGTTGTTTCCTATGTGCTAATATGTGTAAAAATTATTCTTATCTAACTGTGGCAATGCAGCATAGTCACATTGGATTTATCTTACTGTAGCAACAGAAACTACATGTAGAGAAGATAAAGGGTGTAGAGAAGGGAAGATACATGCCTGGAACACATTGTGACTCTTTAAGTAATTACTCTTATGTGTGAAGCTTAGGACTATGGATTGACATAAGACCAATAATTGAAATAGTTCCAGTTTTCTGCAAGCTAAAAAATCATTGGCCCAGACAACAATCAATACAAATTTAGTGTATATATATTAAAAGGAAGGAAGTGTGTATATGTGTGTTTGCATGAGTTTATATGACTGTGTAATGTCTGGACTTGGGAGTAGCGGACTGCTAACTCAAAAAAAGCCCTAGACAAGATTGTGGGTGTTCTATACTTGAATCCCACTAACTCTATATGTATCCCTGGGAAATGATTCACTACCTCTTCTGAGCCCTAATCTCCTCAATTAAGTGGCTAATAGTAACTGCATTGTCCACTTTAGGGGAAATTTTGTGAGTATATTTTAAAAAATGCATTGAAAGATATATATAAAGTGGAATTTTATATGATTTCTCTTAATTTTGGGATTAAAAATGGATATAAGAAGTTTAAAGTTAAACAAAACCTTGGCAATTGCTCATGCAATGTGATTTTACATTTGAGAGGACATGTTGTTGTTGTTATGTGCCATCGAGTCGGTCCCAACTCATAAAGACCCCTTCTTGGGTTTCTGAGACGGTTATCACTACGGCCGCCTTCCTTCGGAGGAGTGGCTGGTGGGTATGAACCACCAGCCTTCTGGTTAGCAGTTAAGTGCCTTAGCCACTACGCTACCAGAGCTCCTTCATCAAGGTGCCAATCTTCAATTAAAGGGCTCATGATTTCTGATCGAGAGCTGTTCTAGAATTGCAAATTTTTACATTTTTTCCACGCTTTTTTGGGGATGGGAACTATTGCTCACCCAAAAAACCTAATTATTTTCCCCAGTGACTCAAAGATTTTATTATACTAGGGAGGTCTGGTAGAGTAGTGCCTAAGGCACTTGACTGCTAACCAGAAGGCTGGCAGTTCAAACCACCAGCCAGCCACTCCTCGGAAGGAAGGTTGGGCAATCTTCTTCCGTAGTGATACAGCCTCGGAAACCCAAGGAGGGGTGCTATGAGTCTGAATCAGACACGACAGCAGTGAGTTTGGTTTTGGGGTTTTTTTTTTTTTTTTTTGGTGGTACAGTGGTTAAGGCATTTGGCTGCTAATTAAAAGGTTGGTGGTGTGAACCCACCAGCTGCTCTGTGGAAGAAAGATCGGCAGTCTATTCCATAAAGATTTACAGCCTTGGAAACTCCATAGCGGTCACTCTGAATCAGAATGGAGTTGATGGCAATGTGTTTGGTTTTGATGAAGCAATTATTTTCCAGTTGATTCTTTGGGTCTGATTTCCATACTTAGTTTTGATTGAGTCTTATTCCCTCATTCTGTTCTTTGCCATGAGAGCAGGACAGACTTAAATTGGCAAGCTAAAATTTCTGTATTATTTGATTATATAGCAAAAAAAAGATAGAAAATTCTTTTTAAAATAATTAGCATAGATATTTTAAAAAACACAGTAACCAGTAGTTGCAGAATATTTGTTTGCTTTGCTTTAAGGAAAAAAAAAAAAAAAAGTAATTTTATTCCCCATAGCTACAGCAAGAAAGCCTAAAACAATAAATTACCTTTCTGCTCTAATACAGTTTTAATCTTATCTCCTCTATCAGCTGTTTACACCTCACAACAGAGATTAAAATGGGACAGGTAAGACAAGGAGGTGAAAATGACTTACACAAATTGCTGGAGTTGAAAAAAGAAACATCAGAAATGTTGCAAACCCACAAATATTTTTTACCTGCTTTCCTATCATTATTATTTGGTATCTAACAAAATTCCTTAACACTTCTAAATTTAGCTATAGCATAATATTTTCTCTGGGAAATAAGGCAACCTTATGGGACAATAAATGGTGATTTTACTCTAAGATTTACGAAGAAAAGAGAAACTGTACACATCACAATAGTAAACTGCTTTGCATGGTGTGTTAGCTGTAGGAAATGCAAGGAGCTAGATCTGTTTTTAACTACCTTTACATTTTGTATAAGTAGAACACATTTTTAATGCCTATTGCTAAATATCCACATTTTAAATTAAAAAATAAAACGATTGTGGCAGTTTGTGACTTCAGTGATATGTCTTGCCTGGCTAGAATAAAAGAACACCAAAATACTGTAACTCCTCTCCTCACCTACAGAGAGGCATAGTACTCCATGCGGAGTATTAGTTGAAGCAACGAGCAAATATACCCAAACCAGCTTCTACACAAAGGTCAGATCACCACCAAGTAATAGACTATAAATGTGAATGTTTTCTTTAAACATAGTGTGCTCTGACCAAACTTGATAAGAGAGGCACCAACATTTGTTTATAATAGTATTGGAAAGTCCACCACAATCAGAAACCTTTATGTAGTAATAACTTTAGTGTTTTTTCTTTTAAATTCATGTTTTATGACAATGATACAGAGGTTGATTTGAGAATGATCTTTATCAAACTATAATGGATGAATAGTATGTTTTTATATCAGCCAGTGTTTCTTCCTCACAAAACTATATATACTCCTTGAGGATAGAGACTCTATCTTGTTCACCATTACATTCCTGACATCTATCACTGTACCTAGAATGCTGTTAAGCACTTAAATTCTTATTAAATGAGTGTATAAATGAATGAGTAAATAAGTCAATGAATGAAATTAAGAATGTGCAATAATTTTTAAATAATGAACCCATGAGAACAGGTTTCTCTAGTTTCCAGGACTCTAACACGTGTCCCATACATTTGGGTCACTATCCATATGTTCATTCCTCCCTTCTGATCTCCTTACCAGGCAGAGAGTATTTTAACCTATTTTTCAACCTGAAAATGGCAGTGCAATGATGTAGCTCTGTCTTTCATTCCTATTTTTGTAGACACCAGAGTGTGGAAGCTTTAAGAATTTACTTTTAGCTTTCGCATTATACCTTGTTTCCAAGAAGTGTCAATATTCTTCAGCTCTAGAAGGTGCATTTTCCTCTGCAGTCCAATACTACTAAGAGGACAGGGATGTTGAAGGATGAAGAAACAAAAGTTTCTGTCTGAAGTCTTTTACAAATGTTAATGTACTTATTTGCCACACCCCAATAGTTTCTGTGTGAAAAAAAATCAAGAAAGGAGATGGTCCACTTAAATGTTTAAGAAGAGTTTAATAAAAGTATTATTGACAATAGCAAGGTTTACAGAAACTAGAATGGGATAGAGTAATACCCTGAAGGGCTCATAACAGTACAGAGTTATTACTACCTAGAATTCAAGGACAACCTCACAAAGACAGCCACAAGGAAGTGTAGCCTGACTGGAATCATGATCTCCGGGACATAGAAGGACATAGACAACACACAGCAATCTGAGAGCAACCCAGCAAAATAATACTCACTCTTTCCTCTCTACTTACTATCTCCTATCAGTAGTAAGGAGAAGCTAGACTGATGAAACTCCTGAAGAATCTGTGGGGCTTACCTCATCATACACAGAGCAGAGTATGGAGGTATAAATCATAAATCTAGAATGACAAGTATTAACTTTCTCATCAAATAATGTTTTCCTCCAATCAACCCGTAGTCTCAAACTAGGCCCCCAGGAGCAGTTGTGAGAATCTTCAAAAAATTTTCCTTTTTCATCACGTAGATAAGTCCCTGATTTAAGAAAATATGGCTATCACACTCTGACTTCTAGAACAGAGCAATGAAGAGATGGCCACTTACATCATAAAAAAATTGGCAACAAACTTCCTTTAAAAAAGGAGAGCCTTTAATGAATTTATGAACTTCAGATTTAGACAAATGATTTTAGGTACATAACAGTCATAAAATACTGATAGATGGAAATCCACTGCTTATGCACAAAATAGTCCTACCTTTGTTAAATGTCTTTTAGTTTCTATGATTGTTTCACAATTACATAGCAAGGAAAAAAAAAAAAAGCACTATATTTATTCTTGTTCCAAAAATAGTATTAATTCTTACTACTTCTTGCATTTTTTCCTAACAGTAGCTAAAGATCTTTTTATTATTATATTCATTTTAAAAGCTTGTTTTACATTCAACATTACATGTACATTTAGTTTCACTCCCCATTTACTGTATCCAACCCTAACCCAGTCTCCTCCCCTCCCTACCCTGTAACCTTCCCCCTGTGCCCGTCATATTTATGCACTCCTGTTTGTCCTGCATTTCCTCATCCTGAATGTTGGTCCTCTGGTGCCCCATGATCCATTGCTCTAAGGGATGTATTACCATAGAAATGTGGGTGCATCATCCTGGGTTGAGTGGTCTGCATGTACATCTTGTTTACTATTGGGCTGAGAGCCAGTCCCTGGGGGTGAGTTTTATTCCAGGTGCAGAATGTATCCAGGGTTAGAGTACTGGGGATCTCATCAGACTTCCTGTGACCAGTAATTCTAGTCATTACTGAGTTTTTTGATTTTTTTTCCACGTTTTTACTCCCACTCTATCCAGGATCTCCAGATTTGATCCTTTCCTGAGTGGTTGGCATTGGTAGCTGGGCACCACCTAGTTCTTCTGGTTTCGAGGGCCATCGTGTCCTATGGCTGATTGCTTCCAAATGCCCTTTTATTTTCTATTTTTTGCATTCTTTTTCTTCTCTTCCAACACTAGGAGACCATTAGCTGCATCATAGATGGCCGCTTGAAAGCTTTTTAAGACCCTAGTCACTGCTCACCAATGTAGGATGCAGAACAAGGATTTTATGTATTTTGTTGTGCCAGTCGAGTCTGGTGTCCCCCAGCACTATGGTCCTGATCCAATAGATCTATTGGATCCCTCACCCATAGTGTCTGGGTGTCTGTGATGGATTACTCTGTGTCTGTCTTCTATTATTTCTGTAATGATTGCGGGTATTTTGTATCACTGGTGTCTGCAAGATTAGCCTCAGCTGAATCTATCCTTGGTCTAGAGTATACTCCTGTTCACTGACCACCATCTGATCCTCTAGCAGGTGCATTTTTCTCTGCAGTCCAGTACTACTAAGAGGACAGGGATGTTGAAGGATGAAGAAACAAAAGTTTCTGTTTGAAGTCTTTTACAAATGTTTTATGTGTTTATCTGTAGCCTGGTTTTTGGTGTTAACGGCAATGCAGTATTGTGGACACAATGGTTGGTATTAGCATCTGTCATCTATCTCTTATGTAAGGTGTTTTGTATGGGAATAAGTCATTAACTATCATCCATCATTTCTTATCTTCTGTGTTGAATTTATTAGGGTGAGAAAAGGGGTTGTCATAATTTCAGAAATCAGAGAGAAGAATGCCTGCCTTCTTTTGATTTTTTGTTATTTAAGTTGAGGTTAACTCTCCCATGGTCTTCTGTTGGCGTTAAAACTGTATCTAATTTGAAATCTAAAGAGAACATGGCTGATGGAAGCCACCTCTAATATTTTAGTGATGTACCTTTGGGAAAAAAAAATAGTGATGGAAAAAAGATCCAAGATAAGTAAGAAATAGTAAGACTTATTAGGAATTGAAGCTCCAGAGTTTCGCAGATATAAAAAATTAAAAAAATAAAATAAGAGTGTTGTTTTGGTTGCCCTTTTGTCATCTCCTCCCCTCCATTATCCCCATGTTGCTCATAATAACCCATATTAGTTTTGGCTACTTTGCAATTTCTCTCTTGTTTCCTTCAAAAAGCAAGCAATTTCTCCTGAAAAAAAAAAAATTAAAAATGAGATAGAAAGATGCTAAAAATGAGAATGAAGAATGCCAAAACCAGAATTAGTATTTACAAATTCCTAATGATGCTGTTATTCCCAGAGGGGGTTATTTCTTTATATCAGGACATTCAGTTAATTATTTATAGAAGTAAAACTGAGGAAAATTCCACTCTCACTATTTTTGATATGTGCACACTTTCCCCAGAGGCTGGTCTCCTCTCTTGTTGGCTTCCATTCTCAGAATCAGAAAATCTGTCTGTGTTTGGTCCTGACCTTGATAATGCCCTTTTTTAAAATGAAATTTGTTGATAGCAATAATAACCCTAGTTTTCTCTGTGTATATAGGCTCATCATTTTTAAATGCTGCTTGTTTGTTTTCTTAAAGTGTTTCTTTTTCCCCCCTCATTTATAAAGACATAAATTTGGAACATGTTCATGGAGTTCAAAAGCCAAGATCAACGATACATGCTCATTCGGCCAGCAGCACAGCTGAGGTGACGTCATTCAGTATCTAAAATTTGGTAGCCTTGCTTTATATGTTTGCTTGATGCCCATCACAGCGAGGTACTTCAGAGTGTTTAGAGAAAGACCCAGGTAATCTCATGCTTGGATAATGGGAGGTAGTGGAAGGGGAGGGTGGAAAAGATAATTTATGTAAAATACACCAAGGTTGGGACATTTTTTTTTTTTTCCTTTTTGCAGTAAAAGAAGGGAGAAGAGCTTTTTGAATCTGGTTTAAACTAACTATACAAGGTTTTTGATGGTGAAAGCACTCTGGAAATATCAAGTGTTGTATGACATTGTTTCCCAGAAAATTACAGAGCTCCCCAGGCAAGAAAAGTATTTCCTGTATGAGTGTTTTCCTCTTCTGTACACCCCATTTCTTTTTCTGTGACTTTTAAAAATCTCCATTTGGAAACTATGATTTTGTAATAGCCAGTCAAGTGAAAAGTGCTAAGAGGAATTATCTAATGCTAATGAGAATAATTGTCAAGGGTATAGACCACTCCCACTCACTTTCACATTTTACTCCCAGAAACTTTAGGGATAATATTGAAAATGTATCATAAAAGAGTATGATTGGTATTTATTACTCATTTAAAAGTAAATGTTAGAACATAATGATCCAAATCATTTTCCTAAAAAGATTTAGGAATTTGACACAGACATACAACTTCATTATGCCCGTCATATAACTAATAATTCCCAGTGCAATCAGCTGAAATAATATGTAATTAAAAAGATTTAGGCTCATATCAATGACACACACTTTATAATACCTTTCATATAACCAGTAATCCATAGTTCAATCAATGGAGTTTCACTTTGCCTGAAGAAAATAACTAAATTATTTTTCTTCTTTCTGACATCAAGTAAGACCACCTCTATCTTTCATTATCTATAACTTTCTAGCTAGGTAGAGGCTGCATGCAAGACACAAACAGGAGCATGATTGGGATCCCAAATTTTGAACCATGTTGGACAGGGTCCTATACTGATGGTGATCATGTTCATATTTCCTGGAACTACTCAATGTTACACAATTCTGAAAAAATGATGAAGAAAATAAGCCAAAATAGTGGGCTGAGTATGTTTTTTCTTCCTTCAAAGCATGGTTCACTATGTGTTGCAACTGAATGCCTGAAACTGTCAAAAAAGAAAGAGAAAGATGCTTGCCAAATTGTGAAATTGATGGTTTGGAGACAATAATATTCAATTGTAGGTGAGGGTGTTATCCTCATAAAAAATTACATTTCTTGGAAGAATTACCTATATTGTCTAAAGATTCACCAATCTTAATTTCAACTATGCTTTCTTCTTTAGAAGCACTATAAAAATATAGTACTGAATTCTAAAATGGAATGCAGTTAAAGGTTTTGTTAGTAAACTCTAAAACAGTATGTGAAGTTCCAATCTGCTGATTTGGAAAATACTTTTTTGGGAAAGAATATTACAATTGAACTAAATAATCAGCTATAATGGGTAACCCTTGGCAAGAGAAAGGATGATAACCCAAGAAAACAATGATCTAGAACCAGTGCCAAGACAGAAAAGAAGTGAGCTCAACCCAGGTGAACTGAAAAAATAATTCCTGGGTTTAGCTCACACAGTACAATTCTGAAAAATGCTTAGAGATTGAACAAAGAAGTGAAAATATTTCAAACCTCACAAAACTGCACAAGAAAAATAATAGGTTTGGGTAAAGTTTAATTATTTATAGACAGTTTTTCCAGAAATTTTGTTCAATGTAGATTATGCTGTTAGTATTTGATAATTTAGATCATATTATTCTTTAATTAAAAATTGTAATGCTGTATCTAATAGGGGTTATTACCAAGAGTACCAGAAATTTGGGGGTAGAGGTAAAAAGTGTGAGAAAGGGTATATTGTAAACAGGTATTTGAACTCAAGATAGGTGATAATTGCTACCAGCGCTTTCACATTCATTATCACATTTTATTTGTACATGCAAGGTCTTTCAAGAATATAAGTCACTTAATAACCAAATAACTGATATCACACACATTATAAGTGATTCCAGTCAAATTCAAAGTCATATTCAGATTCAAGACATCGATGCATCCTATAAATATATCATGAATTCCAAGGTATAGAAAGGAATTGCATATGTCCTTGTGAAAAGACACTAATGGTAACTTTTTTTTTTAAGTCTCAAAAAGAGATCACAAATGCATTCCATTAACTATAAAATTTGAATTGTAAATAGACACTTTATTGTAAATAAAGAGTATGGCATATACGCTTACAAATATTTTAAGCCTATGATGTGTTAATAATTGGGAAAGGAAGCTGGTGCTCCCCAGGAAGAAATAAGGATTCATTGTGAGTCAGAATCGACTCGATGACAGTGGGTTTGGTTTGGATTTTAAAGCTATATAGTCACTATTCCAGCAAGGCATCTGCCAAATTCTTCCCTGAAGATAATCTAGAAAATTACATACAGTTAGATAGGTTTGTAAGAAGTTGAATAAACATATAGAAATAATTAATGATAACCTGTAGGTTATATCCTAAAAGGATAACAAAAATCCTGTCTTCTTTGTCCTGTTTATTTATGTACAAATACATAAATGACCAAGAATCCTCAAGAATCAAGATCCAGGTCAAGAACTAGCAAGGTGAAATTTAATATGAATAAATCTAAAAGGCTTCATTACTCTTTTAAAAAAAAAAAAAAATTGTGATATGGGCAAATTCATTTTCCATACAGCAGTTCATACACATTTTGACTCATGACATTGACTGCAATTCCCTGTAACAGTTCTCTTTCTACTTCCTCCCTCTAGTTACCACTTCCCTGTGTCCTTCTGTCCCATGCACTCCTGCACAAACACACACCCAGAGCTTTCTCCCTGTGCAAACGATGCTCTTTGTTATCCCATGATTGATTGCTCCAAGGAGTATATCTACCTGATGCAAATCTTCACCCCATATGTCTGTCTACTGTTTGGTTGGAAGCCACAGGATTGAGTTCAGTTGCATACCTGAAGGGTAACTAGGGGCCATAGTCACAGGGCTCTATCAGACCATCAAACCTGGTCTTTTTTTTTTTAATGATTTTGAGTTTTGTTCCCCATTGTCCTGTCACTCTATCCAGGGTCTCCCACACTCATTCCTTTCCATGTGGTTGACAGTGGTAGCCGGGCACCATCTAGTTGTTCTGGTCTAATGGTCATATAGGCTAAGGATCACATGGTCTACTAGTCCTTTAGATTAATTGCTTCCATGAATCTTTGGTTTTCTTCATTCTTCTTTGCTCTGGGTGAAGAGAGACCCATCATTGCTTCTAGATGTCCACTGACAAGCTTTTAAGACCTTAGTAAGTATTCACCAAAATAGGATGTAGAAGAATGCTTTTGTGTGATATGTTATGCCAATGGAGCTTGATGTCCCCTGAGATCATGGTCCCAAGCCCACAGGTACAACTACTCACTTCCTCAGGGTAGCTGGCTGTGACTAAGAAGCGACCACAACCTTGTCCCTTGTCAGCTCTACTGTACAGCTGGAAATTCTTACAGCACATACGAGTCTGTCTAAAAGTCTTCATTACCCTTAAATAAATCAAAAATAGCTTATATGGAAAAGAAGTAAACATTTTGCTTTACTAAAACTCAATACAAAACAATGGATGCTACCAAAATCTTTCATGAAAGATTTCTTCTATACTAGAAGAAGAAAGACCATACTTAGATGACTGTTTTCTGTCTTGGTCAGAGCATATGTAGTATATTTCTATCTAGATACCATATTATAAAATTCATTGTGATAAACTCTAGAGCATTTTGAGAATGGTAACTAAGATATGGTCTTAGATTTCTAGGCCTACCCTAACAAAATGCTACTAGCGGGTGGCTTCAAATAACAGAAATTTATTTTCCCCAAGATCTGGAAGATAGAAATTAGAATTCAGGATGTTAGCAGGGTTATTTTCTCTCTTACTTAATTCTAGGAGACTATCCTTCTTGTCTCTTAGTTTCTGGTAGCCTCTATTGTTTCTTGACATGGCTTTACTTGTAGACAGGTCCTCATTTGGAGTGTTCCCTCTGTGTGTGAGACTATTTAAGTGGATCTTCTTCCTTTTTATAAGACCTCTTAGAAGAGATTAAGTTTAGAGTCCACCTTATTCTGGTATGACCTTAAATTAACTGATAACAGAAAAAGAAGAAAACCTTTATTTCCAAACAAGTTCAGATTCACAGGCATTTCACCATATCTTTGAGGGGTACACAACTCGATCTATAGCATATACTAAAGGACCTTGTCATAAGAAACAATGAAAGGAACCAGGAATCTTTATCCTGGAATTGAGAATTAATGGGGATATGAGAGCTATTCTCAAATAATAGAAGAAAGTTCAGGTGAAAGTGATAACAACATTGCTTCAGAACTTATAACTTCAAAGTCTAGACCAAGGCATAGAAGTTTAGAAGTAGACTGCACTTCACTATCAGGATATTTTCTTATATTTAGTTATTATTCAAAATTAGGATAGTTTGCTTTCAAGTCTGTGAGCTCCCTGTCACTGGATGATCAAGTGGCAGGTGTTCTATTAGAGAGAAGCTGAAAATGTGTTCTGTAGGGTCCCTTCCAAAGCTGAGAGTATATTGTAAATGTGTTTTGAGCCTTCTTTTTGAACGAGGGGATTATTCTTCTAGGGAGTCTGTTCTTCTATTGTTTTACACACCACTTCTCTTCTGTGTGCAGCACCTAGCAGGAACAAAGAACACTAATATCAATGCCAAGCAAGTCATGAAGGGAAAAAATGATCTGAGGAGTCCCAATGATTTAAAGCCAAATCTTTGAAGAGCCCTTCTGTGTGGCAAGCCTCAGATCTGATTTGACTGGTTTGCTGCAACCCTGATTAGGTGAGATTCCTTGAACTGAGAGGTCTTCAGCTTAACTCTTCCTGGTCACTCTTCCTTCTATTCAATAGCCTAATTTATATCTTTCTGTCAATAAAGCTCAGTCCCATGTATTTATTTTTATTTTATTTTTTATTGTCTTTTAGGTGAAAGTTTACAGAGAAGAGTTTGTTTTACATTCAACATTTCATGTACATTTGGTTTCACTCTCCAATTACCATCCCTAACCCCAACCCACTCTCCTCCCTTCCCTGCCAAGTAACCTCACCACTACCCTTGCTCCTCATAGTTATGCGCTCCTGTGTGTCCTGCATTTCCTCCATGCAAATGTCGCACCTCTGATACCCAGTGGTTGATTGCTCCAAGGGGTGCATTTCCTTAGAGAATATGGGTGCATCACCCTGGGTTGAGTGGTCTGCATGTCCATCTTGTTTACTGTTGGACTGAGAGCCATGCTCTGGGAGTGAGTTTTATTCCACACCCAGATTGTATCCCAGGCCATAGTATTGGGAATCTCACCAGACTCCATCTGACCAGTAATTATGCTCATTATTGACTTTTTTGTATTTTGTTCCATGTTTTTCCTCCCATTCTAACCAGGATCTCCAAAGTAGTATATATTTTTAAAAGTATCCTTCTTAGTACCCTCTCCAGCTCACTTCCTTACCCACACACATCTGCACATCACTTCTAATTGGTGTATGTGCATACCTGAGTAGCTTGAGATAAATCTTTCTTCTTTTCACCTAGTCCTTTATGCTTGGATAAAACATAAACCTTGTAGGAAGAAACTGAAGGCTATAAATGTTGGTGAGAACGTGGCATTCCTCTTACAGACCCCTTTGAATTTTAATGATTTAGCAGAATATCTTTACTAGCACACTTTGTAGTTCCATATTAAGAGAACATCGTAATGGAAATTGATTTATAAAACACAATCCTAAGCATTAGCATCTGTTGCTATTTATCAGTGGAATGTTAATATAGATAAGAAGTGGAAGTTATTAGTAGGGATAGGATTTTGGTTTTGTTTTGGTCCAGTTTGGTTTGGGGTTTTGTTTGTTTGTTTGCTTATTTGCTTTTGCTCATAGTTCTTAAAGAAAAGTGTTACTTCAGGGCAGATACTTTCAAAATTCCTGTTAAGGTTAATGAGAAATCATATAAGAATGATATTTAGATAACTGTCTCTTTTTAAAGAACTGTTCGAAATGAAGCCAAGACATAACCATAGCATCATGCCTTTGAAAAATTAGTATGCAGGAGAATTATTTCAGGCTTAATGTTTTTCCAATGACCTAAAACAATGAAGAAATTCTACCTTCCATGCCTTCAACCTCTTTATCCTTCAGGTCGGAAGTAAGCATGTTCAAAGATGATATAAGTCTTGTGAGCTTTTTAAATTTTATGTAGAATGGGTGACTTGCCTTATCCTCTGATAGCATAAATTAAGTTCCTCTGAGATTATCTGGGGCAATATCAACTGAAGGAGTCACCAGGATATAAGCAGGTGAGGCCTCTATCAATCACAACTATCTCTAAAAAACTATAGGCATGTTGATGTATAAAATGTTCATTCCCAAAAGTAAAGGGATAAATCAAGGCCCCATTGTAGTAATAAATTCTTAAATATCCTTAATCTAAAATTACCAAAAAAAAAGCAACCTCAGAGTGATCTTTTGAAATGCCAGTTTCAATTCAATGGAACAAATATTTGATACTTGTCTGGTGCATGACTTATTTGGGTTTTGTTGCCTAAGGCCATGTTTTATCTTCTCTACTTCACTGCTCTCTTCTGTGATACAAGCTCACTGCCATCAAGACGATTCCTACTGGTAGCGACCCCCATCTTCCTTCCTCTCTACTCTGATAGATCCTCTGAAGTCTCTAGTCCTCTCCCTCTTGCATGTTCCCAGGTTCAATATCCAAAGAGATCTGATGTCTTGTCCCCATGCTTCTTAATAACTAGTTGCTACTCCACTTCACTCTTTGCATGCCTTGCTTGGTCAAGAGTTGCTGCCACGGAATTGGGAGGTTTTTGTTTTGTTTTGTTACCTTTAAGTCTTACAGCTTTTTAGACTCCAAACTGCCACCTGATGTTTCAGTTTTATAGTCTTTTTCATTAAGTAGTAGAAGGAGTTCTCTAAAAATAAGATCAAAGAGAATTAAATGGTACAGCTCAATGTTGCATATTTTCCCTACTGATATCATGCTAGTGTCTCAAGCCAAAGAACAGGTTTGATAATCCCACTCCCCTTTCAACCTCAGGATGTGGTTTTACTCAATCTTCTCATAGCCATTTCTTCTTTTTCTGACATTCTGAGGAGACTTTTGGGTACCACATCTCCTTCCCTTCCTCTCAAAGAGCCAATAAGACATCATGAAAATAAGGCTTCCGATAACCTCAGAATTCTGATTGGGCATATCGTAGAACACATTGTGGCCTTCACTTCAATCTCCAAAATTCCTTCATAGTTATAAATATAATCTCTTTTAAATAGAAAAGCAAATAATTAATAGTGACATATGAAGAAATGCTCACAATCATTAGCCATTAGAGAGACATAAATCAAAAGAACAATGAGACACCATCTTGCCCAAGCACTAGCAGCAAAGTTCAATAAGACAGAAAATAACAGATGCTGGCGAGGATGCAGAGAGATTGAGACCCTTATACACTGCTGGTAGGACTGTAAAATGGTACAACAACTGAGGAAAGCAGTATGGTGATTCCTTAAAAAGTTGGAAATAGAAATACCATTTGACCCAGATATTCCATTACTAGGTATATATCCTAAATAATTGAAAGACATGGCAAGAACAGACATATGCACACCCAAGTTTGTTGCACCATTATTTACAATAGCAAAAAGTTGGAAACAACCTAGGTGTCCATCAACTGAGGAATGGAAAACCAAACTATGGTACATACACACAATGGAATATTTTCCAACACTAAAGAATAACCTAGAATCTGCAAAACACTGCATAATGTGGATAAACTTGGAGGACATTATATTGAGTGAAATAAGTCAATCACAGAATGACAAATGCTGTATTAGTCCATTATTGTAAAAGTCAAGGAACGGTTTATATACAGAAGGAAATTTTCATTGTTGATTACTACGGGTGGGAGGGCAGGGGAGGGAACACTGTTAGATAGGTAGAGATAAGTATTGATTTGGGTGAAGAGAAGGACAATGTACCAAATGTGAGTAATCAACATGGTGGCATTGAGGAAGAGGAATACATGGAGAGGTACATGGGAGGTATGACAACAAGGGTTGAACCCTTTTGCACATACAGTACTGAATTGTCAGTGAAGGTAAACATGGGTATACGGGTGGATAAATAGGTAGATAAGCTGAACTATTAGGTATGTCTATGCAGGGAAGAGTGTACACAAAACCATAAATAGGGTTGGCAGACAATGGTTCTACAAGTGTATTTGTATGTTCTGTAAGAATGCCCAGGTGTATAGTGGAGCTGAGAAGACACAAGGTTGTAGTCACTTCTTGGTCACAGCCAGCTACCCAGAGGGAGCAAGTAGTTAAACCTGTGGGCTTGGGACCATAATCCCAGGGCACATCAAGCTCAATTGGCATAACATTCTACACAAAACATTGTTCCACGTCCTACTTTGATGAGTAGCAACTGGGATCTTAAAAGCTTACAAACAGCCATATAGATGTAACAATGAGTCTCTCCTCATCCAGAGAAAAGAAGAATGAAGAAAACCAAAGATTTATGGAAACAATTAGTCCTAGCAACTGCTACACCATGTGATCCATAGCCCACACGACTATAAGACCAGAACTAGATGGTGCCCGGCTACCACTGTCAACCAATCAGAGGGGGATCTATGTAGGAGATCCTGGAGAGAGAGGGAGAACAATGTGGAACAAAACTCAAAATAATTTGGGGAAAAAAAGGGGGGGAACCAGATTTGGTGGTCTGATGGAGCCTGGTGGAACCACTGCAACTATGGCACCCAGCTGTCCTTCAGGTCTGGAATTGAGCCCACATCTGTGGCTTCCAGCCAAACAAAAGACAGGCATAGGAGTTGAACATTTGTCTGAGGTAGATACACTCTTTGGAGAGAACAATCATGGGAGAAAGAAGGGCTGTTTAGGCACAGGGAGACAGCTCAGGTGGCAAGAGTACATGGAGGGATGGGCACAGGGAAGAGGTAACTATCAGGAGGAAGTGGGAGGGGAGCTGTTGCATTCTGGTAAATTTTAGTCAATGTCATGAGACAACGTGTGTGTGAACTGCTGTATGGAAAGTGAATTTGTTCTGTAAACTTTCACCCAAATCACAATTAAAAATTTAAAAAAAAAAAAAAAAAGAATTAATAGTGAAGCAATCTTCTCAGGTTTCAAATACATTGTCTTTTGTTTGAGCCATAATGCTGACATTATACATTCTTTAAACCAAACACAACAATCATTTTTACTCATATTATATCATTTCTCATGTTGTTTTTAGGTGCTGTCAAGTCAGCTTCAACTCATAGTGACCCTATGCACAACAGAACAAAACACTGTGAGGTCCTGTGCCAGTCTCACAATCCTTGCTATACCTGAGCCCATTGTCTCAGCCACTGTGTAAATCCCTCTCATTGAGGGCCTTCTCCTTTTTTTGCTGACCCTTCAATTTACCAAGCATGATATGCTTCTCCAGGGAATGGTCCCTTCTGACCACATAACCAAAATAAGTGAGATGAAGTCTGGCCATTCTCACTTCCAAGGAGCATTCCAGCCGTACTTCTTCCAGGACAGATTTGTTAGTTCTTTTAGCAGTCCATGATAGTTTCATTATTCTTCGCCAACACCACAACGCAAAAGCATCAACTCTTCTTTGGTCTTTCTCATTCATTGTCCAGCTCTCACATGCATATGAGGTGATTGAAAATATCATCACTTGGGTTAGGCACACTTTAGTCTTCAAGGAGATACCTTTGCTCTTCAGCACTTGAAAGAGATCTTATGCAGCAGATCTGCCCAGTGCAGTACGTTGACTTCTGCTTCCATTGGTGTTGATTGTGGAACCAAGTAAAATGAAATCTTTAACAACTTAAATCTTTTCTCCATTTATTGTGATTTTGCTTACTGGTCCAGTTGTGAGGTTTTGTTTTCCTTATGTTGAGATATAATCCATATTGCAGACTGAAATCTTTAATCTTCATCAGTAAGTGCTTCAAGTCATCCCCACTTCCACCAAGCAATATTTGTGTCATCTGCACATCATAGGTTTTTAATGAGTCTTTCTCCAATCCTGATGCTCTTCTTCATATAGCCCAGCTTCTCAGATTATTTTGCTCAGCATACTGATTGAGTAAGTATGGTGAAAGGACACAACCTTGACACACTCCCTTCCTGATTTTAAACCATGCAGTATCTCATTGTTCTGATCAAACAACAGCATCCTGGTCTATGTACAAGTTCCTGATGAGCACAATCAATTGTTCTTGAATTCCCATTCTTCTTAATGTTAGCCATATTTTGTTACAGTCCACAAAATCGAATGCTTTTGCATAGTCAATAAAACACAAGTAAACATCTTTCTGGTATTCTTTGCTTGCTTTCAGCCAAGATCCATCTGACATCAGCAATGATATCCTTCATTCTACATCCTCTTCTGAATTCAGCTTGTATTTTTGGAACTTCTCTGTCAATATTCTTCCGTAATCATTTTTTAATTATCTTCAGCAAGATTTTACCTGCATGTGATATTAATAATATTGTTTAATAATTTCCACATTCTGTGGGGTGAGTACAAATATGGTTTTCTTCCAGGCATTTGGCCAGGTAGCTGTCTTCCAAATCTTTTGGCAAAGACAAGTGAGTGCCTCCAGCGCAGCATCCATTTGTTGAAACATTTCACTGAGTATTCTGTCAATTCCTGGAACCTTGTTCTTTGCCAATTGCTTCAGTGCAGCTTTGACTTCTTCCTTTAATACCATTGGTTCTTGATCATATGCCACCTCCTGAAATGGATGAAAGTCTACCAGTTCTTTTTGGGACAGTGACTCTGTGTATTCCTTCCATCTTCTTTTGATGCTTCCTGCATCGTTCAATATTTTTCCCATAGAGTCCTTCAATATTGCAACTCAAGGCTTGAATTTTTTTCTTCAGTTCTTTCAGCTTGAGAAATGCCAAGCATGTTCTTCCCTTTTGGTTTTCAAACTCCAGATCTTTCCACATTTCATTATAATAATTGACTTTGTCTTTTTGAGCTGCTCTTTGAAATCTTCTGTTCAGCTCTTTTCCCTTTACCTTTACCTTGTCATTTTTTCCATTTGTTTTATCTATGTTCCCTTTAAGGGCAAGTTTCAGTGTCTCTTCTGATATTCATTTTGGTCTTTTCTTCCTTTCTCATCTTTTTAATGACCTCTTGCTTTCTTCATGGATGATGTTATTGATGCCATCCCACAATTCTTCTGGTTTTTGGTCACTGGTGTTCAATGCATAAAATCTATTCTTTAGATGGTCTCTAAATTCAGGAAAGATATAATCAAGGTTACCTTTTGGCTCTTGTGGACTTGTTTTAATTGTCTTTAGCTTCAACTTGAACTTGCATGTGAACAACTGATGGTCTGTTCCACAATCAGCTCCTGGCCTGTTTTTGGCTGAAGATATTGAGCTTTTCCATTGCCTCTTTCCACAGATATAGTCAATCTGATTCCTGTGTACTCCATCTAGTGAAGTCCATGTGTATAGCCGTTGTTTGTGTTGTTGAAAAAAGGTATTTGCAATGAATAAGTCATTAGTATTGCAGAATTCTATCATGCAATCTCCAGTATTATTTCTATCAGCAAGTTAATATTTTTCAACTACTGGTGATTCTTCTTAGTTTCCAACTTTTTCATTCAAATCACCAGTTATAATCAACACATCTTGATTACATGTTTGGTCAATTTCAGACTGCAGAAGTTGGTAAAAATCTTCAATTTCCTCATTTTGACTTTGGTGATTGGTGCATAAATTTGAATAATAGTAGTATTAACTAGTCCTCCTTGTAGGATATTATCTTATCACTGACAGCACTGTACTTCAGAATAGATCTTGAAACATTCTTTGTGATCATAAATGCCACACTATTCCTCTTCAATTTGTCATTTCCTAGTATAGTAGATCATATGGTTGTCTGATTCAAAATGACCAAAACCAGTCCATTTCAGCTCACTGATGCCTAGGATATCAATCTTTATGCATTCCATTTCATTTTTGACAACTTACAATATTCCTAAATTCATACTTTGTACATTCCATGTTCCAATTATTAATGGATGTTTGCAGCTGTTTCTTCCTATCTTGAGTTGTGCCACATCAGCAAATGGAAGCCCCAAAAGTTTTATCCCATCCACATCATTAAAGTCAGCTTTACTCTGAAGAGGCAGCACTTTCCCAGGCATATTTTCAGTGCCTTCCAACTGGAGGGCCTCATCTTCTGTCACTATATCAGACAATGATTCAGGGCTATTCATAAAGTTTTCCAGTAATATATCAGACAGTGTTTCACTGTTATTCATAGAGTTTCCACTGGTCAATTCTTTGAGAAGTGGATGGCCTCTTCCTTCCTCTGATTCTATCTTAGTCTGGAACCTTCCCACCATGGGTGACCCTGGTGGTATTTGAAATATCAGTGGCATAGCCTCCAGCCTCACAGCAACACACAAGCCACCACAGTATGACAAACTGACAGAGGAGTGGTGGATTATTATTTCTTATATACAACTCAATATTTGCAATATCTTCTTTTATCTTTTTACTGATTTTTTATATTTCAGATTACCTGAAAACAATAGATGGGTCCTATTAATCCCTAAAATTACCTCTTGAGTCCCCTGATGATAAAACTTAGAATTGAAAATGGCAAATGATATGGTATGACTTTGATAAAAATTTTGTATATTATTTTGAAACTCAATTGTTACTGTTTCCTGAGTAAAACTTAAAGTTAAATATATTGTATCACACCAAAGCAGTATATCCAGGCCATTGCATACTTACAACAGAATCCTGGTGTTGCAGTGGTTAAGAGCTCAACTGCTAACCAAAAAGTTGGTGGTTTGAACTCACCAGAGGCTCTGCAGAAGAAAGATGTGGAAGCATGCTTCCATAATGATTTACAGCCTTGGAAATATAATAGGGTAGTTCTACTCTGTCCTATAGGGTCACTATGAGCCAAAATCAACTTGACAGCAATGAGTTTTTGTTTTGTTTGGTTTGATTTGGGTACTTATCACTCAAATTCCTTCATCTCCAACCTCAAGCTCTAAAAATATCTTGTTTGGCCATTTAGAGTGGAGTCCATTTATTTTAACTAAAATAACCAGTTACTTCTGAAAAGAAAATAGAAATGCAAACCTATTGTCGAAAAACACACTGATATGAACACTCTATCATATCAGTTGTTGTTGTTGTTGTTGTTGTTGTTGTTTGCTGTTGAGTCAGCCCTGACTCATAGCGACCCTCCTTGGGTTTCAGAGGCGGTATCACTACGGAAGTAGATTGCCCAACCTTCCTTCCAGATCATTATCAGTAGGACATTTAAATATCTCAAATGATATCCCAAATGACTGTTTTCTAATTATTAATTCTCAAGACGAAAACCATTGTTTATCACACCCAGAAAAGCAAGTCACTATTTATTAACAATCCTCCTACATTGTTAAATGGAGAGACTTAGTCACAATAAGGTTTTAAAAATTGTCCTAAGACACACAAACCAGTCTGAGTCAGACAGTACTGCTTAATGAAGCCCCACACTGAAGAAGAAGAAAAAAAAATTGGTTATGATACAGTTGAACAATTGACAGTGGAAAACAAAAAGAACTTACAGTAGAAGCCTTCACTGAAAGGACTTTTTATTTAGCATAATTTTCAAGCAGCTGGAGCTGTGCATTTATTTCAAGTATTGAAAGAGTGTCATACTTTAGACTAGAGGAGAAAAGGAAAGTCAGACATGATTAAAAGAGACATCTGCCTTAAGATAAATGCTACAATCACTTAATTGTCTGAAATACTTTGGATTTTTGATTCTGCTGGAAATATTCAGAACCCAGAAAGAAAAATCCAGAACATCAAGATTTCTGAAACTATTGCACAACAATGACCTAAAAACATAATTTAAAGATCATTGCACTGTTTCTCATATGACATCTTTTTCTGACAGCACTTTTTCAAATTACAAGCAATGATTTTTTCAAAACTCTGAAATATTTTATAAGAAATGCAGAATTCTTTTTTTTTTTTTTTGCAGTTAGAACAACAACTGTATAACTATCACCAGTGAATGAGCATCTGATTTTTTAGCTAAAATTAAAGAAAATCTAGTTGCAGTAAAAGTCTGACATTTCAAGCATTTCTCTTTTATTTCTGAATTATGCAATGTTGTCAATTATTATGGTTACTTTGAATCTAAAACAACATAATAGTTTACATTTCTATTGATCTCACATTTTCTAATATGTATAGTCACGTATATGTCCAGTAAAGTTTTACTACTTCCATTAAGACAAGAATGTGAAGAACCAAAGGAGGTAAATGAATTTACAAAGGTATTACAGGTATTGGAAATAGAATTCAAGCATGAACTTACACTCCAGTGTGAGTTATTAATATACTTTGTAATCATGTAAAAGCTTGTGGTCTCACTTATTCATTCAAGAAAAGAAGTGACTAAATTGACACCCTGATTCAATATTATTATCAGAAAATAAGGTTATTTAAAAAGGTTTCTACCCTTAAGAATGTATCTTATTTGATTTCTGAGAACCTATATGCCCAAATAAGTTTATTACAGTACTATTTCTAACAGAAAGGAAAAAAGATAAATAACTAGCACACTCAACTGTATAAGAATTATTATGAAAATAATTCACATGCTTGTGGTGGAATATTAAGAAAAGCATGTAACAGCACAGTAAAAAAAACTTTATGATAGAATTAATAGTGATATTAATAGCAAGCTGACTACTATTTAAAATAGACAGTGAAGAAAATTGGGGAGAAATACTAGCTGTTAAGAGTTAGTTTTTTCAAAAAAACTATTATATTGTGATAAATGTGCCATAAGTATTCTTTTTTAGTACATCAGTGAGGTTTCTATATACAAATTGATAGCTCTGTAATACTCTTGGGGATAAAGTGGCACTTATTCTTACAAATTTTGTTTAAAATTTAGAATCATAAATATTAGCTTTTGAGAGGAATATAAGTGTCATTGTTCACATGGAGGAGTATAGTAGCATAGTGGTGCCAGGTTTTTCCTCTTGCTGTATGTAACATGTATATGTAAATGAATGTCTCTAGAGAGACCTATAGAAATGCATTGCACATTAGTTTATAACTATGTATTTATGGTGCAGCAATGTAAAGAATAAAAGAAATTGAACACTGGGCAAGTTTCTATAGAAAAAAAGATTGTAGTAATATAGTTGAGTACACGGCACCATCAATGCAGCCTTGTATTCAGCCTCATTCATTAAGCACATACTAAAAATTGTACGTGTCTCAATCCAAAAGCTAGAAAGTCTGATTTGAAATGTGTCTCTCTCTTCAGAATAATCCTTTTCTTTATTTCTTTTTCAATAATTCCTTGCAGCTCCAGCTCACATACAATGAATTGTTGGCTTCTTCATAAAGAAGAGGGAGAGGGAAAGAAAACACCACTTCTTAAAGCCAATACTAAAGAAAACAACTCCTTTTATGTAAGGAAGGATCAATAATGCGCTCTCTGCTCTTTCTATTTTTTGTTTGTACTTTCTATTGATGTGTACAAAACCTGGACATTTGGCTTTGAGTGCTGTTAATTTTTTTTTTCTTTACAAAAGAATAGACAAGAAAGCAGAATAATTTTAACCACTCTTGACCTATTTTTTAAAAATTTTATTCTTCTCTTACACACATTACCAAAAACAAAATTATTGATGTATATCTGCATTCTGAAACATTTCTTAACTGAAGTTTCATTATTTTCTCCAGTGCAATAGATACAATTATGAAAAAGATTTAATTAGAATTATTTTAAGATCAGAAATTGGTAATTCTTGTAATTCTTTACTTTTAACTACTGTGGGAATATGATTGTCTTGCTTTGAATTGACTTTAAATCAAGGGCACTGAGTACCACTCAAATCAATAGTGGCTGAGTAGTCTAGAAGGAATATTTTCCTTTAATTTTAATGATTTTTCTCCATACTTGAACGCTGATTGATTTTTTACCAAACTGGGAATGTACATGTCCAACTCGGGAACGGATATGTCCAATTCTATTGGAATGTCTCATTTCATCAAGAGCATTATGTATCAAAAGTCATTTTTCATCACAGGTTTATAAATTCAAAAGGCAAGCTGAAAAGAGTAAACTGCTACCTACAAAGAGTGAAAGATTGGGTTTAAGAACTTCAAAATTACAATCAGTGATGTCTACCTGAGTTTAGTTTATCTGTGAGTCAATTACAACAAAATTACATTTTTTTTAAAAAAAGTGGCTCATGTTGTGAAAGTAACCTAGATAACATTGAACTCATCTATTGTTTCACTCATTCTATAATATTAATCAATAAATACTGTATGTCAGGCACCATGCTAGTGACTGTGAATGATAGATTAGGAAAACAGGTGTTAGTCCCACCTCTTCAGAGCTCAAAACTAGCAAAGAAGTATAATATAAAGTGATATACTATATAGAGGGATGGAGAGGGAACTAAGGGCATAAGTTCACTGGGGATAAAGCTACTCTTGAGTTAGTGAGTCCGAAAAGGAGACTTTCCTAGAGAAACAAACTTAGGCTGAACACTAAAAGATGATCTCCCCGAAAGAATATTAAATCCCCTTTCCTGTCACCCAAGGTACTACCAACTGTATGGCAATGGGTTTGGTTTAGGTGATCTTCTGGTTAGTAATTTACCTTCCCCGTCAGGGACATACATAGACCATGAGGCAATCATTTGAACAAAAGAAGGGGATACTGCATGCTTTAAAATCAGGAAAGACATGCATCAGGGTGGTATCATTTCACCACATTTATTCAATAGTACCCAGGTTACCCAGGTCACTTGGGTGAAAGTTATGCTGTTAACCTTCAAAGACTGTTTCCTTTTTTGTGTGTAAATCCTTCCTTGACTTTTTCACAGTCGTGGTCTCATGCAATATCTGTCTTTTTGTGATTGACTAATTTCAATCAGCATAATTTTTTCTAGGTTCATCCATGTATGAGATTTTCTTTGGCCGAGTGCTCTAAAGTAGCAAAACCAGTGATTTACATATGTGTGTGTATGTGTATTTATATAATATAATAATATACATAATGTATTACAATATATAATAGAAACAGAGAAAAAATTATCTCAAGGAAATAACCCACATAGTAGTTTATTGTTGCAAGAGGCCACCAAGTCAGTTCTTATTCATACTGACCTTATGCACAACAGAATGAAACACTGCCAGGTCCTGCACCATTCTCACAATAGTAGCTATACTTGAAGCATTGTTGCAGGCACTGTGATAATCCATCTTGTTCAGGGTCTTCCCTTTTTTCCCCAACCCTCTGCTTTACCAAGCATGATATACTTGTCCAGGGACTGATCCTTTCTAATGCAACCAAAGTACGTGATAAGTTTGGCCATTCTCCCCTCTAGGAAGCATTCCAATTTTATCTCTTCCAAGACAAATTTGTTTGTTCTGGCAGTATTTTCATTATTCTTAGCCAAGACAATTCAAATGCATCAATTCTTTGGTCTTCCTTACTTATTGTTCAGCTTTCAAATGCATATAAGGCAAGTGAAGATACCATGGCTTAGATGAGGCACACCTCAGTTTTCAGAATGACATCTTTGCTCTTTCACACTTTAAAGAGGTCTTTTGCAGCAGATTTGCTGGTGCAAAAAGTCCTTTGATCTCCTGACTGGTTCTCCGTGGGTGTTGATTGTGGATCCAAGTGAAATGGAATCTTTGACAATTTCAAACTTTTCTCCATTTATCATATTTCTTATGATATGGTCCAGTTGTGAGGACTTTTTGTTTTCTTTAGGTTAAGGTATAATCCAGACTGCCAGCTATAGTCTTTGATCTTTATCAGTAAATGCTTCAAATTTTCTTCACTTTTAGCAAGTAAGGCTGTGTCACCTGTATATGAGTCTTCCTCCAATCCTGATGCTACATATTTCTTCATATAGTCCAGCTTCTGGGATTATTTGCTCAGCATACAAATTGAGTAACTATGGTGAACTGATAACACCCTGATGCATGTCTTTCCTGATTTTAAACCATACAGTATCTCCTTGTTCTATTCAAATGACTGCCTTGTGGTCTAGGTATAGGTCCCTCATAAATACGAGTAAGTGTTCTGGAATTCCTTTACGTCACAATGTTATCCATAATTTGTTTTGATCCACACGGTCAAATGCCTTTGCACAGTCAATAAAACATAGGTAAACATCTGTCTGGTATTATTTACTTTCAACCAAGATCCATCTGACATCAGCAATGATACCCTTCATTTATGTTCTTTTCTGAATCCAGCTTGAATTTCTAGAAGTTCCCTGTCAATATACTGCTGTAACTGTTTTTGAATTATTTGCAGAAAAATGTTCCTTGTGTGTGATTTTTTTGGTTACCTACTGCTGCTCTGACAGGAATATTCCACAAATGGGATGCTTGAACAAACAGAAGTTTATTCTCTTACAATTTGGAGGCTTTAAGTCTGAGTTCAAAGTGCCAGGGTCTAGGGGCTGGACGAAAGCCCCTCAACCTTGGGCTTCAGCTCTGCCTCCTGCTTCTGGCCCACTGAAGCGAGAGGCTTTTCTTCACTGCTGGCTGCTGAAACTAACAAGTAACAAGGCACAGTCCCAATATTACCAAACCACACAGCAGGCCATTAATTCAAGTCCATTAAAAGTCCCAAGATCAGCAGAACATGGCAGGCTACTTAACAACGACTCAGCTACATGCAGGTTTCAAACATGCCATAAGCTAGAGACCGTTCCCAAAGCTGCTTCTTATATATGGGAAGCAGACCACATCCTAAAGCAGCTACTCAGCTGCTTGTGGTAGATCCCACCATGGAGTTGATTGCCAGTCTCACCATGGGGAATAACTACCACCAGCTGCCCAACCACTCAACCAGGCCCAACTAAGTTGACACACAACCTTAACTACCACAGTGATATTAATGATATTATTCAATAATTTCTGCATTCTGTTGGATCACCTCACTTTGGAATGGGACAAATATGTATCTCTTCCCATCAGTTAGCTAGCTTTTAGGTAGCTGTTACCTAACATCAGTTAGGTAGCTGTTCTCCAAATTTCTTGGCCTAGATGAGTGAGAACCTCCAGCACTGCATCATTTGCTAAAACTTCTCCATGGGTAATCCTTCAATTACTGGGCCTTGTATTTCACTAGTCTTCAGTGTAGCTTGGACTTCTTCCTTCAATATCATTGGTTCTTAATCATATGCTACTTCCTGAAATAGCTGAACTAGACCAGTACTTGGTACAGTAACTCTGTGAATTCCTTCCACCTTCTTTCAGTGCTTCCTGCATCATTCAGTATTTTGTCCATAGAATCCTTCAATATTGCAACATGGGACTTGAATGTTTTCTTCAGTTCCTTCAGCTTTAGAAATGCTGAGTGTGTTCTTCCTTTTATATTTTCTAACTCCAGTTCTTTGCACATTTCATTATGGTACTTTATTTTGTCTTCTCAAGCCACCCTTTGAAATCTTCTGTTTAGCTCTTTTACTTCATCATTTCTTCCCTTTGTTTTAGCTACATCCTGTTTCAGAGTCTCTTCTGACATTCATTTTGGTCTTTTCTCCCTTTCCTATCTTTTTAATGACCTTTTGCTTTCTTCATATATGATATCCTTCTTTTCATCTCATAACTCATCTGGTCTTCAGTCACTGATGTTAAATGTGTCAAATCTATTCTTCAGATGGTCTCTAAATTCATGTGGGATATACTCAGGGTCACATTTTGGCTCTTGTGGACTTGTTTTAATTTTACTCACTTCAAATTAAGCCTGCATATGAGCAATGGATGGTCTGCTCCACAGTTGGCTCCTGGACTTGTTCTGACCGATAATATTGAGCTTCCCCATTCTCTCTTTCCACAGTCTGTTTGATTCCTGTGCATTCCGTCTCGTGAGGACCATGTGTATAGTCGCTGTTTATGTGGTTGAGAAAGGTATTTGCAATGAATAAGTCTTATGAAATTCTATCATAGAATCTCTGGTGTCATTTCTCTCTCCAAAGCCATATTTTCCAGAACTTGATGCTTCTTCTTTGTCTCCAATTTGTGTAATCTAATCACCAGTAATTATCATTGAATCTTGATTGTATTTTTGGTCTATTTCAGACTGCAGAAGTTTTTAAACATCTTTTATTTCTTCATCTTTGGCTTTAGTAGTTGGTGAGTAAATTTGAATTAAAAAAAAAAAAAAAACTACCATTGAGTAGATTTTGACCCATAGCAACTCCAGCTTGGGTTTCCAATGTGGTATCTCTACAGAATTAGATTGCCCAGTCTTCCTTACAAGGAGTGGCTGGTGGGTTTGAATCACCAGCCTTCTGGTTAGCAGTCAAATGTCTTAGGTGCTATGCCAGCAGAGCTCTTAATTTGAATAATAATAATATGAAATGGTCTTCCTTGTAGGCATATGAATATTATTCTATCATTGCCAGCATTGTACTTCAGGAGAGATCTTGAAACATTCTTTTTGACAATGAATGTAATGCCATTCTCTTTTACTTTGTCATTCCTGGCATAATAGACCATACAATTGTTCAATTCAAAATGGCCAATTCCAGTCCATTTCACCTCACTAATATCTAGTATATCAATCTTCATGCGTTCCATTTCACTTTTGACAACTTCCAACTTTCCTAGATTCATACTTTGTACATTCCACATTCCAATTATTAATGAATGCTTGCAAGTATTTCTTCTCATTTTGAGTCATGCCACATAAGTAAATGAAGGTCCCAAAAGTTTTATTCCATCCATATCTTAACATCAACTCTACTCTGAGGAGAGTCTTTCCCCAACTGTGTTGTGAGTGCCTTCCAACCAGAGACATTCCTCTAGCACTATATCAGGCAATGTTTCATTGCAATTCATAAGGTTTTCTGGTACTATATCCAGATATTGTTTCACTGGTATTCATAAGGTTTTCTATGGCCAAATTTTTCTTAAGTGGATCACCATGCCCTTCTTCCTAGTCTATCTTACTCTGGAAGTTCTGCTGAAACCTCTCTACCATGGGTGACCTTGCTGCTATTTGAAATACCAGTGACATAGCTTTAAGCATCACAGCAACACTCAAGTCACCACTGTAGGATAAACTGACAGGTGATTCATGGCACACAGTTGTAGCAGCTGGCAAGCCTAAAGTCCATTTTCAGATGTCAGGCTGGAATCTTCTCCTGATTCACATAGCTTCAGGAACTGATGAACCCAAGATCAGCAGGCAATACAGCAGGCTGCTGGCTTTGGTGGCTGAGGAATCCAAGACTACTAGAAAATGGCAGGTTGTTGGGTCACATGCTCCAAAGGTAACAATCCCAAGATTGGTAGGCAATAAGACAGGTCACTTGTTCAAGTTCAGAAGATGATGAACCAGATGTGGTATCTTGAGCAAAAAGGCAGATAGCTCTACTAGAGCTTTTCCATGTACATTGGAAGTACAATATATATACTTCAAAGGAAAATCCCTTTCAACTCAGTGACTGTTCATAGCATATCTTCTCATGAAGGTGAATGCATTATATTAGATCTCATCATAGGACATAACTACATGATAATTGCTAAGCCACTTAGAATCATGGCCCAGCCAAGTTGACATACCTTAACTACCAAATAGGTATTTCACAGATTTATTGTTATTCTTTAACTTTGCATAGTAGTCCACCGTGTGTATATATACCTTAGCTTGCTTATCCATTTGTATGTTAATGGATACTTAAATTATTTCCATCATTTTGCTATTTTGAATAATGCTGGTATCAACATCTGTTCATGACACTGCTGTTATTACTCCAGAGTATATACCTAGTAGTGGGATTGCTAGATCAATTTTTATTTCTATTTCCAATTTTTTAAGGAAATACTGTACCATTTTCCACAATGGTTGCACAATTTTGCAATAACACCAGCAATATATGAGAATTTCAATCTCTCCACATGTTGGCCAGCATTTGTTGTTTTCTGTTTTGTTTATATACAATAGTGGGGAGGTAAGCATAAAATGACCAAGGCAAAGGAAAACACTGGGAAGACCACAAGAGTTAAAGGCAATAAAGACAAATACTGTTACAGACACAATCCTGCAATAACAGTAATAATAATAATATATGAGTGGATCAATCAATAGACACTCAAACTGAGCAGGGGTGGGAAGGCAAATGGGACTACATCCACAAATATATGGAAGTTTGACAGATATATGTACATATATATTTATATGTGGGAGCTCTGGTAGCATAGTGCCTAATGCATTTGACTGCTAACCAGAAGGCTGCCGGTTCAAACCCACCAGCCACTCCTCGGAAGGAAGGTTGGGCAATCTACTTCCGTAGTGATACTGCCTCAGAAACCCAAGGAGGGGTCGCTATGAGTCGGGCCCGACTTGATGGCACATAACAGCAACATAACAGCAACATATTTCTATGTGCTGCAAATATATATCTATAAATATAGTAGAGTATATAGGGAGCTAAGTTATGAAAACTTCTTAGCCATAACCAAACACTTCCAGAGAATGAGTCACTGGGCATGGGAACCCAGAACCATAGTTTCAGGGGACACCAAGGTCAATTGGTATAGCATAGTCCACAAAGACAACGTTCCACATTGTTGAATAGTGACTGGGGTCTTAAAAGCTTGTGAATGGCCATATATGGTGCTACTATTGGTCTTTCCCTGTCAGGAGCAAAGAAGAGAGAAGAAAACCAAAGATACAAGGAAACAACTAGTCCAATGGACTAATGGACCATGTGAACTCCAGCCTCCATTAGCCCAAGACCAGAAGAATTAGATGGTGGCAGGCTACAACTGCTGACCATTCTAAAGGGATTACAATAGGAGTTCCTGCATAGAGTGGGAGAGAAATGAAGATGAAAACTCAAAATAATAAAAGAGATCAATCTTACTTATCTAATAGAGTCTAGAGGAACCCTCAGAACTGTGGCCCTTAGACACCCTTCAAGCCTAGAACTGTACTCAGCCCTATGGCTCAAACTTGAGTCAAACAATAAACAGGCCTATAAGGAGCAATAAATACCAAGGAGGTATGCACTTTTTAGAACAATGAATCATGTGAGATCAAAAGAACAGATAATTTGCCCAGGAATAAAGCTCAGAAGGTAAGTAGGGATAGGAAAGAAGGACAAATAGTAATAGTAAACACAGGAAATGGGAAGAGTGCCATTACATTATGGGGATTGCAATCAATGTCACAAAAGAAAATATGTACGAATTATTGAATGGAAAACCAGTTTTGCTGCAAACATTCATCCAAATCACAATAACAATTTAAAAGAAAAAGAATATTAAATTACTACTTCCTCATAATAATATATACGATAGTTTGTGCCTTCAGAAATGCAATGCTCTATTAGTTTCCTCACCTTGTGTGCATGTGAGAGCTGGACAATGAATAAGGAAAACCGAAAAGAGTTGATGCTTTTGAGTTGTGGTGCTGGCGAAGAATGCTGAAGGTACCATGGACTGCTAAAAGAACTAACAGATCTGTCCTGGAGGAAGTGCAGCTGAGATGCTCCTTAGAAGCAAGAATGGCCAGACTCCATCTCACCTACTTCAGTCATGTTGTCAGAAGAGACCATTCCCTGGAGAAGGATGTCATGCTTGGTAAGGTTGAGGGTCAACGAAAGAGGGGAAGGCCTTCAATGAGATGGATTGACACGGTGGCTACGACAATGGGCTGAAGTATAGCAAGGATCATGGAGCTTGTGCAGAATCAGGAGGTGTTTCATTCTGCTGTGCATGGGGTTCTTATGAGTTGGAAATGACTCGACAGCACCTAACAACAACAACAATTAGTTTCCTCTATTAGTTTCCTTGGGTTGACATTAAAAATAAATAAATAAATAAATAAACACCAGTTGGGTGACTTATAAGTACAGAAACTTATTCTCTCACAGTTGTAGAGGTTATAACCTAATCAGGGTACTGGCCATGTTGATTTCATCTCAGAGCTCTGAGAAGAAACTGTTCCGTGCCTCTCTCCTAGCTCTGATAGCTTCAAGCATTCCTTAGCTCCAGTTACAACATCACATGGCTTCCTTCCCCTGTTTCTCTCTCTGAACATCATGTTCTCTTTAATAAGGACAACAGTTATGTAAAATTAGGAGTCACTCAAATTTAGTATGACTTCATATTAACCTAACAAATAACACATTCAAAGACTTTATTTCCAAACATGGTAACATTCACAAATATAGACAAGTTAAGACATCAATGTATCTTTTTTGCAGAGGCACAGTTAAATTCAAAATAAACTAAATTCTTTCTTCCATTTTCAAGAGTAGTGATTGGATCCCCATTACATAAGGTTTAAAACCTGGAAAAGTCAGTATTAGTATTGAAATTTGTAAATGAATGTCTCACATGACATGTGGCTATTCTACCTATGTTGTTGTGGTGGTTATGTGCTATTGAGTCAGACCCAACTCATAGCAACCCCTCATTGGGTTTCTGAGGTGATATCACTACAGAAGTAGATTGCTCAACCTTCCTTCCAAGGAGGGGCTGGTGGGTTTGAACTGCCAGCCTTCTGGTTAGCAGTCAAGTGCCTTAGGTACTATGCTACCAGAGCTCCTATTCTACCTATGTTGTTGTTGTAGTTATGTGCTGTCAAGTTGGATCTGACTGATAGCAAACCCTCCTTGGGTTTCCAAGGTAGTATCACTACGGAAGTAGATTGCTCAACCTTCCTATTCCATAGAACTATATAGTTTGTTCTTGTGGCACAGTGCATAAAGGATTTGGCTGTTAATCAGAAGGTTGGCAGTTCAAACCCACCAGGCACTTCAGGAAGAAGATTAGGCAATCTACTTCCATAATATTTAATAGATTACTATATCAAATCACTGTGGAATGTGCATTCTTTTTAACTGTCTGGTGTTTTTAGCTGGAGAGACCATACTTTGGGCCATAAACAGTCTCAATAAAATTTTAAAACACCTGTACAGATTATTTCTAACAAAAGTAAATATATATCTATTTCTATAAAGATTTGCAGCCTTGGAAACCTGGAAACCCAATGGGGATCACTAAGTCAGAATTGACTCAGTGGCAGTGGGTTTTGTTTATGTATTTTGCAAAATGTTCTCATCTACATTATCTTAGTTCAGATTTTTCATAAGATGTTTCATTATTAAGAAATGTTTAATTAAAATATTTTATTGGAAATAGATTCTTCAACTGGTCACAAAAGTTACAGCAATACAGAGTTCTTGCCCTGGTATATGTGGATATCTGCCCTGATATTTGAGTGTTCTTTAAAATTGTTTTGAGATGTACAGGAATCCAAATTACAGTAACTCTTAGTAAGTCAAAATTTCATTTGAGCAATTACAGCTAAAAGATTAAAACTCTGAGGCACTGTTTTCTTAAAAAAAAAAAAAAAAGACATTGAAAAAGCATTAAAGTATTTGCTGGTTTCAACATTTGACAAGAAGAACTAGATCCATGTGTTCAAAATGACCTATTTTCTTGTAAAATATATTATTCTTTTTTTTTCTATCTTTTGTCTTCCAACTTTCTTCACTCCAGAGTCCTTGGTATTTAAAAGGGCACCACACCTTGTGGAAGCACAATAAACTGCATTGTAATTGAAAAGAAGCCAGTAGTTACTATCTTCTTTGCTGACCCATATGCCATTGCCTTCCTTAGTTTTCCATTTATTTACTTTTGTTAGAAATAATCAGTACAGATGTTTTAAAATTTTATTGAGACTGTTTTATGGCCCAAAGTATGGTCTATCCAGCTAAAAACACCAAAGTGTTTTTACAGACAGTCAAAAAGAAAGCATATTCCACAGTTATTTGGTATAGTAATCTATTAAATGTCTATTAAGTCAAGGTGGTTGATAGTGCTATTCAGATCTTCTATGTCTACATTGATTTTTTCCTGTAGTTCTATCAATTGCTGAGAGAAGGGTATTAAAATTCCCAATAATGATTGTGGAATTGCCTATTTCTTCCTTTAATAATGTTGCTTTTTGCATCATGTAATTTGAAGCATGGTTTATAAATATTTCCTCTTCCTGATCAGTTGACTATCTTCATGAAGTATTCCTCTTTATCTCTGGTAATGTTCTTTTTCTGAAATTCATTTTATCTGACATTAGTATGTCTACTGCAGCCCTCTTATTATCCATGTTTGCATAATATAGCTTTTTCATTCATTTACTTTCAAGCAGTTGTACTTTATAATGTTTAAAGTATGTCTTCTGGACAGGATACAGTTGGTTCTTGTTTTAGATTTACTCACAAATCTCTGTCTTTTAATTGGAATGTTTTGATAATTTGTGATTAATGTAAATATTGATAGGGTTAGTGTGCTAGACAGAAAAATGACCAGGAAAATATATCCATATGCTAATCCCTGAAACTTGTGTATATGTTATGTTGCATGGCTAAAGAGACTTTGCAAATGTGATTAACGTTAAGTACTTAGAGATTGGAGATTATTCTGGATAATTTTGATGGGCCCATTTAATCATATGAGCACTTCAAAGCAGAAAATTTTTATGAGTTGTAGTCAGGAAGATAGCAACAACGATGGAAGAGGGGTCAGAGAGATAAGAAGACTTAACCTTCCATTGCTGGGTTTGAAAACATAGAAAAGATGCTAAGAGCATTGAACTCCAGAAGTTGAGAATAGAGCTCAGTTTATAGCCAGCAAGAAAACAGGGACTTCAATCTTACAATTGCAAGGGACTGAGTTCTGCCAACAACCCAAATGATCAGTAAATGGATCTCTACTAGAGCCTAGAAAGGAACACAGCCTGCTAACACCATGATTTTGATCTAGTGAAACCTGTATCATACTTCTGACTTCCATACTATAGTAATAAATTTGTGTCATTTTAAACCACTACACTTGTGATGATTCATTTTGGCTATAATAGAAAACGAATACAGATTTTGTTGCCTAAAATTAGGATGTTGCTGCAAAAAGTACCTGAATTGGTCATTGGACATAGGCTAGAACAATTTGAGAAATAAGATAGGGAAAGTCTAGATTGCCTTGAATAGACTTTTAGTAGAAATATGGCTGTTAAAAGCACTGGCAGTAAAGGCTCAGAAGGAAATGAAGAACATGTTACCAGAAACTGAAAGAAAAGGTATAGTTCTTATAATGTGGCAGAGAATTTCACAGAACTTTGTCCAACTGTTATGTGGAAAATAAAACCGAGTAAAGTCAAAACTATATCCCCCACCCTAGTTAAAACAGATAATTAGAACAGATAGGACCCCAGATGGGAATAGATAAGTAAACTTAATTACCCTCAACTATTTCCCTACCTCGCTTAAGACTAATAGGACCTCGGTTGGAAACAGATGAGTAAACACATAGGACCTCAGTTGGAGAGAGATGAACAAACACATAGGACCCTGGTTGGAGACAGATGAGTAAATACAGTAAGCATAGTTCCTTAAGAACTGAATGGAACAAAAAACATTCCTGATTTTTCCTTAGGCACAGGTGATAAACACATTAATGTGTCTTAGAAAACAACTTAAAAATTAATTCTGGCCCACAGATATGTGCAGTGGGGCAGAGAGGAACAAAGTTGCTGGGAACTAACACTCTTCCCTCTGCCTAAGCCCCGATCAGCTGATGACAGGAAGCCGGTGTGACTCATCTGATACACAAGCACACTGGATCAAAATGCTACTGTCCCTTTAAACTGAGGCAAAGGAAATTTCAGCCAATTGTTAACCATCTCATGCCCAAATTCCTGAAATTTTTAGAACATGCATAACCCTCTCTTCTGAAACATACAAAACTATAATTCAATGGCATTTCAGGGAGTCAGATCTGGGTACAGACCCCTGCCTCCTTGCATTGACGCTTTGCAATAAATAATTTTCTCTCCTCTTAATCACTCGGTGTGTAAATTGTTTTGCTCTTACTGTGCACCTGGCAGGGACCCACGTTTGCTCCTATTTCAAAAACACAACTTCTAAAGGATAAATTTGAAATGTATTTGAGGAGATTGTTATATAACAAGGTTCTACTCAGTTTCTTCTTGCTGCCTAGATTAATGTAAAACAAGAGAAATAAAATGAGGGGTAAATTTTTAAACAAAGTGGAACCATGACAACTTTGGAAAGTTTCAGCCTATCCATATTGAAAAAGATGCAAAAACTAGTGGATTCACTATCAGGAAAGCATGCTCTACCAAACAAGCTGAGGTTTTGGCTATGCAATCTTTTGTTAATACTTTAGAAAGATAAAAAAAATCAGAGGATCCAGTATTACAAAAGAGTCTTTGATGAAATCATGGGTGTGGCTCACTGATTCCCTCAATCAAACAAGAAAGCATCTCAGAAGTTTCAGGATTTGTCCCTCTATATCTCAGTAAAAGTCAAAATTAGAGGCTAGGTTACCTAGGAAATTCTGTGGACTTGTCTGTTTTCTAATGGAATGAATCCTTGGGCATAAAACCCATAAGATTCTTGAGAACTTTACATCAGCAGAAACTGCCAGCTTGAACTGCAAAGGACAGAGAGAGTGACAAGGGAAAGAAGGTTACCTGACCCTGAACATTATATAGGCAGGAAACAGACGCTAAAAACTGTGCAGCTGCAAACATGTACTACTTTTCATGAAAAAGGAAGGATGACAATGAGGGTAGAGTCATAGCCCACAGCTTGGAGATACTGCCACAGAAGATTATTCCCAGTTCTTTAAATCAAATGGAGCTTGCTTGATTGGATTTCCAAATAAGTTGGGACCAATGACTCCTCCTTTTAATTTATACCTTTTAGAAGTGGAATTCTATAGTCATTGCCCTTTTGGGAGTAGATAATTCATTTTTGGCTTTAAAGATCCAAAGGGAGGGAGGAATTACGTTGTAGGGTGGAATATACTCAAAGCCTCACCCATACTTGATTTAGATGATTTGATTTGGAGTTTGGGAACTGATAAAATTTAGATGAGATTTTGGACTTTGAGTTGATGCTTGAATGGCTAGAGACTTTTGAGTACCTTGAGATGAGATAAATATGTATTTTACACATGGAATAAACATAAAGATTTGGGAGTTAAAGGGCACTGTAGCAGATAGAATAATGTCCCTCAAGAATGCTCATGCTTTAATATTTAAAACCTGTGAATATGTCCTTGCATACCAAAATAGAATTTAAATATGTAATTAAGCTTCAAGTCCTTGAAATGAGAATACAGTCCTCTATCATACTGGTTGACCCAATTAAATCACATTTCTCCTTAGAAGCAAGATATTTTCTGAGCTATGATGAGATAAGAGGAGGAGAAGAAATGAAAAGCATGAGAGTGACTCAATCCAACATTGCTGGTTGTGAAGATGGAGGAGGGAGCCAAGAACCAATGACTAGAAACAGCCTCAGTTGACAACCAGCCAGAAAATAGACATCTCAGTCCTAAAACCACAGGAACTGAATTCTGACAACAACTCAAATAAACAAGAAAGAGTGTCTTTCCTAGAGTCTCCAGAAAGGAATACAGAGCAGCAGAGACTTCGATTTTATCCAAGTAAAACCTATATTAAACTTTTAATCTATAGAACTGTAAATCATAAATTTGTATTTTTCAAGAGGTCTGGTGGCATTATACCTAAGGCATTTGACTGCTAACCAGAAGGCTGATGGTTCTTACCCATAATAATTCTTAAGTTGTCTAGTTAAATTTTACATTTCTCTTCAACTTAATTCCTACACTAGGAATCATCCTGAGACCTCAAGTAAAATATAAATGTATTTTTTCTAATGAACAAAAGACCATAATGGTAAAGCTCAATAGATTTTCACTAATTCAACATAGCTGTTTAAACAAACCACAAACATAAAACAAATAACAGAATATTACTGGAGTTTCAGGTGAACCTTCTTTGGTCACCTGTCAGTCAATGTCTTGCCCAAAGCTATGCACTATTCTGACTTCTAATGGCATATAATTTTGGGGGGTGTTTTTGACATCGATATAAATACAATCCTACAGAATATATTATTTTCTGACTGACTTCATTTGATCAGAAATATGCTTGTAAAAGTCATTAGTACTGGATATAGCAATAATTTATTCATTCTCATTGATGTTTAGGATTTTATTGTATAAATTTGCATTTTCACCTCTTCCACTTAAGTTGGACATCTAGGTTATTTCTACATTTAGGCTCTTACAAAACCTGGTTATGAAAATCTGTGTACATGTCTTTGGGTAGAGATCTGTGCAGATTTGTACATATTACTGTTGAGAATATACCTAGACCTGTAGCAACTAGGTCATAGTGGTAACATGTTCAATTTTAGTAGGTTAGATACTATCAAATGTTCTATAAAGTAATCTATGACTTTACACTTCCAACAGCAGTATGTAAGAGTTCCAATTATTTCAGATTTTTTACAACCCTTGGAATTATTCTTTATTTCTTTTTAATTTTAGCTATTCTGGTTGGTGTGCAATACTCACAAATTTAAGTTTCAGTTTGCATTTCCCTGATGAATAAGGAAGTTGAGCATTTTTTAAGGTTCATTAAACACATTTGTGAAGTACTTGTTTATCTCTTTTGACCACTGCATTGAATTTTCCTTTTACTATTTTTAGGAGTTATTTACATGATGTGTGTGTGTGAGTCATTTGCTGACTATATTTTATATTACAAATGTCTTTTTTTCTACTCTGTGCCTTGCCTTTTTACTTTTTATAAATATAAGTTCTTAATTTTAATATATACCAATTTATCAGTCTTTGCCAGTATAATTAGTGCTTTGTCCTAATTACAATTGTTTATTGATTATACACTATAATTAAATCAATGCACATTGAAACTGTGTGGCATTCTAAATTCATGAAAATATATTCCTATATAATCTTCTAAAAAGCCTTTCACCCCCACTCCCTTAACCTCACATATTTTGACTTTTTGCAGTGTAGGGTAAAGATCAAAATACTTTTGTTTTTTTTCCTTAACACTATTTTTTACAAAGACCATTATTTTCCTCACTATATTACAGGGTCACATTTGTGATATTGTATAATGTTGTTTTTGTTGTTAAGTGCCATCAAATTGGCTCTGACTCATAGCGACCCTAGGTATAACAGAACAAAACACTACCAGGTCCTGTTCCAGGCTCACAATTCTTGCTGTAGGTGAACCCATCATTACAGCCACTATGTCAATCCATCTTGTTTGAGGCCCTTCTCCTTTTTCGCTGGCCCTCCACTTTGTTGTCGTTGTTGCTATGTGCTGTCAAGTCAGACACGACTCATAGCGACCCCTCCTCGGGTTTCCAAGGCAGCATCACTACAGAAGTAGATTGTCCCATCTTCCTTCTGAGAAGTGGCTGGTAGATTTGAACTGCCAGCCTTCTGGTTAGCAGTCAAGTGCCTTAGGCACTATGCTACCAGAGCTCCTACCCTCCACTTTACCAAGCATGGTATCATTCTCCAAGGAATGGTCACTTCTGACAACATAACCAAAGTAGGTCAGACGAAGTCTCTACATTCTTGCTTTGAAGTTTTACTTCTTCTAGGACAGATCTGTTAGTTATTTTGGCAGTCCAGGGTACTTTCAATATTCTTTGCCAACACCACAACTCAAAAGCATCAACTCTTCCTTGGTCTTCTTTATTCCTTGTCCAGCTCTTACATGCATATGAGGCAATTAAAAATACCATGGTTTCAGTGAGGCAGACCTTAGTCCTCAAAGAGACATCTTTGCTCTTCAGAACTTTAAAGAGGTCTTTTGCAGCAGACTTGCCCTGTGCAATACATCTTCTGATGTGTTGACTACAGTTTGCATTGGTGTTGATTGTGGAAACAAGTAACATGAAATCTTTGACAACTTCAGTCTATTATCCATTTATTGTGATGCTGTTTACTGGCCCAAATGGGAGGAATTTTATTTTCTTTATTTCGAGCTGTAATCCATACTGCAGACTGTAGTCTTTAATCTTCATCAATAAGCGTTTCAAGTCATCCTCACTTTCAGCAAGCAAAGTTGTGCCATCTGCATATCATAGGTTGAGTCTTCCTCCAATCCTGATGCCACATTCTTCTTCATATAGTCCAGCTTCTCAGATTATTTGCTCAGCTTACAGATTGTATAAGTATGGTGAAAGGATACAACCTTGACGTACCCCCTTCCTGATTTTAAACCATGCAGTATCCCCTTGTTCTGTTTGAATGACAGTTCCTGGTCTATGTACAGGTTCCTCATGAACACAAGTAAGTGTTCCAGAGTTCCCATTCTTCTCAATGTTATCCATAATTTGTTATGATCCATATAATAGAATTCTTTCACATAGTCAATAAAACACAGGTAAACATATTTGTTGTATTCTTTGCTCTCAGCCAAGATCCATCTGACATCAGCAATGATATCCCTCATTCCAAGTCCTCTTCTGAATTCATCTTGCATTTCTGGAACTTCTCTGTCAATATACTGCTGCAACCATTTTTGTATTATGTTCAGTAAGGTTTTACCTGCTTATGATATTAATGATATTGTTCAATAATTTCCACATTCTCTGGGATCACCTTTCTTTGGAATGGGTACAAATATGGATCTCTTCCAGGCAGTTGGCCAGGTAGCTGTCTTCCAAAATGTCTTGGCACAGAGAAATGAGTGCCTCCAGCACAGCATCCATTTGTTGAAACATCTCAATACTTATTCTATCAATTCCTGGAGCCTTGTTTTTCACCAATTCCTTCAGAGCAGCTTTGACTTCTTCCTTCAGTACCTTTGGTTTTTGATCATACGCCACTTCCTGAAATGGATGAGCATCGACCAATTCTTTTTGGTACAGTGACTGTGTATTCCTTCCATCATCTTTTGATGTTTCCTGCATCATTCAAATTTCTGCCCATAGAATCTTTCAATATTGCAATTCAAAGCTTGAATTTTTTTTCCTCAGTTTTTTCAGCTTGAGAAATGCTGAGCATGTTCTTCCCTTTTGGTTTTCTAACTCCAAGTCTTTGCACATTTCATTATTATAATTGACTTTGTCTTCTTGAGCTGCTCTTTGAAATCTTCTGTTCAGTTCTTTTATCCTGTTGATTCTTCCATTTGCTTTAGCTACTCTCCATTCGAGGGCAAGTTTCAGGGTCACTTCTGACATCCATTTTGGTATTTTTTTTCCTTTCCTGTCTTTTAAATGACCTTTT
>NW_006921753.1:6248523-6251709 GCF_000298275.1 Orycteropus afer afer
AATTGATGGTCTGTTCCACAGTCAGCTCCTGGCCCGGTTTTGGCTGAAGATGTTGAGCTTCTCCATTGCCTCTTGCCACAGATGTAGCCCATCTGATTCCTGTGTACTCCATCTGGCAAAGTCCATATGTATAGTTGCCATTTATCTTGTTGTAAAAAGGTATTTCCAATGAACAAGTAGTTGGTCTTGAAAAATTCTATCATGCGATCTCCAGCGTTATTTCTATCACCAACGCATATTTTCCAACTATTGGTGATTCTTCTTTATTTCTAACTTTTGCATTCCAAACACCAGTGATAATCAATACATCTTGGTTGCATGTTTAGTCCATTTCAGAAGGCAGAAGTTGGTAAAAATCTTCAATTTCCTAGTCTTTGGCTTTGGTGGTTGGTACATAACTTTGAATGATTTTAGTTTTAATATGCCTTGTTGGCATATGAATATTATCTTATCCCTGACAGCACTGTACTTCAGGATAGATCATGAAACATTCTTTGTGATGATGAATCCCACACCATTCCTTCTCAATTTGTCGTTCCCAGCATAGTAGATCATATGCTTGTCTGATTCAAATTGGCCCCAAAAAAGTCCATTTCATCTCACTATTGCCTAAGATTTTGATCTTTATGTGTTCCATTTCATTTTTGACAGCTTTCAATTTTCCTAGGTTCATACTTTGTAGATTCCTTGTTCTGGTTATCAATGGACGTTTGCAGCTATTTCTTCTTATTTTGGGTCATGTCACATCAGCAAATGGATGTCCCAAAAGCTTTACTCCATCAACATCATTAAGGTCAGCTCTACTCTGAGGACATAGCTCTTCCCCTGTCATAATCTGAGTGTCTTGTGACCTGAGGGGTTCATCTTCTGTCACTATTTGGACAATGTTTCAGGGTTATTCATAATGTTTTCCAGTAATATATCAGAAAGTGTTTCATTTTTATTCATGAGGTTTTCACTGGTCAATTATTTGAGAAGTGGATGGTCGCATTCTTCTTACAACTCTGTCTTAGTCTGGAAGCTTTGCTGAAACTTGTCAACCATGGGTGACCCTGTTGATATTTGAAATACCAGTGGCATAGCCTCCAGCTTCACAGCAACATGCACACCACAACAATACGACAAACTGACAGACAAGTAGTGAAAACATATAATAGTATGTATGAATTTGTAGTTATAATTTGTCTTTTATATCACTATTCTTATTTATTTCACTTTACACCAAAAACATAATACCTTAATTATTGTTGCTTCATAATAAATCTTGATATCTAATAGCAAAATTAAGTAAGAAAATTTTGTTTTCTAATTGTTTATTGATTATACACTGTAATTAAATCAATGCACATTGAAACTGTGTGGCAATTTTCCTAAATTAACTTATAATTCTTGCATTTTATCTGTAATTTCTTCAATTTTCATCATGCACAATCAGGTCATCTATAATAATGACACCTTTTATTCCTCTCTTATAATTATTATATCTTTTACATATTTTTCTTGAATTATTATACAGGGAAGCTCTGTTGGCATAGAACCTAAGGCATTTGTCTGCTAACCAGAAGGCTGACAGTTCAAACCCACTAGCCACTCCTCAGAAGGAAAGTTGGGCATCTACTTCTGTAGTGATACCACCTCAGAAACCCAAGGATGGGCCACTACAAGTCAGATCCAACTCAACAGCAGTGAGTTTAGTTTTTGGTTTATTATACAAGCAAGAACCTCCAATAAATTGTAAAGTAAAGATAGTAAAGGTGGACCCCAGCCTTGCTCCTAATCTTAAAAAAAAAGTTGAGATATTATGAATATATATTATAGCAATACCTATTTCAAGACATTACTAGCAAATAATACTTGAAAAGAAATTTTAGGTCTTAAGTAGTTTAGATTTGCCTTCTTTTTGAAGATTTGTAAAATTATAGCCCTGAAATATTGAGTATTCTTAGCTACTATGGATTTTATTGATTTAAAGTATGTTAAGATGTATTCAGGAGCTGAGAGGATTAGAAAGAAAATTACAGAAATAAAACTTAAAAAGATTTGTAGTACTTTGGGTTTGAAAGTGTATCTATTTATTAACTGACTTCAACAGAATTTAGCAACTTTCCCATTTGGAAAGAACTTGCACTCAGAATTCTAAATTTTTCAGTGATAAAATAATATCTAACAGGATAAAATAAATGAGATGTAAATGGAAAAGGGGAAAGTTCACAAAATATTAATCTTCTCTGTTGTCTCTTTGTAACATCAATGGGTAGAATAAGGTCATAAGAATTACAACCCCAAGAAACTGTTACTAAATTTTAGAGTTCTCAAGCTAATCTTGTGGTCAATTTTTTATATAATGAATACTTAATAGTCATTCTGTTTTCCAGCATCATTTTTATTTAATCTAGGCTAAATTCCCTAATCTATTCATCATCATTAGATTTTAAGAAATTTCACTTACCCATTATATCAGGTAAAAGAGGAAGAGCATATAAATGCATATATAGCTAATTGGTATTGCATATTTCTTAAAAATATAAACATCAGAAAGCATTTGGAGCATTTCACATGTAGGAAGACAAGTTTCATTTTTTTTTCCACAAAGGATAAATGGGTGAATATTCTTTTCTCACACATATGACACTTTATAGATAATTTATTACTTGTCAGATACCGCAACAAGTGACTAAAAAAGACATGTTTCTACTCACAGCGAGCTTAAAATCTTGTATGTAGAGAATCTAGTGTCTAGATTTACTAGTATCTAGTATTTGACTGCTAACCAGAAGGTTGATGGTTCAAACCCACTAGTCACCCCTCAGAAGGAAGACTGAGCAATCTACTTCCATAGAAATACTACCTCAGAAAACCAAGGAGAGGTTGCTGTGAGTCGAATCAACTCAATGACAGTGAGTTTTGCTTTTCAGAGACAGATATTAATAAAACATTCACACTAGTGAATATATAATTATGAGCAGAAAAGTAAATTGAATGAAATGAAAATGATACTCTGATAGCGTGAAATAAAGGATCCCAGCCCAAAGGAATAGGAAAGAGGTTGCATACAAATCTTCCCTGAGAACATGACTTTAACACTGTTGTTGACACATATAAATAATTGGCCATCATTTGAGAGGCTTTGATTATTCAGTTATATAATTTTAAAATATATAATAGAAAGTTTAATAAATATAACCT
>NW_006921753.1:6251990-6262678 GCF_000298275.1 Orycteropus afer afer
ACACATATAAATAATTGGCCATCATTTGAGAGGCTTTGATTATTCAGTTATATAATTTTAAAATATATAATAGAAAGTTTAATAAATATAACCTATTTTTACCTTAAATAGCTGTATCATCAAAACATGTAGATTATAGCAGGTACTCTATACTTACACATTAATTTTCAACAAATTTTTGTTTGGAAAAATGTCTAACAAATAGTCATATAGCATTATGAGAAATATGTTTATAGAGTTTTATCACAATCACTTTTCTCACCTATATTAGGGATTTTTCTCATTGTTCAGTTGTGTTTAGTATATGTTGTGTGTTAGAAATAGAACGATACAGTATCTTCACAGTTGGTCTTGGAATAGGTGACTTTAGTCTGGGTTTCTTAGGTTACAAAAACATAACTCTACCAGTTTAGAACTATGCTGTTCAACATGGCATCCATTAGCATAATGTGGACATGGAATGAGGGATATCATTGCTGATGTCAGCTAGATCTTGACTGAAAGCAAAGAATACCAGAAAGATGTTTACTTGTGTTTTATAGACTATGCAAAAGAATTCAGCTGTGTGGACATAACAAATTACGGACAATTTTTAAAAGAATGGGAATTCCAGAACACTCAATTGTACTCATGAGGAACATGTACATAGACCAGGAAGCTGTCATTCAAACAGAACACAGGAACACTGCATGGTTTAAAATCAAGAGAGTGTATCAGGGTTGTATCCTTTCACCATACTTTTATAATCTGTATGCTGAGCAAATAATCTGAGAAGCTGGATTATATGAAGAAGAACATGACATCAGGATTGGAGGAAGACTCATTAACAACCTGTGATAAGCAGATGGCAAACTTTGCTTGCTGAAAGTGAGGATGACTTGAAGCGCTTACTGATGCAGATTAAAGACTACTATCTGCAGTATGGATTGCATCTCAATATAAAGAAAACAAAAATTCTCACAACTGGACCAATAAGCAGCATCATGATTAATGGAGAAAAGATCGAAGTTCTCAAGGACCTCATATTACTTGGTTCTACAATCAACACCAATGGAAGCAGGAGTCAAGATATCGGATAACGTATAGCACTGGGCAAATCTGTCCAAAAGACCTCTTTGAAGTGCTGAAGAGCAAAGATATCTCCTTGAAGACTAAGGTGCTCCTGACACAAGCCACAGTATTGTCAGTCATCTCATATACATGTGAGAGCTGAACAATGAGTAAGGAAGATCAAAGAAGAGTTGATGTTGTGGTGTTGGCAAAGAACATTGAAATTGCCAGCGACTCCTAAAAGAACTAGCCAATCTGTCCTGGAAAAAGTGCAGCTGGCATGCTCCTTGAAGATTAGAATGGCCAGACTTCATTTCACCTACTTTGGTCGTGTTATCAGAAGGGACCATTCCTTGGAGAAGGATATCATGCTTGGTAAAATGGAGGGTCAACGAAGGAGGGGAAGGCCCTTAACAAGATGGATTGACACAGTGGCTACAACGATGGGCTCAGGTATAGTAAGGATCATGGAGCTGGCACAGGATTGGGCAGTGTTTCATTCTGCTGTACGTAGAGTCACTATGAGTCAGAGATGACTCAGTGGCACCTAACAACATAACAACAATGGCATAATGTGGTTGTTTAAGTATGAACTAAAACTAATTAGGGTATTTTTAAAAATTTACTTCCTCATTCTCACTAGCCACATTTCAAGTGCCTAATAGCCACATGTGGCCAATGGCTTCTCTATTAGACATCATCAATGAAATTTCTATTGGATAGTCCTGGTCTTGGATACATAAAGTAGAATAGTTTATGCCACTCACAAGGAAATGAAATATCCAATAATCAATTGACTATAACAAAAATTTATTCTTGTTTGGCAGTTCAGAGCAGAGAGAACCCAATGACTTGACCCAGAAGTCAAGTAAAGAAACCTTAAGGAGAAGGTCATTATCATCTGGCACAAGAATGATAATCATCAGTTCATCATCCAAAAATCAGATCATTAACTGAGAACATCAACAAGGGAGAGTTTTGGAGGTTTGATGAGAGTGGAAATGACGTGACATAGTCATCTATGATAATGGGAGGCTGATTAAACTAGGGAAATAGGTGACACAAAAGGTGCTTGAGGTTTTTTAATTTAAAATGAAATCACTAAGTGTGGTTTGTGTTTTTCTCCAGCCACGTTCAGTTGCACTGGACTGGGCTTAGTGGGTTGAACCTTTCCAGGATGTGTTCTACTAAATGGTTAAATATAGGAAAAGAGGAAAAGGAGTCGAATATAACAAAGAATAATCTTAGAATCTAAGCTGAGTTGAGAACAAAGATAAAATATGAAGTCGATAATTAAAATAAAAATAAAAACCCACTGCTATTGAATTGATTCTGACTCATAATGATCCCCATTGGATCTCCAATGCTGTAAATCTTATTAAAGATATTGTCTCATCTTCCTCCCCCAGAACAATTGATGGGTTTGAACTACAGTCAAGTGTCTTACCCACTATGCCATCAGAGCTCCTAAAGTAAACAAAAGTACCAAAAAAGAAAAAAGACAATGTCCTACTGGAATCAATGATTTGTAGTAGACAGGAGTGTAGGATGGAGTGAGCTAGAAAGATAGGAGATAGTAATTATTGAGACAGAAGCTTGAGATTGATACTGGGGTAGAAGTGAGATTGATAGTTATAGACATCCATAGTGTAATGTCAAGATCTAGGGTATAAATATGATTATGGCAATGGAAATGTTGGAGTGAGAGCAATTTAAACTATTTATACTAGTTAAATCTTTAGAGTGAGAAAGACTGCAATAAAATGTGTTGTTGTTTGACAGCATGATCTTTAGAGATGATGAAAATTTTTAAGAACAATAGAGCAAAAATTTTCTAAAAGGTACAATGAAATAGAAATTAAATAAAGTGAAAACAGCCACCACTTGAAAAGTCCTAAGAGAAAGCAGCATCTCCAGGACAAGGTGCTTTAGGTAAGCAGGGGAATGGAAACTTTACCAGACATTGAACATGTAGCATAAGTTGTTGATGACAGACCTAAATTTCAGGGACTGAAGTAGGATTTTATGGATTGGAAGTGTATAAGACTGGAGCAGAATGGAAGAAGTATGTAAAAGCTCTAAAGGAATGAATTTGGTTGCCATTAAAGAAGGATTTAGGAGTGAGAGAGGTCTTGCAGTGATTGACTTAGGTATTGCAGGATACCTTGAAAGTATTTATAGTCTCTGAGGAGTATTGTACAGTGAGACTACAAGAATTAGTAGGAGTAGCATAGATTGGTTCTTGCAGTAGCATGCAGAGCTCTGTGCTCATTCCTCAGCCATGTTGGGCCATGTGGGTAGGCAGAGGGATATAGGCACCTGTACTATAAAAGGCTCTAATGGCATCCCCTCACCAACCCACAGCTCTCTGATAACATTACTGAGTAGAGGTTGGGCAGAATTGCCAGAAGGAAATGGGCAGGAAAAAGGGAAAAGTTTCCGCCACATTTTCACATTTCTTTTCAACATCATTAACATTTGTATGTGTCCCACTTGAGAAATATTTAACATTGACTTATATGTTGCTATCTAAAAGAAAATAGCAATTATTCTAGCAATAACACTAAATTATATAAAAGTCTCACTGTAACCACTTTCACTTTGATCATCCCAATTGTCTAGCAAAGCATTCTGATCATTTATTTAATCAGCCCTGCATGGAGGAGAGTACGGAAAGTATAGGAATTATCTTTGTTTGTGAGGAAAATAAATAAATAAATAAAAGCTAGCATGGAAATCTCCTAATGGTGTTATTATCCAGAGAGCAGAGAATTGTGAAATACTGAAATACCTTTATTTTTCTGGAATTGATTCATTTTACTAGAAAACAGCCTTAGTGCTTTAAGTATTTCTGGTTGTTGTTGCTGTTAGGTGACCTCAAATGAATGTAACTCTTTTCTTTACTTTATCTGAAACACTCAGGTTCAGTTTAGGATGCTGTAACATCTATTGTGTGAGAATTAAAGGGAACATGAATTCAAACTGCCACCATACTGTCATTTTCTTACTATTATAAAATTTCAGATCTTAGCCTGAGAAAAAATATTCTTTTGTAGGAATTGTGTTTTAAAACTGTTTTAACATTCAGGAAAGGAATAGATGGATAGCATAAGAGTGCATGTTCACTGCAGGCCACTGGTTCCCAAAGAAATAGACGAGATTGGACTAAACTACCATCGGAAGAGGAATAGCAAAGGTAAGGACAAAAACCCAAGATTGTTTAGAAAAAAACAAGAGGAACAGGGATAAGATAACTTTTCTCTAATAAATAACAGAGTAGAAAAGCAAGTATGAGGTACAACTAAAGAGTACATTGAAGCAGGTTCAAGCAAACCATCACCAGATATGCTAGTAGATTTCATTTATTAGTGCATTTCTTGAAAAAAATTTGGAACACAGAAAATTACACACACACACACATACACACACATCACACACACCTGTATCCACTACCCAGGATGATAAATACTGTATCTCTGCCATATTGGCATAAGAAGATTTCTCATTAAAAAAAAAAAAAAAGGATTCACATGAATTCACCTTTCTCCCCTCCCACATTCCATTTATCCACAGGCAACCATTAGCATAACTTTTTTCATTCAATTAGTCCTTTCTGTTGTACTTTTGTCTCATATATACGTAGTAACTATAAAAATATCGTATTTTCCTTAATATCATTAGTCATTACCCAAACACAAATCAAAACCATAATGATATTGTTGTTGTTGTTGTTATGTGACGTCGAGTCGGCCCCGACTCATAGCGACCCCTCCTTGGGTTTCCAAGGCAGTATCACTACAGAAGTAGGATTGCCCAACCTTCCTTCTGAGGAGTGGCTGGTGGGTTTGAACCGCCAGCCTTCTGGTTAGCAGGCAAATGTCTTAGCCACTATGCTACCAGAGCTCCCATAATGATATTATGTTACCACAATTAGGGTGGGTTTTTCATTATTATTATTATTTTAATTTTTATTGTGATTTGGGTGAAAGTTTGCGGAGCAAATTCATTTTCCATACAGCAGTTCATACACATTTTGTTTCATAACATTGACTGCAATTCCTCACAATGTAACTGCTCTCTTCCCACTGCCTCCCTGTAGTTAGTTACCTGTTCCCTGTGTCCTTCCTTCCTATGAATTTCTGCCTCCCCCCCAGCTATTTCCCTGTGCAAACACTGCCACTCTATTGTTCCAAGATTGATCAATCTTGATCTACCACCCTAAGGACGATATCTTCCTGATATAAATCTTCACCCTATATTGTTTGGCTGAAAGCCACAAGAGTGAGTGAGTTCAATCCCAAAACTGAAGGGTGACTAGGGTAAATAGTCTCGGAGGTCTCACCAGACTCTATCAGACCAGTAAACCTGGTCTTTTTTTATGATTTTGAGTTTTGTTCCACATTGTTCTCTATCCAGGATCCCCTGCATTAATCTCGTTTCAAGGAGTTGACAGTGGTAGCCAGGCACCATGTAGCTCTTCTGGTCTCAATATCATATAGGCTGAGAATCTCATGGTCTTCTTGTTTCTTCTCACCTACTTTGGTCATGTTGTCAGAGGGGACCATTCCCTGGAGAAGGATGTCATGTTTGGCAAGATGGAGGGTCAATGAAAGAAGGGAAGGCCCTCAATGAGATGGATTGACACAGTGGCTGCGGTGATGGGCTCAAGTATAGCGGGGATCATGGAGCTAGTGCAGGACCAGGCAATGTTTCGTTCTGCTGTTCATAGGGTCACTGTGAGTCAGAGAAGACTCAGTGGTACCTAACTACAACATTGCCACTGAGTCAATTCCAACTCATAGTGACCCTATAAGATAGAGTAGAACTACCCAAAAGGGCTTCCAAGGCTTTATGAAAGCAGATCACCCCACTTTTCTTTGCCAGTCACTGGTGGTTTCCAACTGTTGACCTTTGGCTAGAAGCTGAGTACTTAACCAATGCACCAGCAGAGTTCCTTAGATCTACCACATGACTCAGCAATTCTACTTCTGGGTATATATCCAAAAGAATTGAAAGGAGAGAAACACAGATATTTGCACACTAGTGTTCATAGCATTCACAATAGCCAAGTGCCCAACAACAAATGAATGGATAAGCAAAATGTGATATACAATGGAATATTTTTTTTCAGATATGAAAAAAGAATGAATACATGCTATAACACAGATGAATTTCTAATTGAAAGAAGACAGATACCAAAAAATTAATATATGATTCAATTTAAATGAAAATCTAGAATAGGGAAATTAATAGGGATAGAATATAGATTAGAGATTATTAGAGGCTGCAGGCAGGGGGAATGAAGAGTTATTGCATAATAGGTTTAGAATTTCTACTGGGAGTAATAAAAAATTTTGGGAATAGATAGTGAGGATGGTTGCTGAACATTGCAAGTGTAATTAATATCACTGAATTTTACACTTAACATTGATTAAAATGGCAAATTTTAGGTTATATGTATTTTACCACAATTTTTTTTTAAATCGTATTTTTTAAATTTCTACAAATAGTACCATTTTGTGGTATCATTTGTAACTTCTTTTTACTCAGTATTAGTCTTTTAAAATCTACCCATTTTGATAGCTGTTGTAGGAATATATCACATTTTATTTATCCATTCCCTTTTTTATATCAAGGTATCAATTTCTAATAGTTCACTATTAAACATTATGCTACAATAAAGATCCTTACTAGGAGCTCTGGTAGCATAGTGCCTAAGGCACTTGACTGCTAACAACAAACATTCTTACTTATATCTTTGTGAAATGTACAAAAAGTTCTCTGGTACATGCACTTATGAATGGATTTGCTGAGTCGCAAGGTAGGAACATCTTTAACTTCTTGACATACTGCCAGATAAAATTTATCCACGGATACTTTTAAACTTTCCCTAGCATATGTTGTTGTTATGTGCCATGGAGTCGGACCCGACTCATAGTGACCCCTCCTTGGGTTTCTGAGGCAGTATCACTATGGAAGTAGATTGTCCAACCTTCCTTCCGAGGAGTGGCTTGTGGGTTTGAACTGCCAGTATTCTGGTTAGCAGTCAAGTGCCTTAGGCACTATGCTACCAGAGCTCCTAGCATATAAGTGTTTTTATTTACCTACATGCCAACTGATACTATGAATTGTAAAATGTGAAAATCTGCCAATCTTATAGATATAAACTAATATTTTATTTAAATTTGTATTTACTTGATTAGTTATAAAGTTGGGCATCACTTCAATGTCTTTGTTTTTGTAAATTCTAGTTCATTCTTTGAACTATTTGTAGACATACTTTTGCTACTACTTGCTTACTAGGTTTTGTGTTTGTTTTTTTTTTTCTTCATTCACTATTAGAAATTCTTTTAACATTGTTGCTACATATTGTTAGCTACATAGATTGAAATTTTTTCTTTCACATATTTTTAACTTTATGTGTCAAGTTCACCCATAGTTTTTGTTCCTGAATTCTTAAGAAATTTTTCCTTTCCACATTGAAAGATAAAAAGTCATTTAAATTCTCTTCTAATAATTTTAAAATTTTGCTTTATACCTTTAAGTCTTGGATCTAACAGTATTTTTTGTCAGGTATGGTTTGTGATGGAACATCACATGTTATTCTTACCAAATACAAAGAAAAGTGATCCAGAACCAGTTACTACAGAAACAAATTATAATACAGCTTCTATCACACATGTTGGGAGCTCTGGTAGCATAGTAGCTAAGACACTTGCCTGCTCACTAGAAGACTGGCGGTTCAAACCCACCAGCCACTCCTCGGAAGGAAGGTTGGGCAATCCTACTTCCATAGTGATACTGCCTCGGAAACCCAAGGAGGGGTCGCTATGAGTCAGGGCTGACTCGACAGCACATAACAACAACAACAATCACACATGTTATTCCAATAGTGGCTTAGGCCACTATAGTCAGGTTTTTTTAATTGACTTTGCAAAAACAACATGTAGCTGGCATCGTCTGACTTCCTCCAGCCTCAAGAGGGGGAGACACAGTCACCATCAGCAGCCCAAGGCTTACTGCTATGAGGCCAGACATGTCACTATCCTTCAGCCATTTTACCAACTCTAATACCAACCTTCCCCTCGCAGTGCAATCTCTACTTCTCTTCTGGGTTAGATAATTCATTGCAGTGGCCACATAGAACTCACGGACAATACTCACATTTATGGGGTACACTGGGGAAGTAATAGGTTACAATTCAGGTTCAGGAATGCTCTCAGGATACAATTATTTGAGCAGGACAGTCTCTCCTCTGCTATGCTCTCAGGCATGCGTCCCTAGCCCTTGGCCTCTCCACCTGGCCTCTACCCTGCTCAGGCAAAAGTTATAAGGCTCTTTTAGCTCTGCTGATAAGTACAACTATGAGCACCCTACTCAACCAGCAAGGCTCCTGCCCAAAGGCACTCAGCTTTCTTACTCCATGGGCTGGCAAACTCGTCACTTTGTCTTGTGCCTCTTGATTCCACTGTGGCCATCTCTCAGCAGGGATCTCAGGTTCATCAGTGCACTCTGCTCTGCTCCACTCCACCTCCGGCTATTCTCTCTTGATGGCAGTGAGATCCCCTTTCTGCCTCTAACTCACTGCTGTCGAGTCAGATTCACCTGATAGTGAGCCCTCTTTGGGTTTCTGAGGCAGTATCACTAGGGAAGTAGATTGCCCCATCTTCCTTCTGAGGAGTGGCTTATAGGTTTGAACCTCCAGCCTTCTGGTTAGCAGTCAAAAATGCCTTAGGCACTAGCCTAGCAGAGTGACAAAACTAACCAATCCCAACATGAGAGTTCCATATACCTTATTTGCATGGTTTCATCCAGTAATCTGGTGGAAGTCATAAAGACAATGGCTAGAAAAGCAGTACCAAGTAATTCACTGAACCGCAGACTCCTATCCCAGTAAAATATTGTTAATGTGGTAGCTTTAAAATATGATACATGAGGATTGATGCCCTTTCTCTTTGTGTTTTCATTTTTCACAATTGTTTTAAAATAATATTTAGTCAGAATCAAAGACTGTCACTGCAATTACCATGCTTCTATAGATATATATGGGAGATAAATTGCATATTGATGATACTAACTTTCTATTCATTAACTCAATATGTCTCAATTTCTTCATTTCTTCTATATTTCATTTACTATATTGTTTTTGATAAAAATCTTACACATCTCATTACATTTATTATTATGAATCATAGATTTTTATTATTATTGGGAGATTTTTTTTTATTTATTTATTTATTTATTTATTTATTTGTGATTTGGGTGAAGATTTACAGAGCAAATTCACTTTCCATACAGCAGTTCACATATACTTTGTCTCATGTCATTGACCACAGTTTACCACAATGCAACAGCTCCCCCTTCACTTCCTCCCCATAGTTACCTCTTCCCAGTGTCCATCCCTCCATACACTCCTGCCCCCTGAGCTGTCTCACTGTGCATTAGCAGCCCATCTTTCTTCCGTGACTATTCTCTCGAAGGAGAGTATCTACTTGAGGTAAATGTTCAACTCATATGCCTGTATTTTGTTTGTCTGGAAACCACAGGTGTGGGTTTGATTCCAGACCTGAAGAGCAGCTAGGGGCCATAGTCTCAGTGGTTCTACCAGGCTCTATCAGACTATTGGGAGATTTTTATAATATTTTCTAGTTGGTATAGCTAATACATAAAAAATACTTTAATTTTAGTATCAATACCTCATATCCAATTTATTTGCTCAATTATTTTATTCATTGTAAGGGTTTTCCATGGATTGTTTTGGATTGTTTATGAATCCAATCATATTATCTGCAATTAAAAACACATTACTAAATATTAAAAGTTAGTGTTATGCTTGCAGTAGATTTTGGTAGTTATCTGCTATAAAATTAAGGATCTATATAAATTTGCTAAGAATTTTTCATCTTGAATTTTTTCATCATATTTTATTAACTGTTCTTTTTTCCTTTTCCTATTTTGACATAAGCATATGGTACATATTCTTTAATCTGTAAATGTTATAAATTATATTAATCGAATGTTCTGAAATGGCTAATTTCTCAAAGCATATTGGTATTATTTATGCACTGCTAAGAGTTCTGGTAGCATAGTGCCTAAGGCACTTGACTGCTAACCAGAAGGCCGGTGGTTCAAACTCACCAGCCACTCATCAGAAGGAGGGTGGGGCAATCCTACTTCTGTAGTGATACTGCCTCAGAAACCCAAGAAGGGGTCACTATGAGTTGGGGCCAACTCGACGGCAAATAATAACAACAAGAAGTTTCATTTGCTAGTGCTTTATTCATGTTGATAAGTAACATTGGTATATAATTTTCTTTTCTTATACTATCTTTGTCTGATTTTTTTATTAAGATTATATTTGCCTTACCAGATGATTTGTGCAGTTTTCCTTTTTTGAATTGTTTGGTACAGTTTTCATTAGGTAGGGGCTGGATGGTTTTGACTATTTCTTAAGACTTACCTGTTTAGAGTGGAGAAAGAATACAACCCTGATGCACTCCCTTCTTGATTTTAAACCATGTAGTGTCCCCTTGTTCCATTCGAACGACAGCCTCCTGGTCAAGGTACAGATTCCTCATGAGTACAATCAAGTGCTCGGGCATTCCCATTCTTCTCAATGTTATCCATAATTTGTCATG
>NW_006921753.1:6264318-6279814 GCF_000298275.1 Orycteropus afer afer
CACCTATTTTGGTCACGTTGTAAGGGACCATTCCCTGGAGAAGGATGTCATGCTTGGTAGGGTGGAGGGTCAACGAAAGAGGGGGAGGCCTTCAAAAGATGGATTAACACGGTGGCTGCAATGATGGGCTCAAGTATAGCAGGGATTGTGGGGCTGGCACGGGATCAGGCAGTGTTTCGTTCTGTTGTGCATGGGGTCGTTATGAGTCGGAAACGACTCGACGGCACTTAACAACAACAACAACCTGTTTAAGCCTGGTATCTTATACTTTTCTATGATTGAGGAGGGAAGTGGAGTGTTTTTTGCTGTTGTTATGTGCTGTTGATTTGGCTTCATCTCATAGTGACCCTTTGTACAACAGAAAAAATACTGCAACATCCTCAGAATCCTTGCTATGCTTAAGCCGATCGTTGCAGCCACTGTGTCAATCCATTGCATCGAAGGCTTCCCTATTTTTGCTGCCCTCTCCTTTACCAAGCATGGTATCCTTGTCCAGTTGGTTGGCCAGGTAGCTCTCTTCCAAATTTCTTGGCATAAACTAGTAATTGCCTCCAGTGCTACATCTGTTTGTTGAAACATCTCAATGGATATTCATTCCATCAATTTCTGGAACCTTGTTTTTCATCAGTTCCTTCAATGAAGTTTTTACTTCTTCCTTCAATACCATTGGTTCTTGATCACATGCTACCTTCTGATATAGTTGAACTTCAACCACTTCTTTTTTAGTACAGTGACTCTGTGTATTCCTACCATCTTTTGATGCTTCCTGTATCATTCAATATTTTAACCATAGGATCCTTCAATATTGCAACTGGAGGTTTAAATTCTTTCTTCAGTTCCTTCAGCTTGAAAAATGCCGAGCATGGAAGTGGGGTTAGGAATGATGTAACTTTTAATGCTTATTTTTTTCCATTTGTAAGGCATTTGGCTGCTAACCAAAAGGTCAGTGTTTCAAACCCATCACCTGCTCCACAAGAGGAAGATGAGGCAATCTACTTCTGTAAACAATTTCAGCCTTTGAAATCCAATGGGGGTCTCTATAATGTGGAATCAACTCTGTGGCAGCGGGATTGGTTTTGGTTTCTATTATTCCATTTTCTTTTTCTTCTTGCATTACTTTTAGTAATGTATATGTTTTCCAAAAGTTCTATTTTATTTTTCTTTTTTATAATTTCACTCCCCATTTACCATCCCCAACCCTAACCCAGTCTCCTCCCCTCCCTGCCCAGTAACCACCCCTCCCATGCCCCTCATAGTCATGCACTCCTGTGTGTCCTGCATTTTCTCTGTGTGATTGTTGCCCCTCTGGTGTCCCATGGTTAATTGCTCCAAGGGATGTATTTCCATAGAGTATGTGGGTGTGTCACCCTGGGTTGAGTGTGAATATATGTGAATATATGTGAATGTATGTTGGGCTGAAAGCCAATCCATGGGAGTGAGTCCAATTCTATGCCCAAAGGGTAACCTGGGGCTACAGACTTGGGGGTTCCAATAGACTCTATCTGACCAGTAATTCTGGTCATTTTTGTGCTTTTGGATTTTGTCCCACATTTTTCCTCCCACCCTATCCAGGATATCCAGGTTTGATCCCTTTCCGAGTGGTTGGCATTGTTACCTGGGTACCATCTAGTTCTTCTTGCCTTGGAGTCCATCATATCCTTGGACTAATTGTTTCCAGGTGCCTTTGATTTTCTTCACTCTCCTTTGCTTCAGATCAGAGGAGACCAATAGTTGCATCTTAGATGGCCACTTGAAAGTTTTTAATACCCCAGTCACTACTCACCAAAATAGGTTGTAGAACAATATTTTTATGTATTATGTTGTGCCAATTGAGTCTGGTGTCCCCCAAGACTATGGTCCTGAGTGGTAGGCCTGGTGATTCTCTCTCTCAAGGTGTGTGGTTGTTTCTGGGAGGTTATTCCAACTCAGTCTTCTGTTACTTCTTTAATGTGAGTGGCTCGTTTTGTAGCACAAGTGCATATATATATATCTAAATAAACTGCCAGTGTCAACTTGACATATCACCTCATTTTAGGTGGCTTTATATGAGCAAAGGCCAACAGTAGCAGTTATTGCATATCTAACTACAAGCTTTCTATGAAAGAACCAAAACATCAGTCCTTCTGTTAAAATTATAATTTTGAGTGCCACTTCAGCTAAAGCTGTCCTTGGTCTACGGTATATTCTTGTTCACTGACCCCACCTATCTTCTCACCAGTCTATGCATTTATCTGTAGCCTGGTGTTTAGTGTTAATGGTAATGCAATATTGTGCCTATACTGCTATTTGCCTCTGTTATCTTTATCTTATGTGCACATTTCAGTGTCCTTCCTTTCCCCAATGTCATCATGCTGATTACAGACTCTTTCCATACCATCCCTCTCCTCACACAAATCAACATATGACCCCCAACGTGTCCAAAATTTTTCTCCCCTTCCCTCCCATCCTCAATAACCTACAAAGTGACTTTCCTCCCTAAGTAAACCTCTCCTTGATTTTTTACAATAATGGGCTCATACAATATTTGTCCTTCTGTGATTGACTTATTTCATCCAGCATAATGTCCATCAAATTCATCCATGTTGTGAGATGATTCGTGTATTCCTCATTATTCTTTAATGTAGCATAGTATTCTATTATGTGACTGTACCACAGTTTGGTTATCCATTTATCTGTTGATGGCCATTTAGGTTTTCTCCATCTCTTTGCTATAGTGAATTATACTGTGATGAACATGGGTGTGCATATGTCTGTTAGTGTCCTGTCTCTCACCTCTTTAGGAGGTGGATTTTGTAAGATCAAATGGTATTTCTATTTTCAATTTTTCAAGGAAACCCCATACCTTTTTCCACAATGGGTTTACCATTTTGCAGTCCCACCAGCAGTGTATGAGAGTTCCAACCTCTCTGCAGCCTCACCAGCATTTATTTTCTGTCTTGTTGAATTTTGCTATTATTGCTGGGGTGAGATGATATCCCATTGTTGTTTTGATTTGCATCATGTGTTTGTTGGCATCCAGTATATCTTCTTTAGTTAAGTGTCTGTTCATGTGCCTTGCCCATTTTTTAATTGGATTGTTTGTCTTTTTGGTGTTGAAGTTTTCTATAAATTTTAGAGCTAAGTCTTTTGTAAGATGATATTTCATAGCCAAATACTTTTTTCCCAATCTGTAGGTTCTCTTTTTACCCTTTTGGAGAAGTATTTCAATGCACGTAAGAATTTGTTTTAAAAGGTCCCAGTCATCTATCTTCTCTTGCACTGCCTGTGCATTTTGAGTTACACTTGATAATCTATTTATGCTGTAAATTAAGGTCCCAGATTTGCTTCTATTTTATTTTTGATGAACTTTATAGTTTTGGGTTTTACACTTAAGTCTTTGATTCAACTTGAGTTTGTTTTTGTGTATGGGGTGAGGTATGGATCTTATCTCATTATTCTGCAAGTGGATATCCAAGTTTGCCAGCACCATTTGTTAAAGAGGCTATCTCTCTCCCATTTGATGGGTTTTGGTATTTGTCAAAGATCAGGTGTCCATAGACGGATGGGTCTATTTCTGAGTTTTCAATTCTGTTCCATTGGTCTACATGTCTATCATTGTACTAATACCACACTGTTTTAATGACTGTGCCTACATAGTAGGTTTTGAGATCTGGGAGTGTGAGATCTCCTACTTTGTTTTTCTTCTTCAGCAGTGCTTTGCTTATCTGAGGTCTCTTTCCTTTCCATATGAAATTAATAATTGTTTATTCCATATCTTTAAAAAATGTTGATGGAATCTGGATCAGGATTGCATTGAATATGTAGATTACTTTTGGTGATATTGACATTTCCACAATATTCAGTCTTCCTATCCATGAACTAGGCAAGTTCTTCCATTTATGAATATCTCTTGTAGTTTCTTGTCTTAGTGTTTTGTAGTTTTCTTTCTATCAGTATTTTGTGTCTCTGGGAAGATGTATTTGTAAATATTTTATCTTTTTAGTAGCTGTTGTAAATGGTATTGTTTTCTTTATTTCCCTTTCAGAGACCTCTTTGTTGATGTAGAGAAATGCAACTGATTTTTGTATGTTGACCTTGTATCCTGACATTTTGCTGAACATTTCTATTGTTGTTGTTGTTGTTAGGTGCCATTGAGATGGTTCCAACTCATAACAACCTTACATACAACAGAACAAAACACTGCCCAGTTCTGTGCCATCCTCACAATCCTTGCTATACCCTAGCCCATCACTGCAGCCACTTTGTCAGTCCATCTTGCTGAAAGCCTTTTGTCTTGATCTTCCACTTTACCAAGCATGATATCCTTCTCCAGGGAATGATTCCTTCTGACAAAATGACCAAAGTAGGTCAGATGAAATTTGGCCATTCTCTGTTCCAAGGAGCATTCCAGTTGCACTTCTTCCAGGACAGATTTTTTAGTTCTTTTAGCAGTCTATGGTACTCTCAGCATTCTTTGACCACACCACAACACAAAAGCATCAACTCTTCTTTGGTCTTCCTTATTCATTGTCCAGCTCTCATATGCATGTGAGGCAATTGAAAATACCATGGCTTGGGTTAGGCGCACCTTGATCTTCAAGGAGATATCTTTGCTCTTTACCACTTGAAAGAAGTCTTTTGCAACAGATTTTCCCAATGCAATACTTCATCTGATGTTTTGCCCGGTGCTTCCATTGGTGTTGATTGTAGAAACAAGTAATATGAAGTCCTTGACAATTTCAGTCTTTTTCCTGTTTATCGTGATGCTGTTCAATGGTCCAGCTGTGAGGATTTGTGCTTTTTTATATTGAGATGTAATCCATACTGCAGATTGTAGTCTTCAATATTCATCAGTAAGTGCTTCAAGTCATCCTCACCTTAATGTTAATGAATGAGTCTTCCACCAATCCTGATGCCATAATCTTCTTCATATTATCCAACTTCTCAGATTATTTGCTCAGCATACAAATTGAATAAGTATGGTGAAAAGATACAACCCTCATGCACTCCCTTTTTTATTTTAAACCATGCAGTATCACCTTTTTTTCTGTTTGAACAATAGTCTCCTGGTCTATGTACAGGTTCCTCATAAGTACAATTAAATGCCCTGGAATTCCCATTCTTCTCAATGTTATCCATAATTTGTTATGATCCACACAATCAAATGTTTTTGCATAATCAATAAAAAACAAGTAAACATCTTTCTGGTACTCTTTGCTTTCAGCCAAGATCCATCTAACATTAGCAATGATATCCCTCATTCCCTATACCCTTCTGAAGCCAGCTTGCATTTCTAGAAGTTCTCTGTCAGTATACTGCTGCAGCCTTCCTATTAGTTCCATTATTTTATTTATTTATTTTTTTTCTGAGTCTCTTGGGTTTTCTATGTACAGGATCATGTCATCTGAAAATAGATAGTTTTACTTCCTCTTTGCCAATTTGGATGCCTTTTATTTCTTTCTTGCCTTATTGCCCTGGTTTGGACTCCCAATACAATATTAAATGGAAGTGATGATAGAGGGCATCCTTGTCTGGTTCCCACTGGCAAGGGGAATGCTTTCAGTCTTTTTCCATTAACAATAATGTTGGCTGTTGGCTTTGCATATATATCACTTATTATGTTGAGGATTTCCCTTCTATGCTTATTTTGCTAAGATTTCTGAACAGGAATGGGTGTTGGTTTTATCTAATGCCTTTTCTGTGTTGATTGATATGATCATATGGTTCTTATCTTTTGTTTTGTTTATGTGGTGGGTTACATTGATTGTTTTTCTGATGTTGAACCATCCTTCCATACCTGGTATGAGTCCCACTTGGTCATGATGTATTATTTTTTTTTATATGCTTTTGGATTCTGTTAGCTAGGATTTTGTTGAAAATTGTTGTGTCTATATTCATGAGGGATATTGGTCGGTAGTTTTCCTTTTTAGAGGTATCTTTCCCTGGTTTTGGTATTAGTGTTATGCTTGCTTCATAAAATGAATTTGGGATTATTCCATCATTTTCTATGTTCTACAATAGCTTGAGTAGTATAGGTGTCAACTCTTCCCTGAATGTTTGGTACAATTCTTCAGTGAAGCCATCTGGGGTAGGATTTTTTTGTGGGAAGTCTTTTTATGACCTGTTCAATTTCTTCTTTTGTTATGGGTCTGTTCAAGTACTCTATCTCCAACTAGGGTAGTTTAGGAAGGTCTTGTGTTTCTAGAAACTTGTCCATCTCCCCTAGGTCTTTCAATCTACTGGAGTAAAGTTCTTCATAATATTCTGCTATTATCTTTTTTATTTCAGTGGGTTCTGTTGTGATGTTGCCTTTTTTGTTTGTTATTTGTGTTATTTGCATCTTCTCCTTCTTATCCTTTGTTAAATTTGGCAGTGGTTGTCAATTTTGTTAATCTTTTCGAATAAACAGCTTCTTGTTTTCTTGATTTTCTCTATTGTTTTTTTATTTGCTGCATTGTTTATTTTTGCTCTGATCTTTATTATTTCCTTACTTATAGATTCTGTAGGTTTCTTTTCTTGCTCTTTTCATAATTGTTGGAGTTGTTGAGTTAGAGTGTTGATTTTGTTGCTGTCCTCTTTTTGATGTGTGCATGTATTGTTATAAATTGACCTCTGGGTACTGCTTTTGCTATATACCAAAGGTTTCGGTAAGTTGTATCTTCAATCTCATTTGTTTCTAGGAATTTTTTCATTTCACACTTTATTTCTTCTGCTACCCAGGAATTTTTGAGCAGTGTATTATTCATTTTCCAGATATTTGATATTTTTTTCCTTGATTTTCCTATTATTGATTTCTAATGAATCGGCATTGTGAGCTGAGAAAATGCTTTGTAGTATTTCAATGCTTTTTAATTTATTGAGGCTTGTTTTGTGTCCTAACATATGGCCTATTCTAGAAAATAATCCATGTGCACTGGTGAAGAATGTGTTTGTGCTTTTGTTGGATGAAGTGCTCTGTATATGTCCATGAGGTCAAGTTGATTAATTGTGTTGTTGAGTTCCTCTGTATCTTTGTTAAGTATTTTTTTCTAGCTGTTCTACCCCTCCTTGAAAGTGGTTTGGTAAAGTCTCCTACTACTATTGCAGTGTTGTCTATGTTCCCTTTCAATTCAGTTAATATTTGTTTTACATATTTTAGAACACTTTCATTGTGTGCATAGATACTATATGTGGTGATGTGTTGGTCAATTGATCCTTTTAGCATCATATAATATCCTTCTCTGTCCCTTATGCTGTTTTTCATCTTGAGGTCTATTTTATCAGAAATTAATATTGCCACTTCTGCTCTTTTCTGGTTGCCATTAGCTTGATATAAATTTTTTTCCACCCCTTAATTTTTTATTTGTTTTTATCTTTGTGTCTATGGTGAGTCTCTTGTAGGCAGCATATTGATGGGTCTTCTTTTCTTATCCAATCTGCCACTATCTTTCTCTTGACTGGTGAATTTAGTCTATTCATATTGAGTGTAATTAGTGCTAGGTATGAATTTATTGCTGACATCCTATTGTATTTTTTGTTGGTGATTTCCTTGTTCCAAATATTTTTCCATGCTGAGCTCATTTTTTATCAGGTGTTTCTTCTTGTTTCTTCATTGTTGTTGGTTTTGTGCTTACTAAGCCCATGTGTTTTTCTTCTTTCTGAGTTTGCTTAGGGGGATTGTTACTTTTCTTTATGGTTACCCTGAAGTAAATTCATATCTCCTTAAGTTTGGAACAGACAGTTCTATAAAGTCATTGTCCTGTCTTCCTCTCCATTTGGAAGTTTTCTAATTAAAGCTTTTATTCCCTCTACTTGCTTTGTTGTTGGTGTCATCTGCAGATTGACTCTCTTTTTTCACTGTGCACATCATTTTATGAGCTTATTTTCAGTATCTACTTTTGGTTTAGTTTCTAAGTGGTGATATGAAGTGTCCTGATTATAATTTGTTCTCAGTTGTGAGTTCTCTATTGGAAGGACTCCCTTTAGCATTTTTTGTAGGATTGTTCTGGTTTTCACAAATTCCCTGAATTCCTGTTTGTCTAAGAATGTCTTGATTTCACTCTCATGTTTAAGGGACAATTTGGCTGGATATATGATTCTTTGTTGGTAGTTCTTTTCCTTCAGTGTCTTATATATTATATCCATTGCCTTCTTGTCTGCATGCTTTCTGCTGAGTAATCAGAACTTAGTCTTATTGATTGTCCATTGTAAGTGATATTTTGTTTTCCTGAGCTGCTCCCAAGATTCTTTCTTTGTCTTTGGTTTTGGAGAGTTTGATTATGATATGTCTTGGTGACTTTCTCTTGGGATCTATACTGTACGGGGTTCATTGAACTTCTTGGAAAATTATCTTTTCTTCCTTCATAACATGGTGGGAACTTTCTGTTAGCAAGTCTTTCACAATTTTCTCAGTGTTATTTTTTTTATTTTATTTATTTATTTTTGCCTTCTCTTCTTCTGGTATTCCATTGAGGCATATGTTGTTTCTTTTCATGCTACACCATTTAACTCTCATGTTCTCTTCATTTCTCTTAAATCTTTGTTCTGATTTTTCTTCACACAGCCTGGCATCAAGGGATTTGTCTTCTAGTTGGGAAATGTGTTTTTCAGCCAGTTCTAGTCTACTCTTTTGTCCTTCCACTATGTTGTTTAATTCTGTAATTTTAATGTACATCTTCTGGATTTCTAATTGCTGTTTTTGTATGAGTTCTAATTGTGTATTTATCTTGTTATTTTGTTCTTGAATGGTTTTCCTGAATTCTTCCAGGGTACTGTCTGTCTTCTCATTGATCCTGTTTGTGCTTTTCTTGAGCTCTTGGAGAGGCCTACATATATATACTTTCTGAATTCCTTCTCAGATAGTTCTATTTTTTGTCCTTCTTCCATGATAGATAATTCCTCAGACTGGGCTTCTTTTATTTCTATTGCCTTGTCCTGTTTTTTTGTTTGTCTGTTTGTTTTATTTGTTTTATTTGAGATTGTCTGTTGTTTCCTAGACATTTTGAAGTTGTTGTCTTTAACTGTTAGTTATGTATGGATTAGTTTCACCCTGATTTTGTGTTTTACTGTATCTGAAAGTGTGGAGCAGGTATACTTTTTTGGCTTTTAGCTCAGTTGTGCTGGGTTGCTTTCCAGCTCTCTCTATGTTGGTGGAATCACTGGTGGGTATGTGGGTGCAGGTCTCTGTTGCGAAGGGGATTTGGAGTTGGGATGAGCAGATGTGGTCCACCATCTGTCATTGTTTCTGTGGTGCAGGAGTTATTGGTGTTACCTACTGGATGAGGTGTTCAGGCACCTCTTGTTGCCTGGTGGAGATTAATGTGTTACTTCTACTGGATGAGGCAGGGAAGAAGAGGAGAAAAGGAAAAGAAAAATGTGCCAGTAGTGAGTCCTCATTTTCTGCATTTGTGTGAAATAGTACAGACAGTTTAGCTGTAACAGGCAGTGTAGTTTGTGTCTTCCTAAGCCATCGACTAAGGATGATGTCCTACTGTCAATCAAAGACCTCCAGTTCAAAATTGACAGAGACCCTGATGGGTAGAGAGCTACTACTTTCCACTTGGATCGAGAAGCTGCAAAATCCCAGTACTCTGGTTCACTATGTGCTAAAAAGTGGTTGTGGAACAGTTGAACCCCAGCCCACTGTTGTGTACTCACTCCAGGGCTCTGCCTACTTAGAGGGAGTGTCACCCTTTCCTCCACTTACTTCTGGACTCCACAGCAGCCCAAGCTCAGGGGTGTCTTGATCTGTTTCCCAGGAAGATTATCTACTCACTCTGCTCCGAAAGTCATCACCAAAAACTCCTGGTGTGGGTATTCTGAGTTTCCAATGCCTCTATGGGTTCCATGATTTTTTTTTATTCCTCCTTCCCTCTGCCAACCTCTTTTGTATTTCCAATGAGTCCTTTCCTTTGTGTCTGTCTCTGCTGGCTAGGCAGGTTCATTTATTTTTCCCAGTTGTTTAATCTGCTCTTTTTCTCCACCTTCACTAATTCTGATACTTTTGCTTCTCCTAGTTGTTCATAACTCCAGTATCATTATTTCTATCTGCTTTACCTAGTTATTCAGGGATTACATTGCTCAAAGGAACAAATGTGTGGGTTATAGGTATGATGCCATCTTCCCAGACCTGCCTGGGTTGTTTGTGATTGAATTGTATCCTCCATATAACCACTATGGGAGTTAGAATTTACAATGCATATTCAAGGGGACACATTCAATCCATCATGCTCATTTGTGGCATTTTGTATGGCAGCTGTAGAAAACTAAGACATAGCATGCAGATTTGGATGAGAAATTATGCTTTATTTGAAAGATAGCTGGCTTTGTCTATAAATAGGAGGTACCATCACCTACAGATGTGTCATTTTGAACAGATTTTTAAATTCTATGTAGTTCAGTTTCCTCCATTTCCAAAACTCTATAAAGTTTACATGAGATGATTTATGTAAAAGACATGCATGCATAGTAAGTACTCAAATATGCTAATTGAAAGATAGAAAGTAAACGATAGAACCTGGTGCTTCAAACCAAAAAGAAAACCTGTTTCATTTGAGCCAGTTCCAACCCATGGCAACTTGGGCTATTACAGAGTAGAACTGCTCCATGGGTTTTTCTTTGCTGTAATCTTTACACAAGCAGATCTCTATACCTTTCGTCCATGAAGCCACCAGCAGTTTCAAAAATTGATTAACTCTTTTTGCCATGGTCTGTCACAAATTCTATAAATCTAATCTAGATAAATAATTTAGAACTTATTTACTATAAAACTAGACATCTGATCATTAATTTTTGGGAAATACTTCAGGTATATAGATTTTATAATCTTGACTTCATAGTAAAACATTCAAAGTGATCGGCTGGGGTTAATCCTGGTTTGTCACTGAAGTCAGAGATACTAAATAAATTCATTGTCATAGCACATTCATTATTTTCATTGACAATTCATTTTAAGTGGTGACTCTATGAACTAACACATCTGCAAAGAGTAAAACAAATCACTTTTCAGAATGTTTCAGTAAGCAGCAAAGGACACCCAAGTTTGTTGCTAGTTAAAGGTGTTTTCTTTTATTAGTGTTAAGAGAAATATTTAGCCCAGGATATTTCCAGTAAATGAAATCTTAAATTCCACCTACAGATACTTTTTAATCCACAAATTAACCCCAAATCCCATACTACTCTTACAAGCTAATCACAATTAATTGTCATGCTATGAAAGTTGAGCCCAAAGGATATTAGCCATACCTTATATTTTCATACTTTCTTGCAGTTTCCAAAGCACTTTCATAGACATTATATGATTTGAGACTCACAATAAATCACAGAAAAGGAAACTGAAGTTAAGAACAGTGAAGCGATTTTCTCAAGAAATTTAGTGCTCCTTCAACTTGACTGCAGTTGTCAAAGGCTGATCAGAATTTCCAGTGCCTAGCAGAGTGCCATCTCCTTTATGGGTGACTAAAATTTTATTATAGGCTATAAGATTAAGATTTGCTGAACAGACTGTTATGTAGTATGAGTATTCCCAAGATCTCTTAGAAGATTCATGTCACAGATTGCAAATAAAAGGTATGCTTGTGGCATATGATGGCAAGAAATGGCTTCTAAATTTCTTAAGAAATTATATTTTACCTTTTTTATATATATATTTCCAGCACTTGATAGTTTGTTACGTAACTGCAACCCTGTAGTGAAAGCAATTTATAAACACAGTTTTGTACAACCAAGCATCAAGAAAGAAAAGACTTCCTCTTATTCATAGTTCAATATAACAGGTCCTGATATGTTCAAAATTATCTTCTGAAACATCAGAAGATGAACTCAAATTACAATAGCTAAGGATTATAATGGGGCTTGCCTTAACCAACAAGTTGAAATTGCTTTTGCGAATATAATGTAGTTGCATGTTGGCAAGTTTTTAATATTACTTAATCTTCTTAAGCTATTGTAAGGGACTATTGTAATATGTGTAGCAGGACATACTACTATAAGTTTGTATTTTAGCTATACAATGTATTTTTTAAATTGTTATTATTTTTATTTTAAATGAAATGCTGTTTCTCATATCTAAAAAAGAACAAAAATAGTTTCTGTCTCTATTATCCTTTCTACATATTCTTAATCAACTACCCTGGCCTAATTTACCTGTTTCCTTTCAATGTGTTCTTCTGTATGCAAATGTTAATTTTATTACAATGACATACATCATATATCAGCTTAAGTAAAGTTTAACTGGTACACTCAAACAAAGTAAGAGCCACGATTCTACCTAGTCCCTCTGCCTCCCCAAAAAAACAAACAAAAATACCAAAAGAACCTGTTCCCTTTTTCAGCTTGTCCTCTATGTCACCTGGAGAAAATTGTATTACCTGCAGTCTGACCTTACATTCTAAACAGGGCTGTATCATGACTTACAGGGTCTTGGCAGTTTTGTCTTCATGAACCTCTTCTTCCGTAATGAAAAATAAGAGTAGTATTTAAAATGATTTTTATGGCTACATCCTTATAAAGACAAAAATATTGATATTACTTATTAAAACATGTGTTTTAATCTAAAAGTTCTTTTTTTTTTTCTTATTTTAAAAGAAGTTAAAATGTTTTTGTGATTCCCTAATACTCTTGTGAGCTGCATGCACCAGGCCTAATGGATGTCATGCACCTAATGGGTGTCAATGCTTATTCTAATATTAAGTATTCCTCAGAAAAAAATAGGATTTAAAAATGAATTTGTTTTGGTTACCTAGTGCCTCTCTGCAAGGAATATACCACAAATGGGATGGCTTTAACAAACAGGAGTTTATTCCCACTGTTTTGGAGGCCAGAAGTCTGAGTTCCAAGTGCCAGGCTCTAGGGGCTTGGTGAAAGCCCCTCAACCTTGAAAGAGGCTCCAGCTCTGCCTCTTGCTCCCAGCCCACTGGAACTAGAGGTATCTCCACTCAGGCAACTGTTAGCTGCTCAGGCTGACAAACCCAAGGTCAATAAGTGAAAAGGCACAGTCCCAATATTACCAAACCACACAGCAAACTATTGATTCAAGTTCATTGAAAATTCCAAGACTGGCAGAGCATGGCAGGCTGCTGAACAATGACTCGGCTACATGCAGGTTTCAAGAGTGTCATAAGCTGGAGACCTTCCTCAAAGTTGCTTCTTACATACTGGAAGCAGACCACAACCTTAAAGCAGCTACTCAGCTGCTCCAGTAGATTTTACCATGGAGCTGATTGCCAGTCTCACCATGGGGAATAACTACATCCAGCTGCCCAGCCACTCAAGCAGGCCCACCCAAGTTGACACACAAACTTAACTACCACAAAATTTAAGTAAAATTTCCTTGAAATTCTTATGTAAATTGAGTCTTCTTGATGCTCAAGAGACTGAAAATTATTAGGGCTTCTTCAGCATTCAATAAGTAGGTACCTCTATGCAAATAAAACAAAAACCAAAAATAATTTGACTCATTTCACAAAAAAAGTTATTCTAACATTTTTTGAAGACTTACAATTTGCTAACACTATCCTAAGTATCTAATCTGCATCCTCATTTAATCCCAAAACTACCCCAAGAGGCAAACACTGTTATTACCATTAATTTCCATTTTACACATGCAGAAATGGAGTTTTAGAAGAATGAAACAATTTGCCCACATCCCACAGGAAACAGATAGTAGAAAAAGAATCTAAATCAATGTTTGACTGAGCCTTAACCACAATGTTTATTCTAGGTGGTGTTAATATATTTTTTGATGATTATGAAGTACTAACATTATTTTTCCAGTAATATATCTGGCAATATTTCATAGCTCTTCATAAGAGTTTCACAAGTGGATGGCCCCATCCTTCTTCCCAGTCTGTCTTAGTAAGTTAGAAAGTCAGCAAAAAAGGGGTGGGCCCTCAACTAAATAGATTGACCCAGTGTCTGCAACAATGGCCTCAAACATAGCAAGGATTGTGAGGATGGCACAAGATCCAGCCATCTTTCATTTTTCTGTACATAAGGGTACTGTGAGCCAGAACTGACTCGACAGCACCTAACAAGAAAAAAACAACATTCGTTTTACAATTAATATATAAGATCTTCTTTTAAATATATCTCATTTATATATTATGAATGGGTAAAGAAAAAGTAATCTGAATCTACTGTATTATATAATAGAGGAACAAGGAGCCTTAATTACAGCTTCGTTTTAATCCACCAACCTCCATACACACATATACACATACTTGTATCTTGCATACCCATATTTATCCCCTACACACACACACACACACACACACACACACAATCCCTCCTTTGCCTTAGACTCTTTATAGACTATTCAGTCTCTCTTCCTTTTAATTTAGTTCAGTAAACATCTTTAGTTCAACTTTTAGTTCCTATATTTTATTAATTGAATTGTGTCCCCAAAAAAGATATCTTGAAGTCCTAATCCCCCCTGTACTTATGAGTGTGACATTATTTAGAATTAGGATCTTTGACGATGTTATTAAGCAAGTAAACATGAAGTCACACTGGAGTAGAGTAGCTATAAGCTAAGTGGTGTTCTTATTAAAAAACAGAGAGAGACCCAGAGGAAAGATGATCATGTGAAAATTGGGAACAGAGATGGAGTTATGCTGCAGCTATAAGCCAAAGAAAACCTGGGCCAACCAGAAGACAGCATGGATCTTCTAAGGAGAGAGCATGGAGCCAGTAACACCCTGAGTTCACAATTCTAAACCCCCAAAATGTGGCACAATAAATGCTGCAATTTTAAGCCATTTACTTTATGGTACTTTCTTACAACAGCCCTAAGAAGTTAATAAAAGTATTTAGTTCAAATTCTAGACCTTATGCTAGGCCCAAATGATATAAACATGAGAAAGACCTATGTGAAAAAGGAATCATTTAAATTTCTTTTGTTATTTGATTAAAGTGTCATACCACTTCCAATTCTGCTAATCTACACAACTCCATAGCTTCACGCTACCTCTACTCAGCCAAAGGTAATGTAAAGGAAAAAAATTGCACCTGTTTTAAATAAATATATATTTTATTTTTATTTTTATTTATTTTTTTTGTGAGAGTATACAAAGAAAAACAGGTTCCCATTCAACAATTTCTACACATAATACTCAGTGATATTGGTTACATTCTTTAGTGTGTGTTAACATTTATATCATTCCCGTGCTAGTTGGTCCATTTGCATTAATATAGCCCCAGTGCCACAGAAAATTCTCATCTATGTTTCAGAGTAACTGTTGTCCATCTAGTCTCATACAGATAATTTTTAAGACAATGCAGTTCTCAAGGGTTAAATTCTTTACTTTTTGAGCTAACCTGCTATTTAGTTAAAAAGTGCTTTCAGGAGATAGTGTCTGTTCAAGGGTTAAAGACTATGTCAAGGCCCTTGTCTCAGGGATTCCTCCAGTCTTAATGGGTCTAGTAAGTCAAGATTCTTTGAGTGTATGAAATACTCTTCCACATTTTTCCCCTTTTCATCAGAATCCAAGAGCATTTCAAAAGCTTCCCTGATAATCCGTTATTGTAAAAGTTAAGGAAA
>NW_006921753.1:6280909-6283078 GCF_000298275.1 Orycteropus afer afer
TGTAAATTTTGGTCAATGACATGAGACAAAGTATATGTGAACTGCTGTATGAAAAGTGAATTTACTCTGTAAATCTTCACCCAAATCCTAATATAAATAAATAAATAAATAAAAGAAATAATATACCGGTCAACAAAGGGAGAGGAAAAAAAAGAAAAAAAAGCTTCCTTGAAATATAACCTTATCAGTAATAAGATTATATACATACCTACAAGGAAAATCAGTTAATACAACTACTATTCAAATTTACACATAAACCACTAATGCCAAAGATGAAGAAATTGAAGATTTTTAACAACTACTGCACCCTAAATTTGATCACACATGCAATCAAGATGAGTTAATAATTACTGGTGATTAGAATGTGAAAGTTAGAAACAAAGAAGGATCAGTACTTGAAAAATATAATCTTGGTGATAGACATTATGCAGCAGATTGCATGATAGAATTTTGCAAGACCTATGACTTATTCATTATAAATGTTTTTCTTCAATGACATAAATGGTAACTCTACACATGGACCTTGCAGGCGGAATGCACAGAAATCAAATCCACTATATTTGTGAAAAGAGATTAAAGTCAGTATCATCTGTCAGAACAAAATCAGAAGCCAACTGTGGAAGAATAGATTATCAGTTGTTCATGTGCAAATTTGAGTTAAGTTGAAGAAAATTAAAAGAGGTCCACAAGAGCCAAAGTACAACTTTGATAATATCCTGCCTGAATTTAGAGAACATGTCAATAGATTTGATACACTGAATACTAATGACCAAATATCAGATGAGTTGTAGGATGACATCAAGGACATCACACATGAAGAAAGGAAAAAGTCATTAAAAGGACAGGAAATGAAGAAAAGGACAAAATGAATATCAGAAGAGACTGAAATTTTCTCTTGAATGTAGAATAGCTAGTGAAAGAAAAAAAAATGATGAAGTAAAAGGACCGAATAGAAGACTTAAAAGGGCAACACGAAAAGAAAAAGTGAAGTATTATAATGAAATGTGCAAGGACCTAGAATTTGAAAAACAAAAGGAAGAAGACAATGAAATTTTCAAGCTGAAAGAACTGAAGAAAAAATTCAAGCCTCAAGTCACAATATTGAAAGAGTCTATGGGTAAAAAATTGAATGATTCAGGAAGCATCTAAAAAAGATGGAAGGGATACACAGACTTACTATAACTAGAAGAATTAGTTGATATTCAACCATTTCAGGAGGTAGTATATGATCAAGAACCTAAAGAACTGAAGGAAGAAGTCCAGGTATACTGAAGGCTTTGATAAAAACAAAGCTCCAGGAACTGACAGAATGCCAAATGAGATGATTCAACAAATGAATGCAAAACTGGAAGTGCTCACTCATCTATGCCAAGAAATTTGGAAGACAGCTAGCAAGCTAAACAACTGGAAGAGATCCATATTCATGCCTGTTCCAAAGAAAGATGATCCAACAGAATGTGAAAATTATTGAAAAATATCATTAATATCACAGACATGTATAACTATGTTGATGATAATTCAAAAATGGTTGCAGTAATACCTCAACAAAGAACTACCAGAGGAATTCCAGTAAGATGGAGGAATAGGCAGACAAGCGACACAGATGCTCTTCAACAAAGAAAAGAAAAAACAGTTGACAGAGATACAGAAGATAATCCTGGAGCCCTGAGCTTTGAAAGGAACTATACAGAAGTGGATCAGGCACCAACTAGTGGAAAAACCTCAACAAAAACAGTGAGTACAGAGATGGTCAGAGCTGTGGACTGTCAGCTACTCTGATTAGACCAATAGCCTGAATATTTCCAAGTGGTGTTGGAACCAGAGAATTGACCTGAAGATCAGTCTCAGTCACCAAGGGCTGCAGGGACAACTGCTCTGCTGGCCTATGACTAGGAAGGGAAACAGCAAGGAAGGAGACAACCTGAACTGTGGACTTTCTGCTGTCCGGAGGGCGCAACCATTTTGATTGTTTACATGTGGCAGCCATTTTGAATATTTAAAGTGACCAAGGGCACAGCCATTTTGAATGTTTACAAGTGGCAACCATTTTGGATTTTAAAGTGATAGCATTCTCATTTGGATTCCAGGGACCTAAGAACAGGCTCTGTTTGCCAGGGTCAGCAGAGACATATGAGAGGCTGACAAAGGAAAGGAGGCAGATGGTGAGTG
>NW_006921753.1:6285053-6295423 GCF_000298275.1 Orycteropus afer afer
TGAGTAAAGTAAGTCGATCACAGAAGGACAAATATAGTATTAGTTCATTGTTGTGGAGGGTCAAGGAAAGGTTTATATATGGAGGGAAACTTTCTGTGTTGGTTACCAGGGATGGGAGGGGAGGGGAGGGAACACTGAAAAAAAAAATGCACTGACCCATGTCACTTTAGTTTTGTGTATTTCACTGTACATAAATTATATTTCAATAAAATGCATTAAAAAAAAGAACTACCAGAAATTCTAGCCGGATTCAGAAGAGGACATGAAATGAAAGATATCACTGTTGATGTCAGATGGATCTTGGTTGAAAGCAGAGAATACCAGAAATATGTTTACCTGTGTAACATTCTACTGTGTGGATCGTAAATTATGAATAACATTACAAAGAATGGGAATTCCAGAACACTTAATTGTGCTCATGAGGAATCTGTACATAGACCTGTCATTAGAGTAGACCTGTCATTACACAGAGGCTGTGATTTGAGTAGAACAAGGGGATACTGCATGGTTTAAAATCAGGAAGAGTGTGCATCAGGGTTGTATCTTTAAACCATAATTATTCAATCTGTATGAAGAAAACTATGGCATCAGGATTTGAAGAAGACTCATTAATAGGTTGCAATATGTTGATGACACAAGTTTGCTTACTGAAATCAAAGTATTCGAAGCACTTACTGGTACAGATAGACGACTAAAATGTTCAGTATGGATTTCATCTTAAGATAAAGAAAACAAAAATCCTCACATCTAGGCCAATAAGCATCACAATAAATGAAGAAAAGATTAAAGTTGTCAAGGATTTTATTTTATTTGTATCCACAGCCAACACCAATGGAAGCCATGAAATCAAACACTGTATTGTATTGGAGAAATTTGCTGTGAAAGGTCTCTTTAAAGTATAAAAAACAAGGTGTCACTTTGATGACTAAGAACTGTCTGACTAATCCACGGTATTCTCATTTGCCTCATATGCTGGACAATGAATAAGGAATAATGAAAAAGAATTTATGGCTTTGAATTATGGTGCTGGTGATGAATATTGAATATACCGTGACTGCCAGAAGAGTAAACAAGTCTATCTTGGAAGAAACACAGCTGAAACGCTCCTTAGACATGAGAAAGGTGAGAATTTATCTCAAGTACTTTGGTCATGTAATCCAGTCCCTGGAGAAGGACACCATACTCAATAAAGTAGTGGGTCAGTGAAAAAGATGATGACTCTCAAAAAGATGATTGATATATTGGCTACAATAAGCTCATACATAGCCACTATTATTAGGATGGTGCAGGGCCAGGTAGTGTTTCATTGTGTTGTATATAGGGTTGCTATGAGTCAGAAATTACTTGATGGCAGTTAACATCAATAATAACGTAAGAATACATCTACTATGACCCTAATTAGAACAAATGGTAGTGGTAGCCAAGCATCATCTAGTTCTTCTGGTCGCAAGGTAGAGGAAGCTGTGCTCCACAGAGACAATTAGTCCTGTATTCTGGTTCCTCCTTTGATTCTTGGATTTTCTTCATTCTCTTTTTTTCTCTAAATGAGTAGAGCTTAAGAGTTGTATATTAGATGAATGCTTGGAAACTTTTAAGACCCAGATGCTATTCACCATACTAGGATTTAGAACATGAGCTCTCTTCCCACTCCCTCCCTGTAGTACCTTTCCCCTCCATCCTTCTTGCCTATGCATTCTTGCTCTCTGAGCAAGAATGTGCAAATACTTCCCTTCTTATCTCCTATGAATGATTTTTCTAAGGAGTGTACCTCGCTGGTATAAATGTTCACCTCGCATGTCTGTCTATTGTTTGGTGAGCTCATTTCCAGGCCTGAAGGATGATTAGGGGCTATAGTCTCAGGGGTTTCACCAGTCTCTATCAGAGCAGTAAGCTTGGTCTTTTTTATGATTTTGAGTTTTATTCCACAATTTTCTCCCACTTTTTCCAGGAACTCCTGCATTGATCCTTTTCCAAGTGGTTGACAGTGGTAACTGGGCACCATCTTGTTCTTCTGGTCTCAAGGACATGTAGGCTGAGGTTCACATGGACTAATTGTTTCAATGCATCTTTGGTTTTCCTCATTCTTTTTTTTTTTTTTTTTCCTATGGACAAGAAGTGAACAATTCTTGCATCTAGATGGCTGCTTACAAGCTTTTAAGACCCCAGTCACTACTCAGCAAAGTACAATGTAGAACAAAATTTTTGTGCAGTATGCTACACTAATTGAGCTTGATGTCCACCATGACTATGGTCTAGAGCCCAGAAACTCAACAATTTGTTGCCTCAGGGTGGTTGGCTATTGATAAAAAGTAATCATAACTTTGCCCCCTGCTATATTTATATGGACATTCTTATATTGTTGGGAGCTCTGGTAGTGTAGTGCTAAGGCATTTGACTGCTAACCAGAAGGGTGGCAGTTCAAACCCACTAGCCACTCCTCTGAAGGAAGATTGGGCAATCTACTTCCATAGTGATACTGCCTCAGAAACCCAAGGAGTGGTGGTTATGAGTCAGATCCAACTGGACAGCAGTGAGTTTGGTTTTTTTATTTTTATGTTGTTATTATTAGGTGCCATTGAGTGGTCTCCAACTCATGGTGCCCCTATGTAAAACAGAACAAAACATGCCTGATTCTGTGCCAGCCTCATGATCCTTGCCTCACCTGAGCCGATCTTGCAGCCACTGTGTTGATCCATCTTGTTGAGGGACTTCCCCTTTTTTGTTGATCCTCCACTTCACCAAGCATGATACCCTTCTCCAGGGAATGGTGAAGGACGTCATGATCAAAGTAGGTCAGAAGAAGTCTGGCCATTCTCGCTTCCAGGGATCATTCCAGCTGCACTTCTTCCCAGACAGATTTGTTAGTTCTTTTCGCAGTCTGTGGTACTTTCAGTAGTCTTCACCAACGCCACCACTCAAAAGCATCAACTCTTTGTCAGTCTTCTTTATTCATTGTCCAGCTCTCATATGCATAGAAGGTGATAGAAAATACCATGTCTTGGGTTAGGCACACCTTAGTCTTCAAGGAAATATCTTTGTTCTTCAGCACTTGAAATAGGTCTTTTGCAGCACATTCCCCAAAGTGATAAATCGTCTGATGTCTTGACTGCTGCTTCCATCGGTGTTGATTATAGAACCAACTAGTATAAAACCTTTAATAACATCAGTCTTTTCTCCATTTATCATAATGCTCCTTATTGGTCCAGTTGTGAGTATTTTTGTTTTCTTTATATTGAAGTATAATTCATACTGCAGACTGTAGTCTTTAGTCTTCAGTAGTAAGTGCTTCAAGTCAACCTCACTTTTAGCAAACAAAGTTGTGTCATCTGAATGTTGCAGGTTGTTAATGATCCTTCCTCCAATCCTAATGCCACATTCTTTTTCATGTAGTCCAGCTTCTCAGATTATTAGCTCAGCACATAGACTGAATGTGTATGGTGAAAGAGTACAAGCCTGATGCACTCCTTTCCTGATTTTAAACTACATGGTATTATCTTGAACAACGGCCACTTGATCTGTATACAGATTCCTCATGAGTACAATCAAATGTTCTGGAATTTCCATTCTTCTCAATGTTATCCATAATTTGTTATAATCCACACAATCAAATGCTTTTGATAGTCAATAAAACATAAGTAAACATCTTTCTGGTATTTTTTGCTTTCAGCCAAGATCCATCTGATATCAGCAATGATATCCCTTGTTCCATATCCTCCTCTGATTCCAGCTTGCATTTCTGGAAGTTCTCTGTCAATATACTGCTGCAACCATTTTTGATTTATCTTCAGTAAGATTTTACTCACAGGTAATATTAATAATATTGTTCAATAATTAAAACATTCTGTGGAAACACCTCTCTTTGGAATGGGTAAATATATGGATCTCTTCCAGTCAGTTGGCCAGGTAGCTGCCATTCAAATCTCTTGGCACAACTGAGTGAGAGCCTCCAGCACAGCATCCATTCGTTGAAACATCTCAACGAACATTTTGTCAATTCCTGAAGCCTTGTTCTTTGCCAATTCCTTCAATGCAGCTTCAACGTCTTCCTTCAATACCATTGGTTCTTGATCATATGCCATCTCTTGAAATGGATTAATATTGACCAATCCTTTTTGGTACAGTGACTCTGGTATTCCTTCCATCTTCTTTTGATGTTTCCTGAATCATTCAATATTTTGCCCATAGAATCTTTCAATATTGCAACTTGAGGCTTGAATTTTTTCCTCAGTTCTCTCAGCTTAAGAAATGCTGAGTGTGTTCTTCCCTTTTGGTTTTCTAACTCCAGCTCTTTGCAAATTTCATTATAATAATTGACTTTGTCTTCTTGAGCTGCTCTTTGAAATCTTCTCTTCAGGTCTTTTATCTTGTCATTTCTTCCATTTGTTTTAGCTACTGTCCATTCAAGGGCAGGTTTCAGAGTCTCTTCTGATATCCATTTTGGTCTTTTCTTCCTTTCCTATCTGTTTAATTCCTTTTTGCTTTCTTCATGGATGATGTTCTTGATGTCATCCCACAATTCCTCTGGTGTTTGGTCATTGGTGTTCAATGCATCAAATTTATTCTTTAGGTGGTCTTTAAATTCAGGAGGGATATAATCAAGGTCAAATTTTGGCTATCATGAACTTGTTATAATTGTCTTCAGCTTCAACTTGAACTTGCATATGAGCAGTTGATGGTCTGCCCACAGTCAGTTCCTGGCCTTACTTTGGCTGAAGATATTGAGCTTCTCCATTGCCTCTTGTCACGGATGCAGTCATTCTGATTCCTGTGTACTATGTCTGGTGAAGTCCACCTGTATAGCCACAATTTGTGTTCTTGAAAAAAGATATCTGCAATGAATAAATCATTGGTCTTGCAAAATTCTCTCATGTGATCTACAGCATCTTTTCTATCACTGAGGTCATATTTTCCAGCTACTGGTGATTCTTTTTTTTTTTTTCCAACTTTTGTGTTCCTATCACCAGTGATAATTAACACATCTCAATTGCATGTTTGGTCAATTTTAGACTGCAGAAGTTGATAAAAAAATCTTCAATTTCCTCATCTTTGTCTTTGGTGGTTTGTGCATAAATTTGAGTAGTATGAACTGGTTTTCCTTGTAGGTATATGGATATTATCTTATCACTAACAGCATTATACTTCAGGATAGATCTTGAAATATTCTTTCTGATGATTAATGCCACACCATTCCTCTTCAATTTGTCATTCCCAGCATAGCAGATCATATGGTTGTCTGATTCAAAATGACCAAAACCATCCATTTCAGCTCACTAATGCCTGGGATGCTGATCATTATGCATTCCATTTCATTTTTTACAACTTCCAATTTTCCTAGTTTCATACTTCATACATTCAGTGTTCCAATTACTAATGGATGTTTACAGCTGTTTCTTCTCATTTTGAGTCATGCCACATCAATGAAAGGAGGTCCCGAAGCTTTACTCTATCCACAACATTAAGGTCGACTTTACTCTGAGGAGGAAGCTCTTCTCCAGTCGTATCTTGAGTGCCCTCTGACCTGAGGGGCTCATCTTCTGACACTTTATCAGACAATGTTTTAGGGCTATTCATAAGGTTTTCCAGTAATAGATCAGATAGTGTTTCTCTGCTATTCATAAAGTTTTTCCTGGCCAATTCTTTGAGAAATGGATGGCCTCTTCCTTCTTCCAAGTTTGTCTTATTCTGGAAGCTCCATGAAACCTATCCACCATGGGTAGCCCTACTGGCATTTGAAACACTGGTGGCATAGCCTCCAGCCTCAGCAACACACAAGCCATCACAGTACAACAAACTGATAAATAAGTTCATTTCCCTTAGTTGTTCCAAACTGCTCTGCTCACTTCCTGATCTCCTTTAGCTGTCCCAAACACTGCCATCTTGCTTTCTGGTCTCCCTAGACATTCTTGTAGCACAGATACATATTTAGAAATATCATCTGCAAACATATATTTATCATGGATAAATTATATATCATGGATATATTCACTTGAAAAGGATGACATATTATTTACAAAAATGATAACAAAGGATAATACAAATGGGAATATTAATAAACATGCCAGACTAAGAACTGTCTAAGTAAACATGCCAGACTAAGAACCAACTAATGGCCTAAATTTCCACAAATAGCATGGTCTCTAAGATCAACTTTTGTTGAGTCAAAAAGAACCATGATGGATATCTAATTCTTAATCAATTATGTCTAAATTTCTGTTCTTATTCACAATAGTTTTGTTAATCTAATTCATATGCCCTGCTCTACTTTGGGAAAGATAACAAGCTGTAAAGGATGATGGCAGGTAATATCAATTACCTATGAGAAGAGAAAGAAAAGAAGAAAAAGCAAATAAGTCAATCACTTATCATTTTGGTAAAATTCACTATCTGTCAATTTGTCAGTTTGTTATACTGTGGTGACTTGCATGTTGCTGTGATGATGAAAACTATAAGGTCAGTATTTCACATACATGTAGGATCAAGCCTGGTAGTCAAGTTTCAGCAGAGCTTCCAGACTAAGATTAAGAAGGAAGTCCTGGCACTTTCCTTCAAAAGTTAGCCAATAAAAACCCTATGGACCACAACAGAATATTATCAACTATAGTGCTGGAAGATGAGCCTCCTATTTTGGAAGGTACTACACAATAGCCACAACAGTTGACTCTCTCATACCAATGAATGGGACAATGCGTCAGGATCCAGCAACATTTTGTTCTGTTGTGCACAGGGTTGCTATGAGTCAGAGCCAACTTGCAGGCCGCTAACAACAACAAGGTACAACACGTAAGTGATTAGACACATTTAAGCAGAAGAGTGGTAAAATCAGATTGTATTTATTAATGTTCTGAATATGTAATAAGGGAAATATGGTGCATTAAATCATTTAAATTGATTTGCAAAGCTACATGTACCTCAAGAAATTGTTGCTAAATAAACACTGCTATTATATTGACCTTATTTTCAGTTCAGTGGGTTAAGATGACCAAAAAGCAGCACAATGCCAATTGTACTCATTTCCTCTCTCTATTCATGCCCATGCAGGCAGGAGCATCCTGTCTCTGAAATCAAAGGCAATTCTAGACTTAATAGCTCTTTTCTAGGAAAGGAATGGTCTATGTTAAGACAAAAAACAAAAACAAAAAAATACAATACTTAAAGACAACTAAAATATTCTACACAAGAAATAAATAAGAATTATCTAGGTTCCAAAGAATTATTTTCTGTCTGACAGATATGTATAAGTTCTTCCTGAATCAAGCTTATTTTAAACCTTGTGCCTTTCCTTCTATATGGGGGAGAGAAAATGACGTTGAAAATTAACTGGAAAATTTAAGGTATAATGATTCTGCAGTGGTTTTCCAAACTGTGAACACCCATGTGCTCAAGAATTTAACTTCAGTTTGAGATGTGGATTAGAAAAATCTTTGTGTTAAGTCTTCAGAACTGTCTAGTACTAGTGAATACCAGACACTGGTACCTATCCATACTCTGGGACTACTGAATAACTTTTTCTGCAAAAGGAGACCACCTTAAGGGTCACTTTGCTAATTTCAAACTACCTGTAGGACTGGACATACTTTCTAATCTGTCTGCCATTCTTTTTTAGCAGTTAATAATTTAGACTTAGTCATCTTGTTTATTTTTCTAGTTTTTTTTTATTCTATCTGAACATAAAATCTTATATTTTATAATACATATGTATATTTAAGTCAATTGCAGTCTGAATAAAACTACAACATAAGTAAAATATTATTACATATGTAGATGTTTGCAAAAATAATCAGAAACTTCAATGTGGATGAGTGAGAGGCAGTGTACTTGTGGCTACCATGTACTCTATGCATATTCTACACGTGAAGCATAATGCTATTAGTTTATCCAAATTTTCAGAGTTAGTTAAGGTTGTACAACAAGAAAGTGACAGAGCTAGGTCTATTCTTACTATCAAATGGAAGATTGAGAAGAAAAATGGATTCAGTAGAGAAAGTGTGACTTAGAAATCAAAATAAAACAATAACCACAAGAAAAAGAAAAGAAAAACTAAAATCAGAAGGATCAGGTAAAGAAAAGTATTCAAATTAACATCAGAATATAGTGTATTTTAAAAGAACTCTTAATCTAGGGAAGCCACCATACTCCCTTCCCTTTTGTTCCTCCTTTTGACTCATGTCCACAACTTCCTCTGCCTTACCCAGTTTTTTTTAAGAGCTGTTCAGAAATCCCATGACTTTCACAAGTTATGCCAGGACTCTTTCAATAGGAACTCATTTTTTCCTCCTCTGTTCTCACATTCCTCCTGCACAGTAATTTGCATATGTTTCTCTCTCTCTCACTAGACTGAAAAAAAAAAAAACAGGGTTCATTCATGACTGTGACTTCTCAGTGCCAAGGTCATAGTAAAAACCCAATAAGGATTTGGTGAGGTGAAATCAACTGAAGTGAACTGAATTGAAATATACACTAAAGGGGTGGCCAGGTATTTAGAATCTTACGAAAAGAAACAACGCAACCTGAGAATTAAGAGAGAATTGAAACCAAAGAGAGCTTCCTAGAGTAGAGACAGACTGAGGTTGAAACAAACATGAATTAAAGAGTTGGAACATAAGATGACAAAAGCTTAATTTACATATTAATATTTGCCAACCTAGACTAAAATTTGGACTGACCTTGTCATTATGTATTGTATATTCTTTGCATTTCTAATGTTTATAAAGTGGGGTAATTTTGCATAATGACCAATTATGTAAGGCTGCGTTACTGAGAAGATGGTGGAGCTAGGATCCCAGATTCAGTCTCATGAGCAGATATCCTTAATCTACTAGGGAAATTAGGAATTTGTCATTCAAGAAATCTAGTGAACTCATCAGGGGAGCATTCATTTTGAAAGTGGTGTTTTCTCATTGTTGCTGTCTTTTCCTCTGATACTGATTCTGTAACCTCATTCAAAACAGTTCTTAACCTTGACTACAAACTCTTGAATTACTATAATGCAAGTTTTACCCTTTCCTGACTTGTCGCTGATGTTGTCTGGAGTGTTGTTGTTGTTGTTATGTGCTGTCGAGTCGGACCTGACTCATAGTGACCCCTCCTTGGGTTTTGGAGGCAGTATCACTACGGAAGTAGATTGCCCCATCTTCCTTCCGAGGAGTGGCTGGTAGGTTTGAACTGCCAGCCTTCTTGTCCAGAGTGTAGAAAACCAAAAAACCAAACTACTGCGGTCGAGTGGGATCTGACTCATAGAGAACCCTCCTTGGGTTTCTGAGGCAGTATCACTACAGAAGTAGATTGTCCGACAGAAGTTCTAAAAACAGTCAACACTGAGCGTAGATCACAATGGAACCATCCCCTAGACTGAGGGAAGATACCTAAAGTGTCTTCCAATCTTCCTCTGCAGAATGAAAAACAGGAAGTGACACCTTTCAGATGTGTACTTCTCACAGGAGGTCCTGTTCTAACCTGGTAGATTTTAAGGTGTAAAAGTGGTTTGATATGGTGCTTGTGCAACTTTTATTGCTACAGATGTTAGTCTTACTAATTTCATCAAAGTATCTAGCAGTTTTTATGTTGAGATGATAAAGAGCAAACATAATGGGAGAATAATGTTTTTTCCCCCAGTGAAGTAAGTACTAATGACAAAAAGCAGCACATTGATTCTAATGGCAATGGAGCATGTTTCTTGGGACTCATTCAGTTAGAAATAGCAGACAAACAAATGATCTTAATAATTTAAACAAAATGTGCTCTTGCTTCCTCACATAAATTTCTCACCCTTACATCTCTGGATTTGCTCAAAGTGAACACTATGACTGAAATGCCCTGAACTTACCTCATCTAATCAGATAAGATACAGGCCCTCTTCCTCCATGAAACTATTCTTGCCACTTCTGACCCAGTTAACTCTTTCTGTTCTGAATTCCTATGAACTGCATCAGCTGTTTTCAAGTGTGAATACTTCTGTCTTGTCCCTTTTCTAATTACTTCCATTTTGTGTTTGCGTCTTTTTTTCTCAGTGCTTTTAGTGCCTTAAGTGTAGTAGGTGTCTCTCAAATCCTACAATTGCCAAACAAAGCATATATACATAAATACAGAATATCCAAATTGTCTTATATGAAATGTCTTGATGTGAATAAAAATAAAAACTTATCTGTCTATACAATGCCAAATCTACTCTATTACTAACCCTTTTGATCTTGAAGATTTATTTACAAATTTTGAATTCCGACATGTTTCGGGGCAGCTAAATAAATTTTTTATCATGATACTATTTATTCACCTTTGTGTGAGGAGGCGGGGCAAGATGGCGGACTAGGCAGAAGGATTGCACAGACCCTCTTCAACAAAGAAAAGGGAAACCAATTAACACAGACACAGAA
>NW_006921753.1:6302191-6306956 GCF_000298275.1 Orycteropus afer afer
GAATTCCCAGGTGTATAGTAGAGCTGACAAGGGGCAAGGTTGTGGTCATTACTTGGTCACAGCCAGCTACCTAGAGGGACCGAGTAGTTGATCCTGAGGGCTTGGGACCATGGTCGCAGGGGACATCAAGCTCAATTGGCATAACATACTATACAAAACATTATTCACCTTTGTGTATCTTCACTTAATATGTCTTTAACCTGAAATTCTCCCCCTATATAAAAACTGAAAACCAAACTTTCTACCGTCAAGTCGTTTCCAACTCATAGCAACCCCCATTTGGGTTTCCGAGGCTGTAAGTCTTTATGGAAGTAGATCACCCCATTTTCCTTCCACAGAGAATCTGGTGGGTTTGAACCGCTGACTTTCTGATTAACAGCCAAGTGCCTTATCACTACACCACCAGAGCTGCTTTCTCCTACATAGCCTTCTTCTTTACTATTCCGATTACTGCTGGTGTTGCTACTAGTACCACACTATTACTACTGCTGCCATCATCACCACTGAGACCACCACTTCTATTTCTTAGCTTCATCTAATGTCCCAGGCAGGGTTAGTCCTCAAAATCAGAGCTTTACTATGAGTTGCTGTAACCTAACATAAGTTGTTGATGTACTGAGCTATCGATCCTCTTCACCCAAAGGACACCTGGAACAAATTTGTTGAGCCCTGGCTGGTCACCTCTACCAGCATTCTCTGTTGACCTCAGTATGTTCATCAGACAAAATCATATATGATCGCATTAAATAAAGTGTGCCCTGACAGGAAAAATATTACAAATCCTGCTCACCATTGCTCTCCCCTACCCATTTCAATCATACTTATTTCCACAATTACTTAATATTAGTCAGGCAGTGCTCTGGTAGTGTAGTGCCTAAGGTTCTTGACTGCTAACCAGAAGGCTGGCGGTTCAAACCCACTAGCCACTCCTCAGAAGAAAGGTTTGGACAATCTACTTCCGTAGTGGTACTGCCTCGGAAACCCAAGGAGGGGGCACTATGAGTCTGGTCCGACTCCACAGCACATAACAACGACAACAGGCAGGCAGTGACATGAAGGCAGTAACTTAGTCCCTTTACCCAGTATAATATCACCTATGCTTATCAGAGTATTTGGCACCTACTTGGTAATGAAAACATATTTGGTGAATGAATAAATAAACCGGGTCGTCTGTACATCTCTATCTTGGATAAAGTACAGGCAGTGTTCCTTAGACGCGAGACTGATGAGACTTTGTCTCACATACTAAAGTTGGTAACATGATAAGATTTAAGTGGAAACCAAAAAGGGGTCAGAAAGCATTAAATTAAGCACTAGTTAAGAACAGTCAATGTTCAGTGAGCATTTGTCACAATAAGTGGTGGAGTGGTATTTCGCGAGTATAGGGGGATGGATTTTAAACAAAGGAAACAAGAAAAGACACAAGACACAGGAAATGTATTAAGCTTCTCAGTACTTCAGTGGAGTTGTACCTAATTTTCTTTACATCAGATTTATTGAGATGTAAAGTACAGACATATTAAACTCACCTTGTATAGAATATATAGATCTATGGATGCTGGCAACCACAGAGAAACATAACCACCACAAACCCAGAAGAGAACACTTCCGTTGCTTCTAAAACTGCCTTCATTCCCTTTGTCATCCGCCTTCCACCACTTGCATTAATTTGCTTTCTGTCATGATTGTTTTGAGTTTTCCAGAATAGCGTGTGCAGGAAATTATACAATATGTATATTTTTGAGTCTGGCTTCTTTCACTTAGCATAATACATTTGAAATTTATTCATGTTGTTATTCCATATATCAGTAGTTCTTTTTTTTTTTTAATCTGATTAGTAGTCCAGTATGTGACTGTGCCATAGTTTATGTACTCAACAATTGATGGATATCTCAGTTGTTTTCAGTTTGGGATTATTATAATTATGGTTACTTTAAATATTTGTGCATGAGATTTTTAGAGAACACACGTTTTCATTTATCTTGGGAAGACTATAGGAAACCCATTTTGTTTTCCAAACTTTTGCATAAATGTGATTGCCTAAAATTGGTTCAAAGATAACAATTGGTATGATAGAAGTCCTATAAAAAAACCAAAACCACACTCATTGTCTTTGAGTCGAACCTAACTCATAGCAACCCCTCTTTGGGTTTCCAAGACAGTATCACTATGGAAGTAGGTTGCCCAACCTTCCTTCCGAGGAGTGGCCTATAGATGGTATAAAATAATTGATAGGAAAAAACAAGACACATAGATTTGATATGAAGGAAAAAAAGATCGTATGTGATAGTGTAGGTACTTGGCATCTGCTGATATGGTCTCAAATTCTATATCTTGAAGATATAAGTTATAATGAAGTCAAGTTGGGACAATACTGCCTGTGAGTTACCATTTACTACATCTATTCCCCTAATCCTGACTCTATACTTAGGTTCAGCACATGGGCCTGTGACCTTCCACATTCAACCAACATACACCATCCTGACTCTGAGTTCTATCAAGGGGATTGAAAATATAATACTAAAAATATTACTTGTGCCACTAAAAAGCAATTACACCTCTGTGTTGGACAGTATTAACAATGTTCCTAAAGATTGTTTAAGCAGAAAAAAAAAATTATAATTCTTGCTTATGTGACTTATTTATTTTGCAGCGTGCAGTGAATTGCTTGATGTGGCCCTTCTAGCCATTGTCCTCCATTCTATGATGCATTGTAAATCCTATTGTCCATGCCTGTTTGGGGTGGTGTGGTTGCTAAGGTTGGGTGTCAACTTGGCTGAACAACTGGTAGTAGTCGTTCCCCATAATGACTGGCAATCGGCTCTGTGGTGGGATTTGCCTTGAGCTGCTGATTGTTAAAGCCATCCACTTGGGTTATTTCTGTTGGAGCAACACAAGTGGAATATATCTTGAGTCCTGCCTTGCTGGAGGGTATAATTCAAATCACTACCCTGAGCTTCCTTGAGGGTTGTTGTATACCATCGAGTCGGCCCCGACTCATAGTGACCCCTCCTTGGGTTTCCGAGGCAGTATCACTATGGAAGTAGGATTGCCCAACCTTCCTTTCGAGGAGTGGCTGGTGGGTTTGAACCGCCAGCCTTCTGGTTAGCAGTCAAGTGCTTTAGCCACTATGCTACCAGAGCTCCTAATCTACTAATCTCCTAGGAAGGTTCATCCTTCTCTTGCTCTGATTCTGTAGTTTGGCTCATCCTTATCTCACTCCTGGATTTGGGACAGCAGCCGCCATCTGATCTGTTGATCAAGGTTCATCAAACCCCAAGAATTGGGAGGATCCTCCAGACCAACTCACAGACCTGGGACTCGCCAGCCTGCCAGCCTCCACCCCTACTATGTGAGACAAACCCTTGGGTGTCTGTGAGTTCTGTGAGGCGTTACAGCAAAATACAGAACCTCTGGTAGCATAGTGGCTAAAGCACTTGACTGCTAACCAGAAGGCTGGCGGTTCAAACCCACTAGCCACTCCTTGGAAGGAAGGTTGGACAATCCTACTTCCATAGTGATACTGCCTCGGAAACCCAAGGATGGGTAGCTATGAGTCAGGGCCGACTCGACGGCACATAACAACAGCACAACAACAAGAGGGGAAAATTACTGGGAGAAGGAGGAGGAGTTATTGTCTGAAATGATGGAGTAGTTTGGACGGTAGTTTGGACATTTGGGACATCTTTAATCTCTGCTTCATGGGGACCAGCCTTGTGCTGATCTTTCTGAGAGAAATTGTTCAAGCCCAGGGGGTGCATATTTTCTCATACCAGCTAGAGCTAGAAAAGTATATGCAAAAATAGTTTGGAAGAGTGTTCATGCTTCTGGGCATTTGTGCCCTGACTGGAACCAAGAAGTAGCAGAAACCTAAAATGTGAATGAGAATCCCTTGAACTTTCCAAACCAGTTTTTCAGTACTATTTTCCCAAACTTTATTGCCATCCAAAGCTCTAAGCCCAAGTGTCCTGAGATACAATTTCAAGCAGGATGGGACTACTTACACTAACTTAAAGATTAATGAACATTAGGTGGAGGTCAGAGAATGTTTTTCTACTTCTGATTGCTGACATAGTCAGAACTTTATATAAAATTCATAAGACAAATGATTTCAAGAAGAAAGGAAATGATTTAAGGGACAAGTGAACTTTGTTTCACTTATTTGGCTTCCCAAATTGGTTTACAGATCTTCCTGTGACTTATAGGAATAAATAAGCCCCTGTCCACGTGTCATTTTTAAATTGGGAACAGATAGATGGGGTTCAGATAATTTGGTGATGACAAAACAACTTATAACTTTTCACATAGTGAAAATATCACTCTTGACGAGTAACTCCTCATGAATATTGGTTGAGTTTCACACATTAATCACCAGATACTACCTATCATTTATGACTTGCAGAATGCAGCTGTGTGTGAGTGATCTCTGGTGACTTGTGTTAAAAGGAGAAATTAAGCAAGAAACTTATTAGTTTGTTGCTCATTACTTCCTTTTTCAAACAATGCAAGAAGTACAAGAAACTATCCAGATTTAATGCTCATTGAATGATTGCTATAGAGCTATAAAAAAAGGGATAAGCAAAAAGAAATGAAGCCATTTAGCCTGACAGAGCAGCGTGAATATCAAAAATAACCCTCAGGTGAGGCGGGGCAAGATGGCGGACTAGGCAGAAGGATTGCACAGACCCTCTTCAAAAAAGAAGAGGGAAACCAATTAACACAGACACAGAAGATAATCGTGGACCCCTGAGCCTTGAAGGAAAGG
>NW_006921753.1:6319699-6320391 GCF_000298275.1 Orycteropus afer afer
ATAAAAATAACCCTCAGTTTCATTAAAAATTTATTTATTCAAGTTTAATGTACTTTGAGATTAATTTACATTTTAGGAAAAACAGAATATGTTTTCATAATACTTTATCAAGGAAATACCATTCCAGAAAGTTCACTTATATGCTATGACAATGTCAAGTAGATTATGCCCTAAATTTGACATGCTTAAGTATTAAATTCTTGTTCCATAAATTATTACTGATGATAGCATTTTGCCTTTATCCTGTAACATGACTTTAGATCAGAATCCTCTTTAAATACACCTGGCATTTCATGCTCATTTAATCTGAATATACCCATTATTAATTCTTATCAAAGAAATATGTGTAATATATTTCCTGAAAGTGCAGAGTGAGAAAGATAAGGAGTTACTTATTTATTTATTTATTACTTCTGAAATAAGTGCTGAATGGTTGTTATGCAAAAGTGAGGATTACAGATTTGTAATTCTAGTTTTCTGACATAGAACTTTGTTACTCAAACTACAGATTATTTTTCTAGAAAAATTTCTGTGTTTTCATAGTAAGGTCATAAAATGTTAGGCTATTGTTGTTGTTGTTATGTGCCGTCGAGTCGGCCCGACTCATAGCGACCCCTCCTTGGGTTTCTGAGGCAGTATCACTACGGAAGTAGGATTACCCAACCTTCCTTCCGAGGAGTGGCTGGTGGGTT
>NW_006921753.1:6320741-6350194 GCF_000298275.1 Orycteropus afer afer
TGGCTGGTGGGTTTGAACCGCCAGCCGTCTGGTTAGCAGGCAAGTGACTTAGCCACTATGCTACCAGAGCTCCTTGTTAGGCTATTAGTGGACCTTAAATATTATGTAATTCATAGACTGCAAACTGTGGTTCCTGGCCAACCACCTGTTATGGTAATAAAGTTTTATTGGAACACAGTCACATCTGTTTATTAGTCACATCTATGACAGCTTTTGCACTTCAGTGACAGAGTTGAATAGTTGCAACAGAGAATATATGGTCCACAATCCTAAGATATTTACTACCTAGATTTTTAAGAAAATATTTTCTAAACCCTGATCTAGTGCACCACCTATATTTTACAAAAAAACAATACACAAAATATTTTCTGCTACTATTTGAGATGGTAAAACAGTGTGGTAGTGAAGGTTATACATCAACTTGTTTGGGCCATGGTTTTGAGTGGCTTGGCAGCAGTATGTAATTATTCTCCAACATGAGACTGTAATCATCTCCATGGTAGAATCTGCTATGAGCTGCTCAGTAGTTGCCTTCTGGGTGTGACCTACTTCCAGTGTATTAGGAGATGTTTGAGAAAATCTCTAGCTTTTTGGCACATTTTGGATCCGATATATGGCCAAGTCTTCTTCTCCAGTTCCTGGACTTGAACCAGTAATCTGCTATGTTTTCTACCATTCTTGGGATTGTGCCAATTTACCTGCCAACCTTGGGTTCATCACCCTCAGCAGCCAGCAGCTGCCTGAGTTAGGAGATGTCTCTAAGTCAAGTGGGCCTAGAATAAGAGTCAAAACTCTGAATTTGGGCTTCTAGCCTCATAAACTGTAAGGACTAAATTCCTGTGTGTTAAAGTTATCCACTTTTGGTATTTCTACATGAGAGAATGAAGACAGAAATAGATTATCTCATTATAAAATCTTTAAATGTCAAAAATATGTGCTGATTGGCCTTGTTGTTGTTATGTGCCTTTGAGTCAGACCTGACTCATAGCGACCCCTCCTTCAGTTTCCAAGTCAGTAGATTGTAGTAGTAAAGAAGTAGATTGCCCAACCTTCCTTCCGAGGAGTGGCTGGTGGGTTTGAACTGCCAGCCTTCTGGTTAACAGTCAAGGGCCTTAGGTTATTTAATATAAATTTGAAAAGCTTGTCTTACATCTTTTTGTACTGAAATGGAATTGAAACAGTGTGGTAGGTAAATTTGTGTGTCAACTTGGCTGGGCCTGGTTGAGTAGATGGGCAGCTGGTGGTAGTTATTCCCCATGATGAGAATGTCAATTAACTCCATGGTGGGACCTAACACAAACAGCTGAGTAGCTGCTTTAGGGATGTGGTCTACTTCTCAATTGTAAGACATAGCTTTGAAAATGGTATCTAGTTTATGGCACATTTGAACCCTACATGTAGCCATGTCATTGTTCAGCAGCCTGCCATGCTCTGCTGACCTTGGGACCTTCAGTGGACTTGAATTAATAGCTTGCCCTGTGTTGTGGTAACATCAGGACTGTGCCTTTTTACTTGTCAACCTTGGACTTGTCAGTTTCAGCAGCCAGCAGCTGTCTGAGTGAAGAAAAGCCTCTAGCTCCAGTGGGCCAGGAGCAGGAGGCAGAACTAAAGCCCAAGGTTGAGGTGCTTTCACCCAGCTGCTGGAGCCTGGCACTTTGAATTCAGACTTAAATCCTCCAAACTGTAAGCAATAAACTCCTGTTTGCTCAGCCATCCCAGTTATGGTATATTCTTGTCAGAGTGGCACTAGGTAACCAGAACAAACAGTGCGCCCTATGGAAAAAAGAACTCTATCCTTATGGTTCTGACACAGCCTGGAATATAAAAGACTAAGAAAAGGAACACTACCCAGTATTTAATAAATTTAAACAATATGTGTAGAATCCAGTTATTAATCAGAAAAGGGTAAAGGACTTTAAAACAAACTAGCTACATGCAGTGAAGAAGTATTTTCCCTTCAGATAAATTGTAAGCTGGTAGCTTCCTCACAAGGAGCTTAGTCCTATACTTTAAGCAATTCTTCAAAAAAAAGTTAGATTCCAAGGTGCCCCTAAAGCCAAGAAGTATCAGAGATAGTCATGAACTTAAGAACACATTGTTGTTGTTGTTGTTGTTGTTGTTAGATGCCATCGAGTTGGCTCCTACTCATAGTGACCCTGTGTAAAGCAGAACTCAACACTCCCTAGTCCTGCAACCTCCTCACAATCCTTGCTATACTTGAGCCCATTGTAGCAGCCACTATGTCAATCCATCTCATTGGGGGCCTTCCCCTCTTTCACTGACCTTTTACCAAGTATGATCTTCTTTTCCAGGAAATGGTCCCTTCTGACAACATGACTAAAGTAGGTGAGATGAAGTCTGGCCATTCTCACTTCCAAGGAGCATTCGGGCTGCACTTCAGGACAGATTTGTTAATTCTTCTGGCAGTCCATGGTATTTTCAGTATTCTTCACCAGTATCACAACTCAAAATCATCAACTTTTCTATCTTCCTTATTCCTTTTCCAGCTGTCACATGCATACCAAGGATGCTTGGTAAGAATTTCAATGACAAATAAATGTAGAGAAGAGCTGCCTCCTCAGAGTAGAGCTGACCTTAATGACATGGATGAAATAAAGCTTTCAGGACCCCCATCTGCTGATGTGGCACATGTCAAGATGAGAAGAAACAGCTGCAAACATCCATTAATAATCAGAACATGAAATGTACAATGTATGAATCTAGGAAAATTGAAAGTTATCAAAAATGAAATGGAAAACATAAAAGATCAATATCCCAGTATTAGCTAAAATGGACAGGTTTTGGCCATTTTGAATCAGACAACCATATGATTGATCTCCTATGCCAGGAATGACAAATTGAAGAAGAATGGTGTGACATTCATCATCACAAAGAATATATCAAGATCTGTCCTGAAGTACAGTGTTGTCAGTGATAGGATATTATCCATATACCTATAAGGAAAACCAGTTAATACTACTATTATTCAAATTTACACACCAACCACCAAAGACAAAGAGGAGAAAACTGAAGATTTTTATCAACATCTGCAGTCTGAAACTGACCAAACATGCAATCAAGATGTGTTCATTATCACTGGTGATTGGAATGCAAAAGTTGGGGGGGGGGGGGAAGAAAGAAAGAAAACGTGGTAGTTATATTTATGTGTCAACATGGCTGGACCTGGTTGAGTGACTGGGCAGCTGGTGGTAGTTATTCGACATGATGAGACTGATAATCAACTCCATGGTGGGGTCTACCACAAGCAGCTGAGTAGCTGCCTTTGGGGTGCTGTTTCCTGTATATAAGGAGAAGCCTTGGGAATGGTCTCTAGCCCATGGCACACTTGGACTCTGCATGTAGCCATGTCATTGCTCAGCAGGCTGCTATGCTCTGGTGAGCTTGGGGCTTAAGTTAATGACCTGCCATGTGGTTTGGTAACATCAGGACTGTACCTTTTTACTTGCCAAGCTTGGGGTTTCTCAGCCTCAGCAGCCAACAGCTGTCTGAGTGAAGAAATACCTCTAGCTCCAGTGGGTCAGGAGCAGGAGGCAGAGCTGGACGCCAAGGTTGAGGGGCTTTCACCCAGCCCCTAGAGCCTGGAACTTTGAACTTGTACTTAAAGCCTCCAAATTGTAAGAATAAACTCCTGTTTGTTAAGGTCATCCCATTTGTGGTATATTTCCTGTCAGAGCAGCACTAGGTAACCAGAACAGAAAAGAAAAATCACCAGCAGTTGGAAAATATGGCCTTGGTGATAGGAATATGCTGGAGATAGCATGATAGAATTTTGCAAGGCCAATGACTTATTCATTGCAAATACCTTTTGTCAACAACACAAATGGAGGTTATACACAGGGACTTCACCAGATGGAGTACACAGGAATCAAACTGACTACATATGTGGGAAGAGGCAATGGAGAAGCTCAATATCTTCGGCCAAAACAAGGCCAGGAGTTGATTGTGGAACAGACCATCAACTGCTCATATGCAAGTTGAAGGTGAAGTTGAAAACAATTAAAATAAGTCCATGAGAGCCAAAATATGACCTTGATTATATACCGCCTAAATTTAGAGACCATTTAAAGAATAGATTTGATGCATTGAACAACAGTGACCAAAAACCAGAGGGATTATGGGATGACATCAAGAACATCATTCATGAAGAAAGACAGGAAAGCAAGAGAATACCAAAATAGATGTCAGAAGAGACTCTGAAACTTGCCCTTGAATGGAGAGTAGGTAAAGCAAATGGAAGAATTGACAGGATAAAAGAGCTGAACAGAAGATTTCAAAGAGCAGTTGAAGAAGACAAAGTCAATTATTATCATGAAATGTGCAAAGACCTGGAGTTAGAAAACCAAAAGAAAAGAACACACTCAGTATTTCTCAAGCTGAAAGAACTGAGGAAAATATTTAAGCCTCGATTTGCAATATTGAAAGATATCATGGACAATAAATGTGTTGAATGATGCAGGAAACATCAAAAGAAGATAGATGGAATACACAGAGTCACTATCAAAAAGAATTGGTAGATGCTCATCCATTTCAGGAGGTGGCACATGATCAAGAACCAATGGTGCTGAAGGAAGAAGTAGAAGCTGCACTGAAGGAATTGGTAGAAAAAAAAAAAAAAAACAAGGCTCCAGGAATTGATGGAGTGCCCATTGAGATGTTTCAACAAATGGATGCTGTGCTGGAGGTACTCACTCAGCTATGCCAAGAGATTTGGAAGACAGCTACCTGCCCAACTGACTGAAAGAGATCTATATTTGTATCCGTTCCAGAAATGGTGATCCACAGAACATGGAAATTATCAAACAATATCACTTATATCACACAAAGGTAAAATCTTATTGAAGAAAATTCAAAAACAGTTGCAGCAGTTTATTGACAGAGAACTTCCAGAAATGCAAGCTGGATTCAGAAGGAACATGGAACAAGGGATATCATTGCTGATATCAGATTGATCTTGGCTGAAAGCAAAGAACACTAGAAAGGTGTTTACTTGTGTTTTATTGACTATGGAAAGTCATTCATCTATGTGTTTCATAACAAATTGTGGAAACTTTGAGAAGAATGGGAATTCCAGAACAATTGATTGTACTCATGAGGAACCTGTACATAGACCAGGAAGCTGTCATTCAAACAGAACAAGGGGATACTGCAGTTTAAAATCAGGAAGGGAGTGCATCACGGTTGTATCCTTTCACCATACTTACTCAGTCTTTAGGCTGAACAAATAATCAGGAAGCTGGACTATATGAACAAGAGCATGGCATCAGGATTGGAGGAAGGCTCTTTAATAACCTGAGATACGTAGATGAAACAACTTTGCTTGCTGAAAGTGAGGATGACTTGAAGAACTTACTGATGAAGATTAAAGACTGCAGTTTAAAGCATAGATTACACCTCAATCTAAAGAAAACAAAAATCCTCAAAACTGGACCAATAAACAGCATCATGATAGATGGAGAAAAGATTGAAGTTGTCAAAGACTTCATATCACTTGGGTCTACAATCAACACCAATGAAAGCAGAAGAAAAGACATCAAAAGACATATTGCATTGGGCAAATCTGTTGCAAAAGACCTCTTTCAAGTGCTGAAAAGCAAAGATATCTCCTTGAAGACTAAGATACACCTAACCTAAGCCATGTTATTTTCAGTTACCTCATATGTATGTGAGATCTGGAATGATCTCAATGAATAAGGAAGAGCAAAGAAGAGTTGACTTTTGAGTTGTGCTGTTGGTGAAGAAAGCTGAAAGTACCGTGAACTGATAAAATTACTAACAAATCTGTCCTGGAAGAAGTGCAGCCAGAGTGCTCCTTGGAAGCAGGAATGGCCAGACTTTGTCTCACCTACTTTGGTCATGTTGTCAGAAGGGACCATTCTCTAGAGAAGGGTGTCATGCTTGGTAAAGTGGAGGGTCAACGAAAGAGGGGAAGACCCTCAACAACATGGACTGATACAGTGGCTGCAGTGATGGACTCAGGTATAGTAGGGATCGTAAGGCTGGCACAGGACCAGGCAATGTTTTGTTCTGTTGTGCATAAGGTCACTATGAGTTGGAGAAGACTGGATGGCACATAACAACAACAACAAATGTGGTAAAGTCATATCATTGTCTCAGTGAACAATGTCCCTAGTTGGGCAGTATACAACCTTTGTCAACATATCTAAGTGGACTATTTCTGCCATACTAGCATTCATACTTTTAATGTAATAAGTTTTATGAAAGGGAAAGTATAAATTTACAGTGTGGAAGCAATTACAATATGAAAGGACTCTTTGCATTACTGAAGAGATATTCTAGGTTTTTCAGAAAGTATTTCAATTCAAAATCAAACTTTGATCACCACCATTCTGTCCATCACCCTTCTCAAAATCTTCTCTCACACAATACAAAGCGTATTTCCAAGTTTTAAAATTTTGAATAAAAGTAGTTAGCATCCTTTACTTTCTTTAATTTTTTTCTTTCAGAACAACTTTATGAGGTATAATTATATGCAAAAACATGCACTCAAGTATTTAATTTGCAGATATACAACCTTCTGACCACCATCACAGTCAAGTTATAGAACATTCCCTGTGAAAGTTGGGGTTGTTTATCAACTTGGCTGGACCACAATTCTAAGTGGTTTAAGTAGTTGTGATGTGTTTATTCCCATGATGGAATCTGATGTATATGCTTTAAGCAGCCAATCAGTTGAAAGGGTGTGGCCTGCTTCCAACATATATATATATATATATATATATATGGATGTCCTGGGAAAATTCAGGAACCTTCTGTGGATCTGTTGTGCTGCCTACAACTGTCCATGAGCAAACAATCCACCATTCTGCCTGGAGATCTTGGATTCATCATCTACCAAAGTCAACAGCCATCGCACTGTTATCTAGTCTTGAGTTCATCAGCCCCTGCAGCTGTGAGTTGGGAAAAGCCTCCAGCTTGACATTTGATCCAGAACTTGGGATTTGCCAGCTTCTATAACTATATGCTTCAATGACATGATGTCTAAGGTATTTGACTGCTAACCAGACAGCTTGTGGTTCAAATCCACCAGCCTCTTCTCAGAAGGAAGATTGAGCAATTAACTTCCATGGAGATGCCACCTCAGAAACCCAAGGAGGGGTTGTTATGAGTTGGAAATGATTCAACGACAGTGAGTTTGGTTTGCTTTACTGGTTTTTCTTCTCTAGAGAACCCAGCCAAACAGAATTTGGTACTGGGAGAGTGGGGTGCTTCTCTACAGATAATTAAATTGTGGAAACAGGAGTGGAGTACACCCTTGACCCAAGACCCCAGCAGAGAGCTTGGCAGAGAGATGACAGCAACAGAGCAAGAGACTGACCTTAGACAGCAACAGAATTACCAACCCAGGAGAAAGCTGGATGACATAGTATAGGTGGCTTCCTGATCAGTGGGTTGCCTTTGGTTAGAAAAGACCAGCATGATGGAGTGGCAAGTTGGCTAGCCCATGGAGCAAGAAAGTTGTATCTTTGGGGCAGGAAGATTCCTAGCAGAGTGGGTTGCCTTAGGACATTAATTGGCAGAAGCAGAGAGACCAAAGAAACAGGAAGCAGAGCTGCCTCAGCCTCAAAATTTGAGCCATGGCTTCTGAGGGTGGAACCACCACAACCTCTTGGGTTTCAAAGAGTCATACCTTCACCAACTTGGTTCTGGAGTGTGGGGCTGCTCATTCACGTGGGCCAGTAGGATGGGGCTATAATGACTGCTCAAAAGTGATGGTGCAAGGCTGCCATGCCCAAGAGGCAGAGGAACAGGGCCTGCTAGGACAAGGGGGCAAAGTTGCTACTTAGATGGTCTAGGAGACTTGGGCCACCCAATGAAGGAGATCTCTATAGATGTCACATTGACAAGGGATAGAATTGTGATAGTCAAGGTTATGTGTCAACTTGGCTGTGCCTGGTTTTGAGTGGCTGGGCAGCTGGTTGTAATTATTCCCCATATGATGAGACAGGTTATAAACCCCATGGTGGAATGTGCTATGAATAGCTGAGTAGCTGCTTTAGAGATGTGGTCAGCTTCCAATATATAAGAAGAAGATTTGGGACTGGTCTGCAGTTTGGAGGACACTTGAACCCTACATGTAGCTGGGTCATCGTTCAGCAGCCTGTCATTTGGGACCCTTAATGGACTTGAGTCAGTGGCCTGCTGTATGGTTTGGTAATATTGGGATTGTGCCTTTTTCCTTGCCAACCTTGGGTTTGTCAGACTCAGCAGCCTGCAGCTGCCTGAGTGAAAAAGCCTCCAGTTTCAGTGAGCTGGGGGAGAAGCAGACCTGAAGCCCAAGGTCAAGGAGCTGCCTAGAGCTGGGCACTTTGAACTAGGACTTCTAGCCTCCAAAACTGTGAGAAAATAAATCTGTTTGTTAAAACCACCCATTTGTAGTATCTTCTGTTAGAGCAGCACCAAGTAAACAAAACATTCCCATTACCTCAGAAAAGTCTCTCATGCACCTTTACCTTTACTGACCTGATATTCCCAGGGAATTATTGATCTGCTTTCAGCTACCAAACTAATTCTGTCTCTTCCAGAGATTAAAATAAATGGAATAATACATAAATAATGCTGTGATTGTCTTCTTTCACTCACAGTAATATTTTTGAGACTCGTTCATGTTGTTGGAGATATCCATCTTGCTTTATTATTTTGTATTATTACTGATGGCATTCATTGTAATGGATATACCACAATTTGTTTACCCATTCATCCATTGATGGAGTTTGTATTTCGAAGTTTTAGCTATTATGAATAATGCTGCTATGAACATTCATGTAAAATCTCTCTGAGCTCATACATTATTATTTTTCTTTTGTAAATGACAAAAAGTAGAATTTAAGTTTTAAAAATTCATCTGATGTTTTCAAGACATAGTCTACTTTTCTTTTTCCCCCTACTTCTGCCAAGGACCTCTGCTCCTAATTCTCAGTATGCCTTCACATCTAAGTTCACGTTTGTAGCAATACATGCTGAGATAAAATATAGTGAAATACATTGCACATACCAATAGATGAAAAGGCGCAAAGAGTAAGAAAGTATTTCCAAAACATTTCTTTTTCCACTAAATTTTCACCACAATAGCTCAGCTAAAACCCTCAAAACAAAATTCAAGTCTTGGAGACACTGATTTAAATTAATTGTTTTATATGAGTGGGAGTCACAAAACAAAAATGAAACTCGGGTGGTGGTAAAAGGACTGAACGGAAAAGGTTTGCCCCAAGTGTGAAAGAAATGAAACTTCCAAGCTTTCTGGAGTCTTAATGACGCATTTTCATGATCTATGTGGTGCGGAACTTTACTTGCTACAAGTGTTGGCAGAAAGGAAAAAATGAACCAAGAGATATATGAGACGATAACATAAAAACCTGTACATGAGCTTAACAGTCCCATGCCCTGGAAGATGGCCTAGTGAGGATGGGTGCTTCTAAAAAACCACAGAGATCTTTAAAACTTGAAACATGTATTATGAGTCAACTCAACCCTAAAATAATATACTCATCAACAAGTAGACAAACAACAGATGGATACTCAAAGCTGTCAAAAACTGTGAAGGAAATGAGACCCTACTTTCAACCTATCAAGTTATCCAACCACAGTTTCATGAGTGTTGGCAGTTTCATGAGACTTCCAGATAAGAGACAAAGATGTTATTACTTACATCATTATCAGTAACCAGAGTAACCAAGTATTTGTGTTGGTTTCCTGAGTCCCAATTTCCCGCAGTGAAAAGCAAAGAATGGGTGATATAATAGGAGAGGAACTTTGCGCTTAAGGAACCCAAATGTTTTATAATAGATAATAAGCCTGCCTGATATTGACCTTCAAAAGCAAATATTATCTTTATTATGATAAACAATAAACAACCCTATCTTTTGCACCAGGTAGAAATGCTATCTCTACTTTCCAAGGCTCTTCGCTATAGAAACATCCTTGAAAAATAATCCAGATAAAAGCTTCTGCTCTACTCTGCAAAACTGCAAGAGAGACCTGTCTTAGTTATCTAGGGCTGAAGCACCACAAATGGATGGCCTAAACAAACAGGAATTTATTTTCTAGCAGTTTAGGAGACTGGGAGTCCAAATTTAGGGTAAAGGCTTTCCCTCTCTGGCAGCCCCAGAGGAAGGCATTCAGCATCTACTGAACCTGGTTCATTAGATATCTGCATGTCTCTTGGCATCACTCTTCCCTTGGGTCTAGCAGGTTCTCAGTGTAGGCACCATGGGTCCAAAGGACAGGCTCCACTCTTAGCTCTTCTTTCTTCGTAATAGTGAGGTCCCTCTCTTCCCTGCTCATTTCTGTCTTCCTTTATCTCTTGTAAGATAAAAGAAGTCACTCAAGCAAGGGTGTAACTTGCATATGAGTTTGAGTTAAGTAAGGATGAGACTTAAGAGTGGGACTTGAATAAGGCTGTGACTTGAGTCATGCTCTCTTGTAAGGCTGTGACTCAAAATCCACCCTACCTTAATCTTGCCTCATAAGGTATAAAACTCCAAAACCAAACTCACTGCCATTGAATCTATTTGGACTCATAGTGACCCACACTGGGTTTCCAAGACTGTAAATTAAGGTATAGAGATTGGATTAACAACACATATCACAAAATGGAAGATAATTACATCCGATCATAGATGGAGGACAACCACAGAATACTAGGAAACCTGGCCTTGCCAAATTGACACACATTTTGGGGAGACACAATGCATGACAAGACCCATGGAAGTATGCCTCTCAACATGGTTACTTAGTTTTCCCTGGTCAAATATTCTGTCTTTACCAGGGCCCTGTAGCATACAAGCACCATAGATAGGATTATTCAAGGTTCTGCAAAGCCATCATTGTGTGCCTCTCACTGGAGCATGTCCATAATTTTGATTCTACACCTTTCCTTATCATTAACACTTCTAACGTCGTCAGTCAGCCAATTGTGTGACTTAAACCAGAGTGATCGTATTGCAGTCTGAACCTACTCTGGGCTCTCCTCAAAGTTGTCATTCTTCTATGCTGTTCGGTATATGGGCTGGATTGGTCTATCTTGGTGTGAAATACATTGTCTCCAGAACCCAAAAAAGGCTACCAGACTATTTTGTTGTAGGGAATAGAAGATGCAGAAATTTCTTTCATTTTGGAGTCAATGTCCTGGCAGGGTCCTGAATAATAGACCCTTAAAAACTTCACTGAAGTGACTTTTTCCTGAATCTATGTAGGATTTATCTCCCACTCTTTGGAGTGTCTTACCAAGGTCACCAACATATTTGTTTTCCTTGTTTATTCAGCATCATGCCATCAATGTAAAGGGTGATTCTAAACCAAGGGTGATTTTATCCCCCAGGGGTTGTTTTGGGAATTGTGTTTATGGATGTACATCTGGCCTAGCTATCTTCAAACTATAGTATGACAGAGGGTAGGAAGTTTATTGATTGAGGTAAAATTATAAATGAACATTATCTTGTGTTAATTCAAGCTATTTCTGAGCTTTTCTGTATAGAATGCTAAAGAATGCATTTGCTAAATAAGTGGCTGTCTACCATGTACATGAGTGTTTATTAATCTGCTTTAGCAAAGATACCATATCTGGCAGAACAACTGTGGTCAGGGCTGTTTTGTGATTATGTAAGAGGTAGTCGAAAGTCATTTTCCAGGATCCCTCTGTTTTCCACTGTAGCTAGACTGGCAAATTAAATGGAGATAGGCTAGAGACCACACTCCTGGCCCCTTTTGTTTTTAATGGTGACACCAACCTCTGCCACAATCACAATGCCTAACCCAGGAAATGATGGTGGTTTTGATTTAATATTGTAACCAGGTTGACTTTTGTTTTTTACCATTTAAATTATTTAAATTTAAGTGATTATTTTTAAGGCTAATATTTATCTGATGGGTTTATGATGATCAAATTGTTTATAAAATGTATGTTCTGACTTGTTTCCTCTATGTTACCTAGTTCCTCAGCAGTATAATTCAGAGACATGCAAATAGCCTATGTTCACAAGTTTTATGTCATTTCAAATTACCTGGAATAGATTGTGTTGTCTTTCCAAGTCTTTTTCTTTCAATAATATTTCAAACAAAATTTTATTGAGTCAACTCTATAAAGATCACTAAACACAGTGTTTAGTGCTTTTCACTGCGGGACATAGTAAGCTTCTGAATGAATTCCATGCCCAAATGTTTCTGTAATCCTGTTGCTTTGGCCTGGTTCCTTCTCCCACATCTCATTTAACAGTTGGCAGTTCTTTCCTCAGTTCTAAATGGTAGTCTTAAGCACAATTAAAACCCCATACCCTCCATAGAATTAATCTCCACAGCAGTGCATTTCACTGAAATTCTCACACTTACTATTTCTTCCAGGTTTCTTTTCTAAGTCTGAGGCCAATTTCCAATTTTCTTTTTCATTAAGACAGAAAGTAATGAAAAGGCTTCATTTGATTCCTGGCACTATTGCTTTCTGTTTGTATGAACTTGGTTAAGATATTTAACCTTTCTGCATCACAGTCCTGATCTAAAAATGATAGTAATAGTACCTACCTCAAAAGATTATTGGATTTATATATGCAAAGCACATAGAACAGTAGCTGGTATACAGTGAGCCCTCAATAAATATTAACTGCTATTTTTATTTCTCAGAATCATGAAAACCTGCTGCTAATGATCTGATCACTATATGGATTCCAATTTACTGCTCCTGTGTCTCAGTCATAAGTTTAGATGCCCTTACCAAAAACCCAAACGCACTGACATTGAGTTGATGCAGACTCATAGTGATCCTATAGGACAGAATAGAACTGCCTCATAGTTTCCAAGGCTGTGGTACTACCTCGGAAACCCAAGGAGGGGTCGCTATGAGTCGGGTCCAACTCGACGGCACATAACAACAACAACAACAAATCTTTATGGAAGCAGCCTGCCTCCTCTTTCTCCACAGAGTTACTGGTGCATTTGAACTGCTAACCTTTTGCTTTAACCACTGCACCACTAGAACTTCTTAGATGTGCTTAGTTCCAACAGAGTTGTAAATAAAATTCATGCTTAGCCCCTTCTAAACTCTTGGTCTGGACTCCTGTTCTCTTCAAGGCAAATGTCTGCCATCAGACCACTTTACCATGTCCAGGACTCCTCTGTTTGCAGATTGTTCTTCACTGGTTCTAGCTCTAAGTTTCCAAAGTATTGGTCCCACCTCTCTCATGAGACAACTCAGCATGTAACAATAATATTTACAAGGCTACTATGAAGCTCGTCTTTGGATCCTGAAGTGGCAGCTAAGGTCCCAAGGTGCCAGCTATGATTGTTTACATAGAGATTGATGAGAGCAGAGAATAAGAGGTGACAGGCAAAACAAGCAGAGACTTGTATATTTGGCCCTAAAAGGAAAAGAAATAAGCAAAGAATTCATCTTGGTCAGAGACTGTTCTGAAAGAACGTTGAGCAGCATGCAATATAAGTTTCCACAAACTAAACTGAGAAGCAACCCACTGGAGAATTACAGGGATTAAGAGCATGACTATATCTAAAATCTGAGGTGTCTGTATGCAAATAAGTAAAATAAATCAGATATATATACCTCAAGTATAAAACACTAATTTCTGGTTCAGTTGGATTAATTATAAGTCAGTAATGCATCTTATAAATCAAGTGCATGAACCATTCATCATCTCCTGAGATTATAAATCAGTCATGCTCACAAAACAGTTGCATGACTTGGAAATAACTCCCTGGATGAATAAATCAGTCATTTCCAGATATATGAATAAGTAGCATGACCCATAAATCACTTGACTACATACTCATGTTTCATCACTCAGAAACTTTTATTTATAATTGAAAATGTAAAAACATTTATTGTGAACAGTTACTAACCATCAGTCTCAAACTCCCATAGCACTGTAAGATGGTATGTATAAGAATTGCAAATGTTTTCCTATGCCAAATAGTGTTTTTTAACAAATAGCAGATTGATATGCTTGCTAGTATTTGTTCTTGTAGTAGCACCTCATTGTCCCACATGGATAAGATGTACAAGTGCAACTGACCTATAATCATCTTTCAAGTTGTGTCTTATGAGACATGGCTATGAATGAATCAACTGTCAAAAACTGCTATTTGTTTCCTCTGGAGAATATTTTTGAAAGTAAGTAAAGCAATGCAATTATAATACAAAAAATAATAAATATTAACATAATTATGATAAGACTATACATTAACATCCTAATTAAACATATAAATATTATTAATATAATATGTTTTGTGTTTACATAGCATTTGCATATACAATGCATGTGTTTATTGTTCTCACATACCATTCTCACAATGTGGCTATTACAATTTTATAGATGAAAATACTATGCAAGATAATTAATATTCAATGTCACTTGTTCAGCCCAACTAGAATTCACATTTACTGTCCTCTATTTCTGCATTCTTTGTGCTCCATGCTTCCTTCCATACATTTTGCTGCTATAAGAGAATGGATAATTTTTAATCTTTCTATAAATAAATAAAATTTTCTAGTTTAGTCTTATTGCTGTTGTTGTTATGTGCCATCGAGTCAGACCCGACACATAGCGACCCCCTCCTTGGGTTTCCGAGGCAGTACCACTATGGAAGTAGATTGCCCCATCTTCCTTCCAAGGAGTGGCTGGTGGGTTTGAACCCGCAGCCTTCTGGTTAGCAGTCAGGTGCCTTAGGCACTACGCTACCAGAGCTCCTAGTTTAGTCTTAGAGCTCATTACTTTAAGTTTAAAATTAACTAATTTAGGCTTGTTTCTATAAGCTTAGAGATGTTACTATATTCTGAAGCATTTACCAGCTGCTATTTCTGAAATGATATAATAATCACATAATACTATTCTTAAATATATATTCTTATGTATTCTATTATGAGCTGAAATTTGAATTTTATGTCAGTGATGGTGAGTAACTCTTTTCTGTATAAATTCCTTATAAGTTGTTACAAGTTATATGAGTTTTGCCATTGAACTAACACCACCACCATGAATTGTAGATTTTCAGATTGTTTCTAACTATAATTTATCTGAGTGTATAATCATAAAATGCTGATAATTTAAAGTTTATCCAAATTAGTCCACACATATTATCTGATGATCAAGTACTCTCCAAAGAATGCCAGGCCATTCACTGCTTATTCCTGTGGCTTAATGAGGGTAAAGGATCAAATACTTCTCCTTCTCATTATGAAGTGGGTAGCTAACATAAAAGCAATTCAAAGCCTAGCTAGGGAAACTAATTTTCTGCCTTCATGAAGAGTACCATATTCCACATAAGCCATGTAGTTGTTGTTGTTGTTATGTTCCATCGAGTCGGACCTGAGTCATAGTGACCCCTTCTTGGGTTTCCGAGGCAGTATCACTATGGAAGTAGATTGCACCATCTTCCACATAAGCCATAAAAAGGACTAATTAGAAATCATTTTCACTTACTGGCTTGAGGATTGGTTTGACTGGAGCCACTTGACTTTAGTTTCAGATCCCCCCCCCCATTAGAACTGTTGTTTTAATGAGCTCAGAGACTGTGTTCTGGCAACATTTTTCATTCTTATGTCAGTTAGCATTAGGGAAAGAGAATGTGTAAAGGTACAATAGGACTCACAACACAAACTTAAAAGTGTGGCATTTAGGATTATAGTTAGACTCTTTTTGAGTTGCTGCTTAGTAATTCACTGAAGAATAATAATGACACTTCCCTCACATCTCTGTAGGGGCAGAGGTCACAGAGTCATTCAATTTTTCTTACTTAGCATAATTATATGATATTCAGCATTATTTCAGTTTATCAGCAGAGTGAATCACATAAGAACTGTATGGACAATGTGACATAGGGGAAGATTGCTGGTCTGGAAACAAAAGTTAATTCTATTTTCAGCACAGGAGGAGATTTTCTGCTCTTGTGCATGCCAGTAATTCTCCTCTGGTCTTAGTTTTTCTATGTCCAAATTGACGATTAAATTCCCCCAAAAAAAAATTCTTGAGAATATTGTGAGCATGTGCGCTGAATTCCTCAGATGAGAGATAGTATGCAAGTTTAAAACTGTTGTGATTGAGTCATGAGGATGCTGGGGATTTCAAGATTTCATTTACTGTACATATTCAGGGAAATATACCCCATTTTAACAGTTGAAAATATTCTATGCTTAAGGTCTGTTGAGTAAACCATATTATTCACTTCCAACTTGCCCATTTATAGTGCTACATTTCTCTTTTAATTCTCATTGTTCTTTTCTTAGTAGTAGAAGAATATGACTAGTTCTTATCTTCATTAAAAAAATAAAACCAAACTCACTGCCGACGAGTCAATTCTGACTCATAGCGACCCTTCCTTGGGTTTCTGAGGTGGTATCTCTATGGAAGTAGATTGCCCTGTCTTCCTTCCAAGGAGTGGATTTGAACTGCCAGGCTTCTGGTTAACAGTCAAATCCCTAAGGCACTACACCACCAGAGTGCTATTCGCAAATATGGTTATCACCTTTGTGACACTTCTATGAATTTTGGAGATTTGGTAAAATTCATGGAGAGCTTCTATCTCAAGCTAAAATACATATGACCATTGTGCTATGCATATAAAAATTATTCAATAAGTACCAGCTAAAAAGCAATTAAATATAACACTAAGGTAAGGTTTTTAATTTTTATTTTACTTTGTTTTTTAACAATAATATCAATAGGAAAAGTAATTAAGTTGCATTTAGGTGAAGCACCATAAATTTGCCTTGCTTTATGATGTCTAGGCATTCTTTCCTCTGTGGCCAGATTTTATCCCTTAGATTCCCCCATCCTCACTCCCACCCCTCAAGTAAAGGAATATAAAATAATGCTCATTTACCACCCCATATGCACAGTTCTTCCTGTCCATATGAATGTCAGATGGAAGCAAAGAGATCCATGCCACTATGAAGTAACTGAGGTGGCCTGAATAGCAGGGTAGCATTTCATAACGCAATATATAAAACCAGGTTCTAATATCCACATTTCTATTTGAACTATTACTAAGTGGATAATGAAGACCACATTTGCTCCACAGTCACTCTATCATCAGCATCTTCTAATTTATTATTCTTGAAGTGCTTCAGGATAGCTAGAATAGACCTTGGTTTGACTTCAAATGGAGAAACAGCTTAGATCCATAAACTAATGCTCATTAGATTTGTGGGGGCAATATGAATTATTTCCATGTAGTAATTATCTGAATGCCTTTTGACATTTAATAGATCTGTTCAGTACCTATTACTGGTAGGTCCAACAATACACAGAATAAAATTAATCCCAGTGGTATGATCATCCTCACCTCCACCCACCTTCTTGATCAGCAGGAATTCCACCCAAGTCTGTTACCTGACAGAGCCTGGGAGCCATGCCTGTCCCCACAGTTTTGTTTTTCTTTTGAAATTATTCCTTTTTTTTTATTTTTTTATTTTTATTGTGGTGAAAACATACACAAAACTTTCCCCAAAATAACAACTTCCACATTTACAACTCAAGGACATTGATGACATTTTTCATGTTGTACCACCATTATTGCTATTCATTTCAAGAATATTCCACCACCATTAGCATAAACTCAATGCCCCGTGTGATAGTTGGGGTTGTGTGTCAAGTTGGCTGGACCACGATTCTGAGTGCTTTAAGCAACTGTGATGTGGTTGTCCCCGTGATGAGATCAGATGTACATGCTTTGAGCAGCCAATCAGTTGAAAGGGAGTTTCCCCAGGGGTGTGGCCTGCTTCCAATATATATGTATATGTATATATATATATATATATATATATATATATATGTATATATATATATATATATATACATATATATATATATACACACACACACACACACACATTCTGGGAAAATTCAAGAACCTTCTGTGCATCTGGATCCTGTTGTACAGACTACAACTCCCTGTGAGCGAACAATCCACCATTCTGCCTAGTGATCTTGGATACGTCATCTGCCAAAGTCTACAGCCATTATTTACCGTCTGTCAGCCTTGAGTTTGTTAGCCCCTGCAATTGTGTGACTCAGGAAAATCCTTCAGCAACTTGGACTTGCCAGCTTCTTTAACTGTGTGAGCTATTTTCCTAAGATAAATTTCTCACTCTCTATATATAAGCTTTATTGGTGTTTCTTCTCTAGAGAAACCAACCTAATACACACCACAAACAAAAGCTTCGCCTCCTCTCCCCACTAATTTCTGGTAACCACTAATAATCTTCGGTATCTATCTATCTATCTATCTATCTATACATATATATTTGTATGTATGTATATATATTTGGTATGTGTATATATATATGTATGTATGTATATATGTGTGTGTGTGTGTGTGTGCGTATCTCCCAAAAAAAAAAAAACCCTTATCTAGGAATTTAGCCTTCTCTTCTCTCCCATCCCTGGTATCCACAAAGAAAGTTTCCTTTCCCTGACCTTTTACAATAGCGTACTAATACAGTATTTGTCCTTCTGTGATTGACTTATTTCACCCAGCATAATGTTCCCCAAGTTCATCCACATTATGCAGTGGTTTGAAGATTCTATATTATTCTTTAGGGTTACATAGTATTCTGTGTGTATGTACCACAGTTTGTTTATCCATTCCTTGGTTGATGGGCAATTAGGTTGTTTCCACCTCTTTGCTATTGTAAACAGTGGTGCAGTGACCATGAGTATGTATATATCTATTCATGCCCTGCCTCTCACTTCCTAAGAATATATACCTAGTAATGGCATGTTGTTGTTGTTGTTATGTGCCATTGAGTCAGACCCAACTCATAGTGACCCCTCCTTGGGTTTCTGAGTCAGTATCACTATGGAAATAGATTGCTCAAACTTCCTTCTGAGGAGTGGATGGTGGGTTTGAACTGCCAGCCTTCTGGTTAGCAGTCAAGTGCCTTAGGAACTATGCTACTAAAGCTCCTTAGTAATGGCATAGTTGGATCAAATGCTATTTCTATTTCCAACTTTTTAAGGAATCCTCATACTAATTTCCACAGTGGTTGTATCATGTTACAGTCCCACCAGCAGTTTATGAGAGTACCAATCTCTCCACTTCCTCACTAGTATTTGTTATTTTCTGTCTTGTTGAACTTTGCTGTTAATCCTGGGGTGAGATGGTATCTCATGGTTGTTTCCATTTGCATCTATCTAATAGCTAATGATCATGGACATTTCTTCATGTGTTTGTTAGCTGCCTAATATCTTCTTTGGTGAAGTGTCTGGTCATGTCTTCTGCCCATTTTAAGTTGGATTTGTTTGTCTTTTTGATGATCAGGTGCTGGAGTTTTCTATAAATTTTAGAGATAAGTCCTTTGTCCAATATGTCATCACTGAATATTTTTCCCATTCTCTAGGTGCTCTTTTCACTCTTTTGGAGAAGTCTTTTAATGCACCTAAGACTTTAATTTTTAGAAGGCCTCAATCATCTAGTTTATCTTCTGTTGTTTGTGTATCCTGACTTATACTTGATAGTCTATTTGTGCCATAAATTAGGGCTGCTAAGTTTGCCCCTAGTTTTTCTTGGAGGAATTTTATATTTTTAGGTTTCACATTTAAGTCTTTGATCCATCTGGATTACTTTTTGTGTGTGGTGTGAGGTACGGATCTTGTTTCATTTTTCTGCAAATAGATATCGAATTTTGCCAGTACCATTTGTGAAACACACTGTCTCTTCCTCATTCAATGGATTTCTGTGCTTTGTCAAAGAGCAGCTTACCAGAGGTCAATGGATCTATTTCTAGGTTTTCAATTCTACTACACTGATCAATGTGTCTGTCATTGTACTAATACCAGGGTGTTTGGACAACTGTGGCTGTGTTTTATACACACACACACACACACACACACACATATATATATATAAACCCAACAGACTCAAAAAGAAAACTACCAAAAGCAATCTCTACATTCAATGTAATACTGATCTAGAGTCCATCAACATTCTTTAAAGACATGGAAAAACCAATCACTAATTTTATATGGAAAGGAAAGAGACCTCAAAAAAGCAAAACACTCTTGAAGAAGAAGAAGAACAATGTAGGAGGTGTCACCCTCCCAGATCTCAAAACCTCCTATACAGCCACAGTTGTCAAAAACACCCTGAGAACCCAGAAGCAGATCCATCGACTGATGGTCAGCTGATCTTTGATAAAACACTGAAATTCATTCAATGGGGAAGAGACAAACTCTTTCACAAATGGTGCTGGCAAAACTAGATATATGTTTTCCAGAAATATGAAACAAGATCCATACCTCACACCATAGGCAAAAAGAAACTCCAGATGAATCAAATACTTAAATGTAAAGTTCCTCCAAGAAAAACTAGGGGCAAACCTAGAGGCCCTAATTTATGGTATAAATAGACTATTGAGTATAACCCAGTATGCACAAACAGCAGAAGATAAACTAGGTGATTAGAACCTTCTAAAAATTAAAGTCTTAGGTACATTAAAAGACTTCTCCAAAAGAGTGAAAAGACCACCTAGAGAATGGGAAAAATATTCAGTAATGACATATTGGACAAAGGACTTATCTCTAAAATTTACAGAAAACTCCAGCACCTCAACATCCAAAAGATAAACAATCCAATTTAAAATTGGGCAGAAGACATGAACAGACACTTCACCAAAGAAGATATTAGGCAGCCAACAAACACATGAAGAAATGTTCGTGATCATTAGCCATTACCCAAACTCACTGCCGTCAAGTCAGATCCAACTCATAGCAACCCTCCTTGGGTTTCTGAGGCAGTATCACTACAGAAGTAGATTGCCCAATCTTCCTTCCAAGGAGTGGCTGGTGGATTTGCCTTCCGGTTAGCAGTCAAATGCCTTAGACACTACTCAATCAGAGCTCCTAGAGATATGCAAATCAAAACAACCATAAGATACCATCTCACTCCAGGATTAACAGCAAAATTCAGTAAGACAGAAAATAACAAATGCTAGCGAGGATGTGGAGCAATTGTTACTTTCATGTACAGCTGGTGGGACTGTAAGATGGTACAACCACTGTGGAAATTAGTATGGGGATTCCTTACAAAGTTGGAAATAGAAATACCATTTGATCAACAATCCCATTACTAGGTATATATCCTTAAGAAATGAGAGGCAGGACATGAATAGATATATGCACACCCATGTTCATCACAGCACTATTCACAATAGCAAAGAGATGGAAACAACCTAATTGCCCATCAACCAAGGAATGGATAAACAAACTGTGGTACATACACACAATGAAATACATATAAAGAATATGTAGAATCGGCAAACCACTGCATAATGTAAATGAACTTGGTGAACATTGCTATTGGTGGTGTTAGACATCATTGAGTTGTCTCCAACTCATAGCAACCTTACACACAGCAGAACGAAACACCACCTGGTCCTGCACCAGCACCACAATGCTTGCTGTACTTGAGCTCATTGCAGCAGCCACTGTATCAATTCATCTCATTGAAGGCCTTCTCCTCTTTTGTTGACCCTCCACCTTACCAAGCATGACATCCTTTTCCAGAGAATGGTCCCTACTGATAATATGACCAAAGTAGGTGAGATGAAGTCTGGTCATTCTCACTTCTGAGGAGAATTCCGGCTGCACTTCCTAGAGGACAGATTTGTTAGTTCTTTTAGCAGTCCATGGCACTCTCAGCATTCTTTGCCAGCACCACAACTCAAAAGCATCAATTCTTCAGTTTTCCTTATTCATTGGGGGACATGAGTGAAATAAGTCAATCACAGAAGGGCAAATATTGTATTACTCCACTATTGTAAAAAGTCAGGAAAAGGTTTATATATGGAAGGAAACTTTCTTTGTTGGTTACTAGGGATAAGAAGCGAGGGAAGGGAAAGTGCCTAGATAGGTTGAAATATATATGTAGATAGAAATCAAAGATTATTGGTGGTTACCCAGGTTGGGAGGAGAATGAAAGGGGAAGCTTTCATTGTGGAGTATTGAGTTTATGCTAATAGTGGTAGAATATTTTGGGAAAGAGTAGAACAATGGTGGCACAACATGAAAAATATCATCATTGTTCCTGAGCTCTGGATGTGGAAGCTGTTATATTGGCAAAAGTCTTGTTGTATATGTTTTCACCACAATAAAAGTAAAAATTAAAAAAAAAAAAAATCAATCCCAGTATGAAAAACTTCTCTCTCTTATACTGTGGAATAAGAGCTCTCGTGACATAGTGCCTAAGGTATTTGACTGCTAACCAGAAGACTGGTGGTTCAAACCCCATTAGCCACTCCTCCACAGGAAGATTGGGCAGTCTGCTTCCTTGGGAAACCCAAGGAGGGGTCACTATGAGTGGACTCCAACTGATGGCAATGAGCTTTATAATCCATGAGGGAATGGATTTACCCTCAGGTAGCTAGTTTACCCTGTATTGGTTTCCCAGGACTCCTGTCACAACGTCCTACAAAATAAGCAGTTTAAAAGAATATAAATTTACTACCTCTCAGTTCTGGAGTCTAATAGTCTGAATTCAGGATATTGGCAAGGCTACATTCTCTTCTAAGGTTCTAGGGGAATATCCTTTCTTTTCTCTCTTAGCTTCTGGTGTCTCCCTCTCTCACTGTTATTGAGTCTGTTCCTACTCATAATGACCCTATAGGACAGAGGAGAACTGCCCCTAAGGTTTCCAAGGCTGTAAATCTTTATATTTCAGACTGCTTCATCTTTCTCCACCACCAGAGTGGCCAGTGGGTTTGAACTGCCAACATTTTGGTAGCAGCCAAGTACTTTAGTCACTGCACCAACAAAGCTCCTTCAGCTTCGGGTAGTTCCAGGCATTTCTTGGCTTGTAGATGCAGCATAATTATGAGGACATGTAGCTGTCTTTCCTCTCCCTGTCTCTCTGTCTCTCTTCTATTTTATAAGTTCACCACTCAGACTAGATTAGAACCCACCCTGCTCTGATGGCATAGTGTCTAAGGCATTTGACTGCTAACCAGAAAGCTAGTGGTGCAAACCCACCAACCGCTCCTTGGAAGGAAGATTGGGCAATTTACTTCCATAGAGATGTTTTTGTTGTTGTTACGTGCCCTCGAGTCGGACCCGACTCATAGCGACCCCTCTTTGGGTTTCCGAGGCAATACCACTATGGAAGAAGATTGCCCCATCTTCCTTCCGAGGAGTGGCTGGTGGGTTTCAATTACCAGCCTTCTGATTAGCAGTCAAGTGCCTTAGGCACTACATTACCAGAGATACCACCTCAGAAACCCAAGCAGGGGTCACTATGAGTTGAATCAACTCTATGGCAGTGAGTTTGAACTTTTTTTTTTTTTTTTGGTACTCTAGTATGACCTCATGTTAACTTAACTGATAACATTTTCAAAGACTCTATTTTCAAAAAATCATATTCATAGGTATCATGCGCTAAAACTTCAACATAACCTTTTTGAGGACATAATTTAATCCATAACAATCCTCTAGAATATGATGCTGTATTAGGGATTCACCATTTACTGATGTTAACTTTGCATTCCACAGTGTCAGTCCTCATATAAAAGGTTCAGTGAGAAAGGATGTTGAGTCCTTGCCATTATGTCCATTTGTTCGTGAGCCCCTTGAGCATGAACTGGAATGGTTGTAGAAAGAGACTAACACCCACAGTGTGGATCACGTGGTCTGCCTGAATGAGAGATTCTTCTGTAGAGGAGAACAATTTGGTGATCATTTATATGGAACAAAAGTAATCTCCTATTCTGAGCCATTTTGAGAAATCCATTCATGTATCTCCTTCCCAATGCAACCTGTAACAAATCTTGTAATCTCTCTAATGCATTTACTTATTTGGTCAAATAAATTTCTCCCTGCTCGTGAATCATTATAGAGCTATACTTCTTATAATCTCTCCTTTTAGGCAAAGGACTCCTCTAATACAGGGTAAACTAGCTACCGAGGGTAAATCCATTCCATAGTATAAAGCTCATTGTCATCAATTCGGAGTCTACTCTAGGAGAATATCCACTCTCCACTTCTTTTCACATGCATCTCTGTGTGAGGCTGTAATGCAGCAGCTGTCCACTTCTGCATGGTGCCAGTGAATATCTCAGAAACAATCTTAAATGTATCATTCTTCTCAAAAGCTCACTACTCTCAAAAAAATTCCAACTCATATAAACCCCCATTGGGTTTCCAAGGCTGTAATTCTTTGTGGAAGCAGACTACCTCATATTTTTTCCATGGAGCAGCTGATGGGTTCAACATTTGGTTAGCAATCAAATGCCTGAACCACTGCACCACCAGAGCTTCTGTGTCATTGTTAGTCAATTGTTTATAAGGAAATTTCCTTTAGGTGCTAAGAGTGAACTGAGCAAGGGAACATATGATGGTATTTCAGCACAATCAGGAACATTGAAAATATAAACCACCATCTTGTTTAGTTTGCTTTTGACTTTAGGATCTGCTTGAAAGTAATCCTAAATACACCACTTCCCTCTGGTTGATTGAATTCACCGAGAACTCAGATTTCTGACCCAGTGTATAAAAGAGATGTCCACAATTCTTCCTACTTGCCCCACCCCTGACATGACTCCCCTGTACCTTGACTTTTGATTTGAACATGTAACTTGCTTTGTCCACTAGAATTAGGTAGAAGCAATGTATCAGCTTTTGAGGTGAGGCTTCAAAAGTCTGGTGCTCTTTGAAGTTTTGAGTTTTGATTTCTACCACAAGAAGGGCATGCCACAGGCACATTAGCCTGACACTTGGAATAAAGATACATGGAGCCCAGAGTCCAGGCTAAACCAGCTGAACCAATCTGACCCCTGGAAAAGCAACTCTTGATACCCAAAGGCAAAAGCAAGAAGTACTTGTTATTTTAATTCAGATTGGGTTTTTGTGGCCTTATTGAAGTATGAGCTGACTAATTAACTGAATGAGAGAACACATAACTCATGGTGAGCAATTTGGGTTGTACAATCACCTAGATTCCTATAGTTAGGCATTTAGTCCTTCCTAACTGCTGTGGAGGTGATTGTAACTCATGGCAACCCTATAGGCTAGAGTAGAACTGCCCCTCATAGGATTTCCAAAGTTGTACATCTTTATAGAAGCAAACTGGCACACCTTTCCCCTGAGGAGTAGCTGGTAGGTTGGAACCACTGATCTTTTGGCTAGTAGCCAAGTGCTTAACCACTGTGCAACCAGTTACTTTTTCAGTCCTTAACAAGACCAACAGAAAACTAGGAACTATTATTCATAAGGAAAATAGGTTTTCATAATGATACTAGCTGAAGAAGGTATGTCTTTGCTTCAAAACTCAAGGGAATTTCCAGTGAAATTCTCCTATAGGCATCCATCACAGGATTTTTCAGTCAGGCAGGGGAATTTGAATGACTATAGATCTTATTTAAGAACCAACGGACAGAAATGTTTGCACTATAGACTGGACCACCTGGAGACCCTTCTTTTTCTCTGAGTCTCACTTAAATTTTCCAGCCTTACAGTTGAGTTAAAAAGTTAATTCAAAAGTTATAATCATTTGGACATAACTGTGCTTCATTTACATTGCCTTCCAAATTAGATTGACAAGTTATGCCTCCTTTTTGGTGGGAGGGGAGAACAAGTTGCAACAGTTTGTTTTCCACCTTGGAAGAGATATTCTGATATACCTTGGATCCTAAAGCCATGAAAGTGTCAATTAAGTGGCAAGATCCTGAATTTTCCAGAATGCTACCTTGTACCATTGGCTCTATGTCTCCAGAAAGCAACCAGAGGACCTGCTACTTTGCACTTACCATTCCTATCAGTGTGGTACCAACATAATTGGACAAGTGATGCTCTGTAAGGTGACGAAAGTCTCTGTGGACAAAATTATGACATCAAATCAGAAATTTGAGATAAACCTGAGTCAAAATGGTGAAGGTTTATAGCTATCTCTACTAAGCAAATTACTCCGACTGGTATTTGAATATTTAAATAGAAAAAGAAAATAAACCTTATTTTTAAAAGACTAGAAGAATTCTCTGTTTGGGGCAGCTGTATTATAAGGCCAGGGTCTGAGGTAGGCGGGCTGGGGCTTGGCAGCAGCTCTTTCGTAAGGCCGGGGCCTGAGGTAGTCAGGCCAGGACTCAAGGGTTGCTTTTTGATTGTAGGCAGCTCTATTTTAAGGCTGTTGTCCAAGATGCAGAGGGGTTAGGAAAAACTAAGGGAGACAAACTTGTCTGTCAGTTTGTCATCCTGTGGTGGCTTATGTATTGCTGAGAAGCTTGAGGCTATGCCATCGTGTTGCAAAATGGCAGCAGGGTTACCCATAGTGGACAGGTTTCAGCACAGCTTGCTGAAAGAATTGGAAGACAGAATTGGAAGAAGGAAGAGGACATCCACTTCTCAAACAATTGGCCAGTGAAAATCTTATGAATAGCAGTGAAACACTGTCTAATATGTTAATGGAAAACTTTATGAATAGCCCTGAAACTTTGCCCGATACAGTACCAGAAGATGAGCCTGTCAGGTCAGAAGGCACTAAAAATTTGGGGAAGAGCTGACTCCTAAGAGTAGAGATGACCTTAAGGATACAAATAGAGTAAAGCTTTGGGGACATTCATTGGCTAAAGTGGCATGACTTAAAATGAGTAGAAACAGATGCAGACATCCCTTAATAATTTGAACATGGAATGTACAAAGTATGAATCTAGGAAAACTGGAAGTTGTCAAAAATGAAATTAAGATCAATATCCTAGGCATTAGTGAGCAGAAATGGACAGGTTTTGGCCATTATGAATCAGACAACTATATGATCTACTATGTTGGTAGTGACAAATTGATGAGGAATGGTGTGGCATTCATCATAGTGTTTCAAGATCTGTCCTGAAGTACAATGTTGTCAGTGATAGGATAATATCAGTATGCCTACAAGAAAGACCAGTTAATATTACTATTATTAAATTTACACACCAACCAACAAAGCCAAAGATGAGGAAATTGAAAATATCTACCAACTTCTCTAGTCTGAAATTGAACGTGCAATCAAAGTGTATTTATTATCACTGGTGATTGGAATGAAAAGTTGGAAACAAAGAAGAGTTACCAATAGTTGGAAAATAGGGCCTTGGTGATAGAAATAACGCTGGAGGTCTCATGATATACTTTTGCAAGACCAGCGACTTATTCATTGCAAAAACCTTTTTTCAACAACATGAGTGACAACTATACATGTGGACTTCACCAGATGGAATACACAGAAATCAGATTGATTACATCTGTAGCAAGAGGAGATGGAGAAGTTCAATATCTTCAGCCAAAACAAGGCCAGGAGCTGATTACAGACCATCAATTGCTCATATGCATGTTCAACTTGAGGTTGAAGACAATTAAATCCACAAGAGACCTCAGAAAAGCAAAGCACTATTGAAGAAGAACAACAAAATAGAAGGTTTCACACAGCCAGATCTCAAAACATGTTATACAGCCACAGTAGTCAAAACTGCCTGGTATTGGTATAATGACAGACACATAGACCAATGGAATAGAATTGAGAACTCAGAAATAGATGATTGACCTATGGTCAGCTGTTTTGACAAACAACGGAAATACATTAAATGGGGAAAAAATTGTTTAACAAATGGTGCTGGCAAAACCGGATATCCATTTGCAGAAAAATGAAACAAGATCTATATCTCACTCCATACACAAAAACTAACTCTAGATCGATCAAAGACTTCAATGTGAAACCTAAAACTATAAAGATCCTCAAGGAAAAACTAAGGACATATTTAAGGGCCCTAATATATAGCATAAATCGACTATCAAGCATAACCCAAAAAACACAAACAGCAGAAGAGAAACTAGATGCATGGGACCTTCTAAAAATTAAATTTTTATGTGCTTCCAAAGACTTCTCCAAAACAGTCAACAGAGAAACTACAGATTAGGAAAAAAATACTCAGCAATGACATATCTGACAAGAGACTTATCTCTAGAATTTATAGAACATTCCAACACCTCAACAACAAAAAGACAAATAATCCAATTAAAAATGGGCAGAAGACATGAATAGACACTTCACCAAAGAGGACATTCAGGCAGCCGACAAACATATGAAGAACTGCTCATGATCATTAGCCATTAGAAAGATGCAAATCAAAATAACAATGAGATATCATCTTGCCCCAGCACTAGCAGCAAAGTTCAACAAGACAGAAAATAAATGATGGCAAGGATGCAGAGAGATTGGGACTCTCATACACTGCTGGTGGGACTGTAAAACGATACAACCACAGTGGAAAGCTGTACGTCTATTCCTAAAAGAGTTGGAATTAGAAATACTATTTGACCCAGCCATTCCATTACTAGGTATATATCCTTAAAAAGTGAGAGCCAGGAAAATAACAGATACATGCACACTCAAGTTCACTGTAGCACTATTTACAATAGCAAAAAGATGGAAAGAACCTAGGTTCTTCAACTGAAGAATAGATAGCCAAAGTATGGTACATACATGCAATGGAATACTAGGCAACCCCAAAGAATAATGTAGAATCTGCAAAACACCACATAACATGGATGAACTTGGAGGACATTATGCTGAATGAAATAAGTCAATCACAGAAGGACAAATATTGTATTATCGTTATTGTAAAAACTCAAGGAAAGGTTTATATATGGAAGGAAATTTTCTTTCTTGGTTACTAAGGGTGGGAAGAGTGGAGAAAACATGGTTAGATAGGTAAAGACAAGTATTGATTTGGGTGAAGAGAAGAGCAATGTACCAGATGTGAGTGATCAACATGGTGGCATTGAAGAAGATGAAGACATAGAGTGGTGCATGGGAGGTACAGACAACAAATATGAACCATTTTGCACATACAGTACTGCGCTGTCAGTGAAGGCAAACATGGATATATGGGTGGATAGATGGGTGGACAGGCTGAACTCTTAGGTATGTTTATGCAGGGGGGAGTGTGCCCAAGACCATGTATAGGGTTGGAAGACAATATTTCTACAAGTGTGTTGGTATGTTCTATGAGAATTCCCAGGTATATATTATTACTGACAAGGGACAAGACTGTAGTCACTCCTTGAGTACAGCCAGCTACCCAAAGGGAGCAAGTAGTTGGACCTGTGGGCTCAGGATCATAGTTGAAGGGGATATGCTCAATTGGCATAGCATACTACACAAAAACATTGTTCCACATCCTATTTTGGTGAGTAGCAACTGGGATCTTAAAAGCTTGCAAGCAGACATCTAGATAGGTCTCTCCTCATCCAGAGCAAAGAATGAAGAAAACCAAAGATTAATGGAAACAATTAGTCCAAGTGACTGGTACACAATGTGATCCTCAGCCTATATAACTATGAGACCAGAAGAACTAGATGGTGCCCAGCTACCACTGTCAACCATATGGAGGGGGTCTATGTAGGAGATCCTGGATAGAATGAGAGAACAATGTGGAACAAAACTTAAAATCATTTAAA